>NC_084795.1:285362381-285970641 GCF_963169125.1 Humulus lupulus
GTGCCCATGACCCTCGCATATTCTTTAGTATTCACTATCAAAACATTGCTCGAATCCATATTAGAGAAATCGAAGATTTCTGAAAGGGGTACCTCTTTGGTGAATTGGAGATTTCACTCATTTCTCCGAAATGTATTACCCTCGTGTTCAACTCGTTCGATATTTTTCCCCAAGAGATCTCATGGGTAAATGAATATATTGGCGTCGAAACGGAGCCTTAAGTCGACATTTCAAAAAAAATTCCCCTTTTCGATGGCAATTTTCGCAAGTTTTTTCCTTATATTAGTACATCTCTCAGTATTTTGACTGTATCACCCTATACACACCTCGGATTTGCTCGAAATTTTATACATAGAACCCTAAGACATAGGGATACAACTTTTGTGCCCATGACCCTCGCATATTCTTTAGTATTCACTATCAAAACATTGCTCGAATCCATATTAGAGAAATCGAAGATTTCTGAAAGGGGTACCCCTTTGGTGAATTGGAGATTTCACTCATTTCTCCGAAATGTATTACCCCCGTGTTCAACTCGTTCTATATTTTTCCCCAAGAGATCTCATGGGTAAATGAATATATTGGAGTAGAAACGGAGCCTTAAGTCGACATTTCAAAAAAAATTCCCCTTTTCGATGGCAATTTTCGCAAGTTTTCTCCTTATATTAGTACATCTCTCAGTATTTTGACTGTATCACCCTATACACACCTCGGATTTTCACGAAATTTTATACATAGAACCCTAAGACATAGGGCTACAACTTTTGTGCCCATGATCCTCGCATATTCTTTAGTATTCACTATCAAAACATTGCTCGAATCCATATTAGAGAAATCGAAGATTTCTGAAAGGGGTACCCCTTTGGTGAATTGGAGATTTCACTCATTTCTCCGAAATGTATTACCCCCGTGTTCAACTCGTTCGATATTTTTCCCAAAGAGATCTCATGGGTAAATGAATATATTGGCGTCGAAACGGAGCCTTAAGTCGACATTTCAAAAAAAATTCCCCTTTTCGATGGCAATTTTCGCAAGTTTTTTCCTTATATTAGTACATCTCTCAGTATTTTGACTGTATCACCCTTTACACACCTCAGATTTGCTCGAAATTTTATACATAGAACCCTAAGACATAGGGATACAACTTTTGTGCCCATGACCCTCGCATATTCTTTAGTATTCACTATGAAAACATTGCCCGAATCCATATTAGAGAAATCGAAGATTACTGAAAGGGGTACCCCTTTGGTGAATTGGAGATTTCACTAATTTCTCCGAAATGTATTACCCTCGTGTTCAACTCGTTCGATATTTTCCCCAACAGATCTCATGGGTAAATGAATATATTGGAGTAGAAACGGAGCCTTAAGTCGACATTTCAAAAAAAATTCCCCTTTTCGATGGCAATTTTCGCAAGTTTTTTCCTTATATTAGTACATCTCTCAGTATTTTGACTGTATCACCCTATACACACCTCTGATTTGCTCGAAATTTTATACATAGAACCCTAAGACATAGGGCTACAACTTTTATGCCCATGACCCTCGCATATTCTTTAGTATTCACTATCAAAACCTTGCTCGAATCCATATTAGAGAAATCGAAGATTTCTGAAAGGGGTACCCCTTTGGTGAATTGGAGATTTCACTCATTTCTCCGAAATGTATTACCCCCGTGTTCAACTCGTTCTATATTTTTCCCCAAGAGATCTCATGGGTAAATGAATATATTGGAGTAGAAACGGAGCCTTAAGTCGACATTTCAAAAAAAATTCCCCTTTTCGATGGCAATTTTCGCAAGTTTTCTCCTTATATTAGTACATCTCTCAGTATTTTGACTGTATCACCCTATACACACCTCGGATTTTCACGAAATTTTATACATAGAACCCTAAGACATAGGGCTACAACTTTTGTGCCCATGACCCTCGCATATTCTTTAGTATTCACTATCAAAACATTGCTCGAATCCATATTAGAGAAATCGAAGATTTCTGAAAGGGGTACCCCTTTGGTGAATTGGAGATTTCACTCATTTCTCCGAAATGTATTACCCCCGTGTTCAACTCGTTCGATATTTTTCCCAAAGAGATCTCATGGGTAAATGAATATATTGGCGTCGAAACGGAGCCTTAAGTCGACATTTCAAAAAAAATTCCCCTTTTCGATGGCAATTTTCGCAAGTTTTTTCCTTATATTAGTACATCTCTCAGTATTTTGACTGTATCACCCTTTACACACCTCAGATTTGCTCGAAATTTTATACATAGAACCCTAAGACATAGGGATACAACTTTTGTGCCCATGACCCTCGCATATTCTTTAGTATTCACTATGAAAACATTGCCCGAATCCATATTAGAGAAATCGAAGATTACTGAAAGGGGTACCCCTTTGGTGAATTGGAGATTTCACTAATTTCTCCGAAATGTATTACCCTCGTGTTCAACTCGTTCGATATTTTCCCCAACAGATCTCATGGGTAAATGAATATATTGGAGTAGAAACGGAGCCTTAAGTCGACATTTCAAAAAAAATTCCCCTTTTCGATGGCAATTTTCGCAAGTTTTTTCCTTATATTAGTACATCTCTCAGTATTTTGACTGTATCACCCTATACACACCTCTGATTTGCTCGAAATTTTATACATAGAACCCTAAGACATAGGGCTACAACTTTTATGCCCATGACCCTCGCATATTCTTTAGTATTCACTATCAAAACATTGCTCGAATCCATATTAGAGAAATCGAAGATTTCTGAAAGGGGTACCCCTTTGGTGAATTGGAGATTTCACTCATTTCTCCGAAATGTATTACCCCCGTGTTCAACTCGTACTATATTTTTCCCCAAGAGATCTCATGGGTAAATGAATATATTGGAGTCGAAACGGAGCCTTAAGTCAACATTTCAAAAAAAATTCCCCTTTTCGATGGCAATTTTCGCAAGTTTTCTCCTTATATTAGTACATCTCTCAGTATTTTGCTGTATCACCCTATACACACCTCGGATTTTCACGAAATTTTATACATAGAACCCTAAGACATAGGGCTACAACTTTTGTGCCCATGACCCTCGCATATTCTTTAGTATTCACTATCAAAACATTGCTCGAATCCATATTAGGGAAATCGAAGATTTCTGAAAGGGGTACCCCTTTGGTGAATTGGAGATTTCACTCATTTCTCCGAAATTTATTACCCCCGTGTTCAACTCGTTCTATATTTTTAACCAAGAGATCTCATGGGTAAATGAATATATTGGGGTCGAAACGGAGCCTTAAGTCGACATTTCAAAAAAAATTCCCCTTTTCGATTGCAATTTTCGCAAGTTTTTTCCTTATATTAGTACATCTCTCATTATTTTGACTGTATCACCCTATACACACCTCGGATTTGCTCGAAATTTTATACATAGAACCCTAAGACATAGGGCTACAACTTTTGTGCCCATGACCCTCGCATATTCTTTAGTATTCACTATCAAAACATTGCTCGAATCCATATTAGAGAAAACGAAGATTTCTGAAAGGGGTACCCCTTTGGTGAATTGGAGATTTCACTCATTTCTCCGAAATGTATTACCCCCGTGTTCAACTCGTTCGATATTTTTCCCAAAGAGATCTCATGGGTAAATGAATATATTGGCGTCGAAACGGAGCCTTAAGTCGACATTTCAAAAAAAATTCCCCTTTTCGATGGCAATTTTCGCTAGTTTTCTCCTTATATTAGTACATCTCTCAGTATTTTGCTGTATCACCCTATACACACCTCGGATTTTCTCGAAATTTTATACATAGAACCCTAAGACATAGGGCTACAACTTTTGTGCCCATGACCCTCGCATATTCTTTAGTATTCACTATCAAAACATTGCTCGAATCCATATTAGAGAAATCGAAGATTTCTGAAAGGGGTACCTCTTTGGTGAATTGGAGATTTCACTCATTTCTCCGAAATGTATTACCCTCGTGTTCAACTCGTTCGATATTTTTCCCCAAGAGATCTCATGGGTAAATGAATATATTGGAGTAGAAACGGAGCCTTAAGTCGACATTTCAAAAAAAATTCCCCTTTTCGATGGCAATTTTCGCAAGTTTTTTCCTTATATTAGTACATCTCTCAGTATTTTGACTGTATCACCCTATACACACCTCGGATTTTCACGAAATTTTATACATAGAACCCTAAGACATAGGGCTACAACTTTTGTGCCCATGACCCAAGCATATTCTTTAGTATTCACTATCAAAACCTTGCTCGAATCCATATTAGAGAAATCGAAGATTTCTGAAAGGGGTACCCCTTTGGTGAATTGGAGATTTCACTCATTTCTCCGAAATGTATTACCCCCGTGTTCAACTCGTTCGATATTTTTCCCCAAGAGATCTCATGGGTAAATGAATATATTGGAGTCGAAACGGAGCCTTAAGTCGACATTTCAAAAAAAATTCCCCTTTTCGATGGCAATTTTCGCAAGTTTTCTCCTTATATTAGTACATCTCTCAGTATTTTGCTGTATCACCCTATACACACCTCGGATTTTCACGAAATTTTATACATAGAACCCTAAGACATAGGGCTACAACTTTTGTGCCCATGACCCTCGCATATTCTTTAGTATTCACTATCAAAACATTGCTCGAATCCATATTAGGGAAATCGAAGATTTCTGAAAGGGGTACCCCTTTGGTGAATTGGAGATTTCACTCATTTCTCCGAAATGTATTACCCCCGTGTTCAACTCGTTCTATATTTTTCCCCAAGAGATCTCATGGGTAAATGAATATATTGGGGTCGAAACGGAGCCTTAAGTCGACATTTCAAAAAAAATTCCCCTTTTCGATTGCAATTTTCGCAAGTTTTTTCCTTATATTAGTACATCTCTCAGTATTTTGACTGTATCACCCTATACACACCTCGGATTTGCTCGAAATTTTATACATAGAACCCTAAGACATAGGGCTACAACTTTTGTGCCCATGACCCTCGCATATTCTTTAGTATTCACTATCAAAACATTGCTCGAATCCATATTAGAGAAATCGAAGATTTCTGAAAGGGGTACCCCTTTGGTGAATTGGAGATTTCACTCATTTCTCCGAAATGTATTACCCCCGTGTTCAACTCGTACTATATTTTTCCCCAAGAGATCTCATGGGTAAATGAATATATTGGAGTCGAAACGGAGCCTTAAGTCAACATTTCAAAAAAAATTCCCCTTTTCGATGGCAATTTTCGCAAGTTTTCTCCTTATATTAGTACATCTCTCAGTATTTTGCTGTATCACCCTATACAAACCTCGGATTTTCTCGAAATTTTATACATAGAACCCTAAGACATAGGGCTACAACTTTTGTGCCCATGACCCTCGCATATTCTTTAGTATTCACTATCAAAACATTGCTCGAATCCATATTAGAGAAATCGAAGATTTCTGAAAGGGGTACCTCTTTGGTGAATTGGAGATTTCACTCATTTCTCCGAAATGTATTACCCTCGTGTTCAACTCGTTCGATATTTTTCCCCAAGAGATCTCATGGGTAAATGAATATATTGGCGTCGAAACGGAGCCTTAAGTCGACATTTCAAAAAAAATTCCCCTTTTCGATGGCAATTTTCGCAAGTTTTTTCCTTATATTAGTACATCTCTCAGTATTTTGACTGTATCACCCTATACACACCTCGGATTTGCTCGAAATTTTATACATAGAACCCTAAGACATAGGGATACAACTTTTGTGCCCATGACCCTCGCATATTCTTTAGTATTCACTATCAAAACATTGCTCGAATCCATATTAGAGAAATCGAAGATTTCTGAAAGGGGTACCCCTTTGGTGAATTGGAGATTTCACTCATTTCTCCGAAATGTATTACCCCCGTGTTCAACTCGTTCTATATTTTTCCCCAAGAGATCTCATGGGTAAATGAATATATTGGAGTAGAAACGGAGCCTTAAGTCGACATTTCAAAAAAAATTCCCCTTTTCGATGGCAATTTTCGCAAGTTTTCTCCTTATATTAGTACATCTCTCAGTATTTTGACTGTATCACCCTATACACACCTCGGATTTTCACGAAATTTTATACATAGAACCCTAAGACATAGGGCTACAACTTTTGTGCCCATGACCCTCGCATATTCTTTAGTATTCACTATCAAAACATTGCTCGAATCCATATTAGAGAAATCGAAGATTTCTGAAAGGGGTACCCCTTTGGTGAATTGGAGATTTCACTCATTTCTCCGAAATGTATTACCCCCGTGTTCAACTCGTTCGATATTTTTCCCAAAGAGATCTCATGGGTAAATGAATATATTGGCGTCGAAACGGAGCCTTAAGTCGACATTTCAAAAAAAATTCCCCTTTTCGATGGCAATTTTCGCAAGTTTTTTCCTTATATTAGTACATCTCTCAGTATTTTGACTGTATCACCCTACACACACCTCGGATTTGCTCGAAATTTTATACATAGAACCCTAAGACATAGGGCTACAACTTTTGTGCCCATGACCCAAGCATATTCTTTAGTATTCACTATCAAAACATTGCTCGAATCCATATTAGAGAAATCGAAGATTTCTGAAAGGGGTACCCCTTTGGTGAATTGGAGATTTCACTCGTTTCTCCGAAATGTATTACCCCCGTGTTCAACTCGTTCGATATTTTTCCCCAACAGATCTCATGGGTAAATGAATATATTGGAGTCGAAACGGAGCCTTAAGTCGACATTTCAAAAAAAATTCCCCTTTTCGATGGCAATTTTCGCAAGTTTTCTCCTTGTATTAGTACATCTCTCAGTATTTTGCTGTATCACCCTATACACACCTCGGATTTTCACGAAATTTTATACATAGAACCCTAAGACATAGGGCTACAACTTTTGTGCCCATGACCCTCGCATATTCTTTAGTATTCACTATCAAAACATTGCTCGAATCCATATTAGGGAAATCGAAGATTTCTGAAAGGGGTACCCCTTTGGTGAATTGGAGATTTCACTCATTTCTCCGAAATGTATTACCCCCGTGTTCAACTCGTTCTATATTTTTCCCCAAGAGATCTCATGGGTAAATGAATATATTGGGGTCGAAACGGAGCCTTAAGTCGACATTTCAAAAAAAATTCCCCTTTTCGATTGCAATTTTCGCAAGTTTTTTCCTTATATTAGTACATCTCTCAGTATTTTGACTGTATCACCCTATACACACCTCGGATTTGCTCGAAATTTTATACATAGAACCCTAAGACATAGGGCTACAACTTTTGTGCCCATGACCCTCGCATATTCTTTAGTATTCACTATCAAAACATTGCTCGAATCCATATTAGAGAAATCGAAGATTTCTGAAAGGGGTACCCCTTTGGTGAATTGGAGATTTCACTCATTTCTCCGAAATGTATTACCCCCGTGTTCAACTCGTACTATATTTTTCCCCAAGAGATCTCATGGGTAAATGAATATATTGGAGTCGAAACGGAGCCTTAAGTCGACATTTCAAAAAAAATTCCCCTTTTCGATGGCAATTTTCGCAAGTTTTCTCCTTATATTAGTACATCTCTCAGTATTTTGACTGTATCACCCTATACACACCTCGGATTTGCTCGAAATTTTATACATAGAACCCTAAGACATAGGGCTACAACTTTTGTGCCCATGACCCTCGCATATTCTTTAGTATTCACTATCAAAACATTGCTCGAATCCATATTAGGGAAATCGAAGATTTCTGAAAGGGGTACCCCTTTGGTGAATTGGAGATTTCACTCGTTTCTCCGAAATGTATTACCCCCGTGTTCAACTCGTTCTATATTTTTCCCCAAGAGATCTCATGGGTAAATGAATATATTGGAGTAGAAACGGAGCCTTAAGTCGACATTTCAAAAAAAATTCCCCTTTTCGATGGCAATTTTCGCAAGTTTTCTCCTTATATTAGTACATCTCTCAGTATTTTGACTGTATCACCCTATACACACCTCGGATTTGCTCGAAATTTTATACATAGAACCCTAAGACATAGGGCTACAACTTTTGTGCCCATGACCCTCGCATATTCTTTAGTATTCACTATCAAAACATTGCTCGAATCCATATTAGGGAAATCGAAGATTTCTGAAAGGGGTACCCCTTTGGTGAATTGGAGATTTCACTCGTTTCTCCGAAATGTATTACCCCCGTGTTCAACTCGTTCGATATTTTTCCCCAACAGATCTCATGGGTAAATGAATATATTGGAGTAGAAACGGAGCCTTAAGTCGACATTTCAAAAAAAATTCCCCTTTTCGATGGCAATTTTCGCAAGTTTTCTCCTTGTATTAGTACATCTCTCAGTATTTTGCTGTATCACCCTACACACACCTCTGATTTGCTCGAAATTTTATACATAGAACCCTAAGACATAGGGCTACAACTTTTGTGCCCATGACCTAAGCATATTCTTTAGTATTCACTATCAAAACATTGCTCGAATCCATATTAGAGAAATCGAAGATTTCTGAAAGGGGTACCCCTTTGGTGAATTGGAGATTTCACTCGTTTCTCCGAAATGTATTACCCCCGTGTTCAACTCGTTCGATATTTTTCCCCAACAGATCTCATGGGTAAATGAATATATTGGCGTCGAAACGGAGCCTTAAGTCGACATTTCAAAAAAAATTCCCCTTTTCGATGGCAATTTTCGCAAGTTTTTTCCTTATATTAGTACATCTCTCAGTATTTTGACTGTATCACCCTACACACACCTCGGATTTGCTCGAAATTTTATACATAGAACCCTAAGACATAGGGCTACAACTTTTGTGCCCATGACCCAAGAATATTCTTTAGTATTCACTATCAAAACATTGCTCGAATCCATATTAGAGAAATCGAAGATTTCTGAAAGGGGTACCCCTTTGGTGAATTGGAGATTTCACTCGTTTCTCCGAAATGTATTACCCCCGTGTTCAACTCGTTCAATATTTTTCCCCAACAGATCTCATGGGTAAATGAATATATTGGAGTCGAAACGGAGCCTTAAGTCGACATTTCAAAAAAAATTCCCCTTTTCGATGGCAATTTTCGCAAGTTTTCTCCTTGTATTAGTACATCTCTCAGTATTTTGCTGTATCACCCTATACAAACCTCACATTTGCTCGAAATTTTATACATAGAACCCTAAGACATAGGGCTACAACTTTTGTGCCCATGACCCTCGCATATTCTTTAGTATTCACTATCAAAACATTGCTCGAATCCATATTAGGGAAATCGAAGATTTCTGAAAGGGGTACCTCTTTGGTGAATTGGAGATTTCACTCATTTCTCCGAAATGTATTACCCCCGTGTTCAACTCGTTCGATATTTTTCCCAAAGAGATCTCATGGGTAAATGAATATATTGGCGTCGAAACGGAGCCTTAAGTCGACATTTCAAAAAAAATTCCCCTTTTCGATGGCAATTTTCGCAAGTTTTTTCCTTATATTAGTACATCTCTCAGTATTTTGACTGTATCACCCTATACACACCTCCCATTTGCTCGAAATTTTATACATAGAACCCTAAGACATAGGGATACAACTTTTGTGCCCATGACCCTCGCATATTCTTTAGTATTCACTATCAAAACATTGCTCGAATCCATATTAGGGAAATCGAAGATTTCTGAAAGGGGTACCCCTTTGGTGAATTGGAGATTTCACTCATTTCTCCGAAATGTATTACCCCCGTGTTCAACTCGTTCTATATTTTTCCCCAAGAGATCTCATGGGTAAATGAATATATTGGAGTAGAAACGGAGCCTTAAGTCGACATTTCAAAAAAAATTCCCCTTTTCGATGGCAATTTTCGCAAGTTTTCTCCTTATATTAGTACATCTCTCAGTATTTTGACTGTATCACCCTATACACACCTCGGATTTGCTCGAAATTTTATACATAGAACCCTAAGACATAGGGCTACAACTTTTGTGCCCATGACCCTCGCATATTCTTTAGTATTCACTATCAAAACATTGCTCGAATCCATATTAGGGAAATCGAAGATTTCTGAAAGGGGTACCCCTTTGGTGAATTGGAGATTTCACTCGTTTCTCCGAAATGTATTACCCCCGTGTTCAACTCGTTCTATATTTTTCCCCAAGAGATCTCATGGGTAAATGAATATATTGGAGTAGAAACGGAGCCTTAAGTCGACATTTCAAAAAAAATTCCCCTTTTCGATGGCAATTTTCGCAAGTTTTCTCCTTATATTAGTACATCTCTCAGTATTTTGACTGTATCACCCTATACACACCTCGGATTTGCTCGAAATTTTATACATAGAACCCTAAGACATAGGGCTACAACTTTTGTGCCCATGACCCTCGCATATTCTTTAGTATTCACTATCAAAACATTGCTCGAATCCATATTAGGGAAATCGAAGATTTCTGAAAGGGGTACCCCTTTGGTGAATTGGAGATTTCACTCGTTTCTCCGAAATGTATTACCCCCGTGTTCAACTCGTTCGATATTTTTCCCCAACAGATCTCATGGGTAAATGAATATATTGGAGTCGAAACGGAGCCTTAAGTCGACATTTCAAAAAAAATTCCCCTTTTCGATGGCAATTTTCGCAAGTTTTCTCCTTGTATTAGTACATCTCTCAGTATTTTGCTGTATCACCCTACACACACCTCTGATTTGCTCGAAATTTTATACATAGAACCCTAAGACATAGGGCTACAACTTTTGTGCCCATGACCCAAGCATATTATTTAGTATTCACTATCAAAACATTGCTCGAATCCATATTAGAGAAATCGAAGATTTCTGAAAGGGGTACCCCTTTGGTGAATTGGAGATTTCACTCGTTTCTCCGAAATGTATTACCCCCGTGTTCAACTCGTTCGATATTTTTCCCCAACAGATCTCATGGGTAAATGAATATATTGGAGTCGAAACGGAGCCTTAAGTCGACATTTCAAAAAAAATTCCCCTTTTCGATGGCAATTTTCGCAAGTTTTCTCCTTGTATTAGTACATCTCTCAGTATTTTGCTGTATCACCCTATACAAACCTCAGATTTGCTCGAAATTTTATACATAGAACCCTAAGACATAGGGCTACAACTTTTGTGCCCATGACCCTCGCATATTATTTAGTATTCACTATCAAAACATTGCTCGAATCCATATTAGAGAAATCGAAGATTTCTGAAAGGGGTACCCCTTTGGTGAATTGGAGATTTCACTCATTTCTCCGAAATGTATTACCCCCGTGTTCAACTCGTTCTATATATTTCCCCAAGAGATCTCATGGGTAAATGAATATATTGGGGTCGAAACGGAGCCTTAAGTCGACATTTCAAAAAAAATTCCCCTTTTCGATGGCAATTTTCGCAAGTTTTTTCCTTATATTAGTACATCTCTCAGTATTTTCCTGTATCACCCTATACAAACCTCGGATTTGCACGAAATTTTATACATAGAACCCTAAGACATAGGGCTACAACTTTTGTGCCCATGACCCTTGCATATTCTTTAGTATTCACTATCAAAACATTGCTCGAATCCATATTAGGGAAATCGAAGATTTCTGAAAGGGGTACCCCTTTGGTGAATTGGAGATTTCACTCATTTCTCCGAAATGTATTACCCTCGTGTTCAACTCGTTCGATATTTTTCCCCAAGAGATCTCATGGGTAAATGAATATATTGGCGTCGAAACGGAGCCTTAAGTCGACATTTCAAAAAAAATTCCCCTTTTCGATGGCAATTTTCGCAAGTTTTTTCCTTATATTAGTACATCTCTCAGTATTTTGCTGTATCACCCTATACAAACCTCGGATTTGCACGAAATTTTATACATAGAACCCTAAGACATAGGGCTACAACTTTTGTGCCCATGACCCTCGCATATTCTTTAGTATTCACTATCAAAACATTGCTCGAATCCATATTAGGGAAATCGATGATTTCTGAAAGGGGTACCCCTTTGGTGAATTGGAGATATCACTCATTTCTCCGAAATGTATTACCCCCGTGTTCAACTAGTTCTATATTTTTCCCCAAGAGATCTCATGGGTAAATGAATATATTGGCGTCGAAACGGAGCCTTAAGTCGACATTTCAAAAAAAATTCCCCTTTTCGATGGCAATTTTCGCAAGTTTTTTCCTTATATTAGTACATCTCTCAGTATTTTGCTGTATCACATTATAAAAACCTCGGATTTGCACGAAATTTTATACATAGAACCCTAAGACATAGGGCTACAACTTTTGTGCCCATGACCCTCGCATATTCTTTAGTATTCACTATTAAAACATTGCTCGAATCCATATTAGAGAAATCGATGATTTCTGAAAGGGGTACCCCTTTGGTGAATTGGAGATTTCACTCATTTCTCCGAAATGTATTACCCCCGTGTTCAACTCGTTCGATATTTTTCCCCAAGAGATCTCATGGGTAAATGAATATATTGGCGTCGAAACGGAGCCTTAAGTCGACATTTCAAAAAAAATTCCCCTTTTCGATGGCAATTTTCGCATGTTTTTTCCTTATATTAGTACATCTCTCAGTATTTTGCTGTATCACCCTATACAAACCTCGGATTTGCACGAAATTTTATACATAGAACCCTATGACATAGGGCTACAACTTTTGTGCCCATGACCCTCGCATATTCTTTAGTATTCACTATCAAAACATTGCTCGAATCCATATTAGAGAAATCGATGATTTCTGAAAGGGGTACCCCTTTGGTGAATTGGAGATTTCACTCATTTCTCCGAAATGTATTACCCTCGTGTTCAACTCGTTCGATATTTTTCCCCAAGAGATCTCATGGGTAAATGAATATATTGGCGTCGAAACGGAGCCTTAAGTCGACATTTCAAAAAAAATTCCCCTTTTCGATGGCAATTTTCGCAAGTTTTTTCCTTATATTAGTACATCTCTCAGTATTTTGCTGTATCACCCTATACAAACCTCGGATTTGCACGAAATTTTATACATAGAACCCTAAGACATAGGGCTACAACTTTTGTGCCCATGACCCTCGCATATTCTTTAGTATTCACTATCAAAACATTGCTCGAATCCATATTAGAGAAATCGAAGATTTCTGAAAGGGGTACCCCTTTGGTGAATTGGAGATTTCACTCATTTCTCCGAAATGTATTACCCCCGTGTTCAACTAGTTCTATATTTTTCCCCAAGAGATCTCATGGGTAAATGAATATATTGGAGTCGAAACGGAGCCTTAAGTCGACATTTCAAAAAAAATTCCCCTTTTCGATGGCAATTTTCGCAAGTTTTTTCCTTATATTAGTACATCTCTCAGTATTTTGCTGTATCAAATTATAAAAACCTCGGATTTGCACGAAATTTTATACATAGAACCCTAAGACATAGGGCTACAACTTTTGTGCCCATGACCCTCGCATATTCTTTAGTATTCACTATCAAAACATTGCTCGAATCCATATTAGAGAAATCGATGATTTCTGAAAGGGGTACCCCTTTGGTGAATTGGAGATTTCACTCATTTCTCCGAAATGTATTACCCTCGTGTTGAACTCGTTCGATATTTTTCCCCAAGAGATCTCATGGGTAAATGAATATATTGGCGTCGAAACGGAGCCTTAAGTCGACATTTCAAAAAAAATTCCCCTTTTCGATGGCAATTTTCGCAAGTTTTTTCCTTATATTAGTACATCTCTCAGTATTTTGCTGTATCACCCTATACAAACCTCGGATTTGCACGAAATTTTATACATAGAACCCTAAGACATAGGGCTACAACTTTTGTGCCCATGACCCTCGCATATTCTTTAGTATTCACTATCAAAACATTGCTCGAATCCATATTAGAGAAATCGATGATTTCTGAAAGGGGTACCCCTTTGGTGAATTGGAGATTTCACTCATTTCTCCGAAATGTATTACCCTCGTGTTCAACTCGTTCGATATTTTTCCCCAAGAGATCTCATGGGTAAATGAATATATTGGCGTCGAAACGGAGCCTTAAGTCGACATTTCAAAAAAAATTCCCCTTTTCGATGGCAATTTTCGCAAGTTTTTTCCTTATATTAGTACATCTCTCAGTATTTTGCTGTATCACCCTATACAAACCTCGGATTTGCACGAAATTTTATACATAGAACCCTAAGACATAGGGCTACAACTTTTGTGCCCATGACCCTCGCATATTCTTTAGTATTCACTATCAAAACATTGCTCGAATCCATATTAGAGAAATCGATGATTTCTGAAAGGGGTACCCCTTTGGTGAATTGGAGATTTCACTCATTTCTCCGAAATGTATTACCCCCGTGTTCAACTAGTTCTATATTTTTCCCCAAGAGATCTCATGGGTAAATGAATATATTGGCGTCGAAACGGAGCCTTAAGTCGACATTTCAAAAAAAATTCCCCTTTTCGATGGCAATTTTCGCAAGTTTTTTCCTTATATTAGTACATCTCTCAGTATTTTGCTGTATCACATTATAAAAACCTCGGATTTGCACGAAATTTTATACATAGAACCCTAAGACATAGGGCTACAACTTTTGTGCCCATGACCCTCGCATATTCTTTAGTATTCACTATCAAAACATTGTTCGAATCCATATTAGAGAAATCGATGATTTCTGAAAGGGGTACCCCTTTGGTGAATTGGAGATTTCACTCATTTCTCCGAAATGTATTACCCCCGTGTTCAACTCGTTCTATATTTTTCCCCAAGAGATCTCATGGGTAAATGAATATATTGGAGTCGAAACGGAGCCTTAAGTCGACATTTCAAAAAAAATTCCCCTTTTCGATGGCAATTTTCGCAAGTTTTTTCCTTATATTAGTACATCTCTCAGTATTTTGCTGTATCAAATTATACAAACCTCGGATTTGCACGAAATTTTATACATAGAACCCTAAGACATAGGGCTACAACTTTTGTGCCCATGACCCTCGCATATTCTTTAGTATTCACTATCAAAACATTGCTCGAATCCATATTAGAGAAATCGATGATTTCTGAAAGGGGTACCCCTTTGGTGAATTGGAGATTTCACTCATTTCTCCGAAATGTATTACCCTCGTGTTCAACTCGTTCGATATTTTTCCCCAAGAGATCTCATGGGTAAATGAATATATTGGCGTCGAAACGGAGCCTTAAGTCGACATTTCAAAAAAAATTCCCCTTTTCGATGGCAATTTTCGCAAGTTTTTTCCTTATATTAGTACATCTCTCAGTATTTTGCTGTATCACCCTATACAAACCTCGGATTTGCACGAAATTTTATACATAGAACCCTAAGACATAGGGCTACAACTTTTGTGCCCATGACCCTCGCATATTCTTTAGTATTCACTATCAAAACATTGCTCGAATCCATATTAGAGAAATCGATGATTTCTGAAAGGGGTACCCCTTTGGTGAATTGGAGATTTCACTCATTTCTCCGAAATGTATTACCCTCGTGTTCAACTCGTTCGATATTTTTCCCCAAGAGATCTCATGGGTAAATGAATATATTGGCGTCGAAACGGAGCCTTAAGTCGACATTTCAAAAAAAATTCCCCTTTTCGATGGCAATTTTCGCAAGTTTTTTCCTTATATTAGTACATCTCTCAGTATTTTGCTGTATCACCCTATACAAACCTCGGATTTGCACGAAATTTTATACATAGAACCCTAAGACATAGGGCTACAACTTTTGTGCCCATGACCCTCGCATATTCTTTAGTATTCACTATCAAAACATTGCTCGAATCCATATTAGAGAAATCGAAGATTTCTGAAAGGGGTACCCCTTTGGTGAATTGGAGATTTCACTCATTTCTCCGAAATGTATTACCCCCGTGTTCAACTAGTTCTATATTTTTCCCCAAGAGATCTCATGGGTAAATGAATATATTGGAGTCGAAACGGAGCCTTAAGTCGACATTTCAAAAAAAATTCCCCTTTTCGAAGGCAATTTTCGCAAGTTTTTTCCTTATATTAGTACATCTCTCAGTATTTTGCTGTATCACATTATAAAAACCTCGGATTTGCACGAAATTTTATACATAGAACCCTAAGACATAGGGCTACAACTTTTGTGCCCATGACCCTCGCATATTATTTAGTATTCACTATCAAAACATTGCTCGAATCCATATTAGAGAAATCGAAGATTTCTGAAAGGGGTACCCCTTTGGTGAATTGGAGATTTCACTCATTTCTCCGAAATGTATTACCCTCGTGTTCAACTCGTTCGATATTTTTCCCCAAGAGATCTCATGGGTAAATGAATATATTGGCGTCGAAACGGAGCCTTAAGTCGACATTTCAAAAAAAATTCCCCTTTTCGATGGCAATTTTCGCAAGTTTTTTCCTTATATTAGTACATCTCTCAGTATTTTGCTGTATCACCCTATACAAACCTCGGATTTGCACGAAATTTTATACATAGAACCCTAAGACATAGGGCTACAACTTTTGTGCCCATGACCCTCGCATATTCTTTAGTATTCACTATCAAAACATTGCTCGAATCCATATTAGAGAAATCGATGATTTCTGAAAGGGGTACCCCTTTGGTGAATTGGAGATTTCACTCATTTCTCCGAAATGTATTACCCTCGTGTTCAACTCGTTCGATATTTTTCCCCAAGAGATCTCATGGGTAAATGAATATATTGGCGTCGAAACGGAGCCTTAAGTCGACATTTCAAAAAAAATTCCCCTTTTCGATGGCAATTTTCGCAAGTTTTTTCCTTATATTAGTACATCTCTCAGTATTTTGCTGTATCACCCTATACAAACCTCGGATTTGCACGAAATTTTATACATAGAACCCTAAGACATAGGGCTACAACTTTTGTGCCCATGACCCTCGCATATTCTTTAGTATTCACTATCAAAACATTGCTCGAATCCATATTAGAGAAATCGATGATTTCTGAAAGGGGTACCCCTTTGGTGAATTGGAGATTTCACTCATTTCTCCGAAATGTATTACCCCCGTGTTCAACTAGTTCTATATTTTTCCCCAAGAGATCTCATGGGTAAATGAATATATTGGCGTCGAAACGGAGCCTTAAGTCGACATTTCAAAAAAAATTCCCCTTTTCGATGGCAATTTTCGCAAGTTTTTTCCTTATATTAGTACATCTCTCAGTATTTTGCTGTATCACATTATAAAAACCTCGGATTTGCACGAAATTTTATACATAGAACCCTAAGACATAGGGCTACAACTTTTGTGCCCATGACCCTCGCATATTCTTTAGTATTCACTATCAAAACATTGTTCGAATCCATATTAGAGAAATCGATGATTTCTGAAAGGGGTACCCCTTTGGTGAATTGGAGATTTCACTCATTTCTCCGAAATGTATTACCCCCGTGTTCAACTCGTTCTATATTTTTCCCCAAGAGATCTCATGGGTAAATGAATATATTGGAGTCGAAACGGAGCCTTAAGTCGACATTTCAAAAAAAATTCCCCTTTTCGATGGCAATTTTCGCAAGTTTTTTCCTTATATTAGTACATCTCTCAGTATTTTGCTGTATCAAATTATACAAACCTCGGATTTGCACGAAATTTTATACATAGAACCCTAAGACATAGGGCTACAACTTTTGTGCCCATGACCCTCGCATATTCTTTAGTATTCACTATCAAAACATTGCTCGAATCCATATTAGAGAAATCGATGATTTCTGAAAGGGGTACCCCTTTGGTGAATTGGAGATTTCACTCATTTCTCCGAAATGTATTACCCTCGTGTTCAACTCGTTCGATATTTTTCCCCAAGAGATCTCATGGGTAAATGAATATATTGGCGTCGAAACGGAGCCTTAAGTCGACATTTCAAATAAAATTCCCCTTTTCGATGGCAATTTTCGCAAGTTTTTTCCTTATATTAGTACATCTCTCAGTATTTTGCTGTATCACCCTATACAAACCTCGGATTTGCACGAAATTTTATACATAGAACCCTAAGACATAGGGCTACAACTTTTGTGCCCATGACCCTCGCATATTCTTTAGTATTCACTATCAAAACATTGCTCGAATCCATATTAGAGAAATCGATGATTTCTGAAAGGGGTACCCCTTTGGTGAATTGGAGATTTCACTCATTTCTCCGAAATGTATTACCCTCGTGTTCAACTCGTTCGATATTTTTCCCCAAGAGATCTCATGGGTAAATGAATATATTGGCGTCGAAACGGAGCCTTAAGTCGACATTTCAAAAAAAATTCCCCTTTTCGATGGCAATTTTCGCAAGTTTTTTCCTTATATTAGTACATCTCTCAGTATTTTGCTGTATCACCCTATACAAACCTCGGATTTGCACGAAATTTTATACATAGAACCCTAAGACATAGGGCTACAACTTTTGTGCCCATGACCCTCGCATATTCTTTAGTATTCACTATCAAAACATTGCTCGAATCCATATTAGAGAAATCGAAGATTTCTGAAAGGGGTACCCCTTTGGTGAATTGGAGATTTCACTCATTTCTCCGAAATGTATTACCCCCGTGTTCAACTAGTTCTATATTTTTCCCCAAGAGATCTCATGGGTAAATGAATATATTGGAGTCGAAACGGAGCCTTAAGTCGACATTTCAAAAAAAATTCCCCTTTTCGAAGGCAATTTTCGCAAGTTTTTTCCTTATATTAGTACATCTCTCAGTATTTTGCTGTATCACATTATAAAAACCTCGGATTTGCACGAAATTTTATACATAGAACCCTAAGACATAGGGCTACAACTTTTGTGCCCATGACCCTCGCATATTATTTAGTATTCACTATCAAAACATTGCTCGAATCCATATTAGAGAAATCGAAGATTTCTGAAAGGGGTACCCCTTTGGTGAATTGGAGATTTCACTCATTTCTCCGAAATGTATTACCCTCGTGTTCAACTCGTTCGATATTTTTCCCCAAGAGATCTCATGGGTAAATGAATATATTGGCGTCGAAACGGAGCCTTAAGTCGACATTTCAAAAAAAATTCCCCTTTTCGATGGCAATTTTCGCAAGTTTTTTCCCTATATTAGTACATCTCTCAGTATTTTGCTGTATCACCCTATACAAACCTCGGATTTGCACGAAATTTTATACATAGAACCCTAAGACATAGGGCTACAACTTTTGTGCCCATGACCCTCGCATATTCTTTAGTATTCACTATCAAAACATTGCTCGAATCCATATTAGAGAAATCGATGATTTCTGAAAGGGGTACCCCTTTGGTGAATTGGAGATTTCACTCATTTCTCCGAAATGTATTACCCTCGTGTTCAACTCGTTCGATATTTTTCCCCAAGAGATCTCATGGGTAAATGAATATATTGGCGTCGAAACGGAGCCTTAAGTCGACATTTCAAAAAAAATTCCCCTTTTCGATGGCAATTTTCGCAAGTTTTTTCCTTATATTAGTACATCTCTCAGTATTTTGCTGTATCACCCTATACAAACCTCGGATTTGCACGAAATTTTATACATAGAACCCTAAGACATAGGGCTACAACTTTTGTGCCCATGACCCTCGCATATTCTTTAGTATTCACTATCAAAACATTGTTCGAATCCATATTAGAGAAATCGATGATTTCTGAAAGGGGTACCCCTTTGGTGAATTGGAGATTTCACTCATTTCTCCGAAATGTATTACCCCCGTGTTCAACTAGTTCTATATTTTTCCCCAAGAGATCTCATGGGTAAATGAATATATTGGAGTCGAAACGGAGCCTTAAGTCGACATTTCAAAAAAAATTCCCCTTTTCGATGGCAATTTTCGCAAGTTTTTTCCTTATATTAGTACATCTCTCAGTATTTTGCTGTATCAAATTATAAAAACCTCGGATTTGCACGAAATTTTATACATAGAACCCTAAGACATAGGGCTACAACTTTTGTGCCCATGACCCTCGCATATTCTTTAGTATTCACTATCAAAACATTGCTCGAATCCATATTAGAGAAATCGATGATTTCTGAAAGGGGTACCCCTTTGGTGAATTGGAGATTTCACTCATTTCTCCGAAATGTATTACCCTCGTGTTCAACTCGTTCGATATTTTTCCCCAAGAGATCTCATGGGTAAATGAATATATTGGCGTCGAAACGGAGCCTTAAGTCGACATTTCAAAAAAAATTCCCCTTTTCGATGGCAATTTTCGCAAGTTTTTTCCTTATATTAGTACATCTCTCAGTATTTTGCTGTATCACCCTATACAAACCTCGGATTTGCACGAAATTTTATACATAGAACCCTAAGACATAGGGCTACAACTTTTGTGCCCATGACCCTCGCATATTCTTTAGTATTCACTATCAAAACATTGCTCGAATCCATATTAGAGAAATCGATGATTTCTGAAAGGGGTACCCCTTTGGTGAATTGGAGATTTCACTCATTTCTCCGAAATGTATTACCCTCGTGTTCAACTCGTTCGATATTTTTCCCCAAGAGATCTCATGGGTAAATGAATATATTGGCGTCGAAACGGAGCCTTAAGTCGACATTTCAAAAAAAATTCCCCTTTTCGATGGCAATTTTCGCAAGTTTTTTCCTTATATTAGTACATCTCTCAGTATTTTGCTGTATCACCCTATACAAACCTCGGATTTGCACGAAATTTTATACATAGAACCCTAAGACATAGGGCTACAACTTTTGTGCCCATGACCCTCGCATATTCTTTAGTATTCACTATCAAAACATTGCTCGAATCCATATTAGAGAAATCGAAGATTTCTGAAAGGGGTACCCCTTTGGTGAATTGGAGATTTCACTCATTTCTCCGAAATGTATTACCCCCGTGTTCAACTAGTTCTATATTTTTCCCCAAGAGATCTCATGGGTAAATGAATATATTGGAGTCGAAACGGAGCCTTAAGTCGACATTTCAAAAAAAATTCCCCTTTTCGAAGGCAATTTTCGCAAGTTTTTTCCTTATATTAGTACATCTCTCAGTATTTTGCTGTATCACATTATAAAAACCTCGGATTTGCACGAAATTTTATACATAGAACCCTAAGACATAGGGCTACAACTTTTGTGCCCATGACCCTCGCATATTATTTAGTATTCACTATCAAAACATTGCTCGAATCCATATTAGAGAAATCGAAGATTTCTGAAAGGGGTACCCCTTTGGTGAATTGGAGATTTCACTCATTTCTCCGAAATGTATTACCCCCGTGTTCAACTCGTTCTATATTTTTCCCCAAGAGATCTCATGGGTAAATGAATATATTGGAGTCGAAACGGAGCCTTAAGTCGACATTTCAAAAAAAATTCCCCTTTTCGATGGCAATTTTCGCAAGTTTTTTCCTTATATTAGTACATCTCTCAGTATTTTGCTGTATCACATTATACAAACCTCGGATTTGCACGAAATTTTATACATAGAACCCTAAGACATAGGGCTACAACTTTTGTGCCCATGACCCTCGCATATTCTTTAGTATTCACTATCAAAACATTGCTCGAATCCATATTAGAGAAATCGATGATTTCTGAAAGGGGTACCCCTTTGGTGAATTGGAGATTTCACTCATTTCTCCGAAATGTATTACCCTCGTGTTCAACTCGTTCGATATTTTTCCCCAAGAGATCTCATGGGTAAATGAATATATTGGCGTCGAAACGGAGCCTTAAGTCGACATTTCAAATAAAATTCCCCTTTTCGATGGCAATTTTCGCAAGTTTTTTCCTTATATTAGTACATCTCTCAGTATTTTGCTGTATCACCCTATACAAACCTCGGATTTGCACGAAATTTTATACATAGAACCCTAAGACATAGGGCTACAACTTTTGTGCCCATGACCCTCGCATATTCTTTAGTATTCACTATCAAAACATTGCTCGAATCCATATTAGAGAAATCGATGATTTCTGAAAGGGGTACCCCTTTGGTGAATTGGAGATTTCACTCATTTCTCCGAAATGTATTACCCCCGTGTTCAACTAGTTCTATATTTTTCCCCAAGAGATCTCATGGGTAAATGAATATATTGGAGTCGAAACGGAGCCTTAAGTCGACATTTCAAAAAAAATTCCCCTTTTCGATGGCAATTTTCGCAAGTTTTTTCCTTATATTAGTACATCTCTCAGTATTTTGCTGTATCACCCTATACAAACCTCGGATTTGCACGAAATTTTATACATAGAACCCTAAGACATAGGGCTACAACTTTTGTGCCCATGACCCTCGCATATTCTTTAGTATTCACTATCAAAACATTGCTCGAATCCATATTAGAGAAATCGATGATTTCTGAAAGGGGTACCCCTTTGGTGAATTGGAGATTTCACTCATTTCTCCGAAATGTATTACCCTCGTGTTCAACTCGTTCGATATTTTTCCCCAAGAGATCTCATGGGTAAATGAATATATTGGCGTCGAAACGGAGCCTTAAGTCGACATTTCAAAAAAAATTCCCCTTTTCGATGGCAATTTTCGCAAGTTTTTTCCTTATATTAGTACATCTCTCAGTATTTTGCTGTATCAAATTATAAAAACCTCGGATTTGCACGAAATTTTATACATAGAACCCTAAGACATAGGGCTACAACTTTTGTGCCCATGACCCTCGCATATTCTTTAGTATTCACTATCAAAACATTGCTCGAATCCATATTAGAGAAATCGATGATTTCTGAAAGGGGTACCCCTTTGGTGAATTGGAGATTTCACTCATTTCTCCGAAATGTATTACCCTCGTGTTCAACTCGTTCGATATTTTTCCCCAAGAGATCTCATGGGTAAATGAATATATTGGCGTCGAAACGGAGCCTTAAGTCGACATTTCAAAAAAAATTCCCCTTTTCGATGGCAATTTTCGCAAGTTTTTTCCTTATATTAGTACATCTCTCAGTATTTTGCTGTATCACCCTATACAAACCTCGGATTTGCACGAAATTTTATACATAGAACCCTAAGACATAGGGCTACAACTTTTGTGCCCATGACCCTCGCATATTCTTTAGTATTCACTATCAAAACATTGCTCGAATCCATATTAGAGAAATCGATGATTTCTGAAAGGGGTACCCCTTTGGTGAATTGGAGATTTCACTCATTTCTCCGAAATGTATTACCCTCGTGTTCAACTCGTTCGATATTTTTCCCCAAGAGATCTCATGGGTAAATGAATATATTGGCGTCGAAACGGAGCCTTAAGTCGACATTTCAAAAAAAATTCCCCTTTTCGATGGCAATTTTCGCAAGTTTTTTCCTTATATTAGTACATCTCTCAGTATTTTGCTGTATCACCCTATACAAACCTCGGATTTGCACGAAATTTTATACATAGAACCCTAAGACATAGGGCTACAACTTTTGTGCCCATGACCCTCGCATATTCTTTAGTATTCACTATCAAAACATTGCTCGAATCCATATTAGAGAAATCGAAGATTTCTGAAAGGGGTACCCCTTTGGTGAATTGGAGATTTCACTCATTTCTCCGAAATGTATTACCCCCGTGTTCAACTAGTTCTATATTTTTCCCCAAGAGATCTCATGGGTAAATGAATATATTGGAGTCGAAACGGAGCCTTAAGTCGACATTTCAAAAAAAATTCCCCTTTTCGAAGGCAATTTTCGCAAGTTTTTTCCTTATATTAGTACATCTCTCAGTATTTTGCTGTATCACATTATAAAAACCTCGGATTTGCACGAAATTTTATACATAGAACCCTAAGACATAGGGCTACAACTTTTGTGCCCATGACCCTCGCATATTATTTAGTATTCACTATCAAAACATTGCTCGAATCCATATTAGAGAAATCGAAGATTTCTGAAAGGGGTACCCCTTTGGTGAATTGGAGATTTCACTCATTTCTCCGAAATGTATTACCCCCGTGTTCAACTCGTTCTATATTTTTCCCCAAGAGATCTCATGGGTAAATGAATATATTGGAGTCGAAACGGAGCCTTAAGTCGACATTTCAAAAAAAATTCCCCTTTTCGATGGCAATTTTCGCAAGTTTTTTCCTTATATTAGTACATCTCTCAGTATTTTGCTGTATCACATTATACAAACCTCGGATTTGCACGAAATTTTATACATAGAACCCTAAGACATAGGGCTACAACTTTTGTGCCCATGACCCTCGCATATTCTTTAGTATTCACTATCAAAACATTGCTCGAATCCATATTAGAGAAATCGATGATTTCTGAAAGGGGTACCCCTTTGGTGAATTGGAGATTTCACTCATTTCTCCGAAATGTATTACCCTCGTGTTCAACTCGTTCGATATTTTTCCCCAAGAGATCTCATGGGTAAATGAATATATTGGCGTCGAAACGGAGCCTTAAGTCGACATTTCAAATAAAATTCCCCTTTTCGATGGCAATTTTCGCAAGTTTTTTCCTTATATTAGTACATCTCTCAGTATTTTGCTGTATCACCCTATACAAACCTCGGATTTGCACGAAATTTTATACATAGAACCCTAAGACATAGGGCTACAACTTTTGTGCCCATGACCCTCGCATATTCTTTAGTATTCACTATCAAAACATTGCTCGAATCCATATTAGAGAAATCGATGATTTCTGAAAGGGGTACCCCTTTGGTGAATTGGAGATTTCACTCATTTCTCCGAAATGTATTACCCCCGTGTTCAACTAGTTCTATATTTTTCCCCAAGAGATCTCATGGGTAAATGAATATATTGGAGTCGAAACGGAGCCTTAAGTCGACATTTCAAAAAAAATTCCCCTTTTCGATGGCAATTTTCGCAAGTTTTTTCCTTATATTAGTACATCTCTCAGTATTTTGCTGTATCACCCTATACAAACCTCGGATTTGCACGAAATTTTATACATAGAACCCTAAGACATAGGGCTACAACTTTTGTGCCCATGACCCTCGCATATTCTTTAGTATTCACTATCAAAACATTGCTCGAATCCATATTAGAGAAATCGATGATTTCTGAAAGGGGTACCCCTTTGGTGAATTGGAGATTTCACTCATTTCTCCGAAATGTATTACCCTCGTGTTCAACTCGTTCGATATTTTTCCCCAAGAGATCTCATGGGTAAATGAATATATTGGCGTCGAAACGGAGCCTTAAGTCGACATTTCAAAAAAAATTCCCCTTTTCGATGGCAATTTTCGCAAGTTTTTTCCTTATATTAGTACATCTCTCAGTATTTTGCTGTATCACCCTATACAAACCTCGGATTTGCACGAAATTTTATACATAGAACCCTAAGACATAGGGCTACAACTTTTGTGCCCATGACCCTCGCATATTCTTTAGTATTCACTATCAAAACATTGCTCGAATCCATATTAGAGAAATCGATGATTTCTGAAAGGGGTACCCCTTTGGTGAATTGGAGATTTCACTCATTTCTCCGAAATGTATTACCCTCGTGTTCAACTCGTTCGATATTTTTCCCCAAGAGATCTCATGGGTAAATGAATATATTGGCGTCGAAACGGAGCCTTAAGTCGACATTTCAAAAAAAATTCCCCTTTTCGATGGCAATTTTCGAAAGTTTTTTCCTTATATTAGTACATCTCTCAGTATTTTGCTGTATCACCCTATACAAACCTCGGATTTGCACGAAATTTTATACATAGAACCCTAAGACATAGGGCTACAACTTTTGTGCCCATGACCCTCGCATATTCTTTAGTATTCACTATCAAAACATTGCTCGAATCCATATTAGAGAAATCGAAGATTTCTGAAAGGGGTACCCCTTTGGTGAATTGGAGATTTCACTCATTTCTCCGAAATGTATTACCCCCGTGTTCAACTAGTTCTATATTTTTCCCCAAGAGATCTCATGGGTAAATGAATATATTGGAGTCGAAACGGAGCCTTAAGTCGACATTTCAAAAAAAATTCCCCTTTTCGAAGGCAATTTTCGCAAGTTTTTTCCTTATATTAGTACATCTCTCAGTATTTTGCTGTATCACATTATAAAAACCTCGGATTTGCACGAAATTTTATACATAGAACCCTAAGACATAGGGCTACAACTTTTGTGCCCATGACCCTCGCATATTATTTAGTATTCACTATCAAAACATTGCTCGAATCCATATTAGAGAAATCGAAGATTTCTGAAAGGGGTACCCCTTTGGTGAATTGGAGATTTCACTCATTTCTCCGAAATGTATTACCCCCGTGTTCAACTCGTTCTATATTTTTCCCCAAGAGATCTCATGGGTAAATGAATATATTGGAGTCGAAACGGAGCCTTAAGTCGACATTTCAAAAAAAATTCCCCTTTTCGATGGCAATTTTCGCAAGTTTTTTCCTTATATTAGTACATCTCTCAGTATTTTGCTGTATCACATTATACAAACCTCGGATTTGCACGAAATTTTATACATAGAACCCTAAGACATAGGGCTACAACTTTTGTGCCCATGACCCTCGCATATTCTTTAGTATTCACTATCAAAACATTGCTCGAATCCATATTAGAGAAATCGATGATTTCTGAAAGGGGTACCCCTTTGGTGAATTGGAGATTTCACTCATTTCTCCGAAATGTATTACCCTCGTGTTCAACTCGTTCGATATTTTTCCCCAAGAGATCTCATGGGTAAATGAATATATTGGCGTCGAAACGGAGCCTTAAGTCGACATTTCAAATAAAATTCCCCTTTTCGATGGCAATTTTCGCAAGTTTTTTCCTTATATTAGTACATCTCTCAGTATTTTGCTGTATCACCCTATACAAACCTCGGATTTGCACGAAATTTTATACATAGAACCCTAAGACATAGGGCTACAACTTTTGTGCCCATGACCCTCGCATATTCTTTAGTATTCACTATCAAAACATTGCTCGAATCCATATTAGAGAAATCGATGATTTCTGAAAGGGGTACCCCTTTGGTGAATTGGAGATTTCACTCATTTCTCCGAAATGTATTACCCCCGTGTTCAACTAGTTCTATATTTTTCCCCAAGAGATCTCATGGGTAAATGAATATATTGGCGTCGAAACGGAGCCTTAAGTCGACATTTCAAAAAAAATTCCCCTTTTCGATGGCAATTTTCGCAAGTTTTTTCCTTATATTAGTACATCTCTCAGTATTTTGCTGTATCACCCTATACAAACCTCGGATTTGCACGAAATTTTATACATAGAACCCTAAGACATAGGGCTACAACTTTTGTGCCCATGACCCTCGCATATTCTTTAGTATTCACTATCAAAACATTGCTCGAATCCATATTAGAGAAATCGATGATTTCTGAAAGGGGTACCCCTTTGGTGAATTGGAGATTTCACTCATTTCTCCGAAATGTATTACCCCCGTGTTCAACTAGTTCTATATTTTTCCCCAAGAGATCTCATGGGTAAATGAATATATTGGAGTCGAAACGGAGCCTTAAGTCGACATTTCAAAAAAAATTCCCCTTTTCGATGGCAATTTTCGCAAGTTTTTTCCTTATATTAGTACATCTCTCAGTATTTTGCTGTATCACATTATAAAAACCTCGGATTTGCACGAAATTTTATACATAGAACCCTAAGACATAGGGCTACAACTTTTGTGCCCATGACCCTCGCATATTCTTTAGTATTCACTATCAAAACATTGCTCGAATCCATATTAGAGAAATCGAAGATTTCTGAAAGGGGTACCCCTTTGGTGAATTGGAGATTTCACTCATTTCTCCGAAATGTATTACCCCCGTGTTCAACTCGTTCTATATTTTTCCCCAAGAGATCTCATGGGTAAATGAATATATTGGAGTCGAAACGGAGCCTTAAGTCGACATTTCAAAAAAAATTCCCCTTTTCGATGGCAATTTTCGCAAGTTTTTTCCTTATATTAGTACATCTCTCAGTATTTTGCTGTATCACCCTATACAAACCTCGGATTTGCACGAAATTTTATACATAGAACCCTAAGACATAGGGCTACAACTTTTGTGCCCATGACCCTCGCATATTCTTTAGTATTCACTATCAAAACATTGCTCGAATCCATATTAGAGAAATCGATGATTTCTGAAAGGGGTACCCCTTTGGTGAATTGGAGATTTCACTCATTTCTCCGAAATGTATTACCCTCGTGTTCAACTCGTTCGATATTTTTCCCCAAGAGATCTCATGGGTAAATGAATATATTGGCGTCGAAACGGAGCCTTAAGTCGACATTTCAAAAAAAATTCCCCTTTTCGATGGCAATTTTCGCAAGTTTTTTCCTTATATTAGTACATCTCTCAGTATTTTGCTGTATCACCCTATACAAACCTCGGATTTGCACGAAATTTTATACATAGAACCCTAAGACATAGGGCTACAACTTTTGTGCCCATGACCCTCGCATATTCTTTAGTATTCACTATCAAAACATTGCTCGAATCCATATTAGAGAAATCGATGATTTCTGAAAGGGGTACCCCTTTGGTGAATTGGAGATTTCACTCATTTCTCCGAAATGTATTACCCTCGTGTTCAACTCGTTCGATATTTTTCCCCAAGAGATCTCATGGGTAAATGAATATATTGGCGTCGAAACGGAGCCTTAAGTCGACATTTCAAAAAAAATTCCCCTTTTCGATGGCAATTTTCGCAAGTTTTTTCCTTATATTAGTACATCTCTCAGTATTTTGCTGTATCACCCTATACAAACCTCGGATTTGCACGAAATTTTATACATAGAACCCTAAGACATAGGGCTACAACTTTTGTGCCCATGACCCTCGCATATTCTTTAGTATTCACTATCAAAACATTGCTCGAATCCATATTAGAGAAATCGAAGATTTCTGAAAGGGGTACCCCTTTGGTGAATTGGAGATTTCACTAATTTCTCCGAAATGTATTACCCCCGTGTTCAACTCGTTCTATATTTTTCCCCAAGAGATCTCATGGGTAAATGAATATATTGGAGTCGAAACGGAGCCTTAAGTCGACATTTCAAATAAAATTCCCCTTTTCGATGGCAATTTTCGCAAGTTTTTTCCTTATATTAGTACATCTCTCAGTATTTTGCTGTATCACATTATACAAACCTCGGATTTGCACGAAATTTTATACATAGAACCCTAAGACATAGGGCTACAACTTTTGTGCCCATGACCCTCGCATATTCTTTAGTATTCACTATCAAAACATTGCTCGAATCCATATTAGAGAAATCGATGATTTCTGAAAGGGGTACCCCTTTGGTGAATTGGAGATTTCACTCATTTCTCCGAAATGTATTACCCTCGTGTTCAACTCGTTCGATATTTTTCCCCAAGAGATCTCATGGGTAAATGAATATATTGGCGTCGAAACGGAGCCTTAAGTCGACATTTCAAAAAAAATTCCCCTTTTCGATGGCAATTTTCGCAAGTTTTTTCCTTATATTAGTACATCTCTCAGTATTTTGCTGTATCACCCTATACAAACCTCGGATTTGCACGAAATTTTATACATAGAACCCTAAGACATAGGGCTACAACTTTTGTGCCCATGACCCTCGCATATTCTTTAGTATTCACTATCAAAACATTGCTCGAATCCATATTAGAGAAATCGATGATTTCTGAAAGGGGTACCCCTTTGGTGAATTGGAGATTTCACTCATTTCTCCGAAATGTATTACCCTCGTGTTCAACTCGTTCGATATTTTTCCCCAAGAGATCTCATGGGTAAATGAATATATTGGCGTCGAAACGGAGCCTTAAGTCGACATTTCAAAAAAAATTTCCCTTTTCGATGGCAATTTTCGCAAGTTTTTTCCTTATATTAGTACATCTCTCAGTATTTTGCTGTATCACCCTATACAAACCTCGGATTTGCACGAAATTTTATACATAGAACCCTAAGACATAGGGCTACAACTTTTGTGCCCATGACCCTCGCATATTCTTTAGTATTCACTATCAAAACATTGCTCGAATCCATATTAGAGAAATCGAAGATTTCTGAAAGGGGTACCCCTTTGGTGAATTGGAGATTTCACTAATTTCTCCGAAATGTATTACCCCCGTGTTCAACTCGTTCTATATTTTTCCCCAAGAGATCTCATGGGTAAATGAATATATTGGAGTCGAAACGGAGCCTTAAGTCGACATTTCAAATAAAATTCCCCTTTTCGATGGCAATTTTCGCAAGTTTTTTCCTTATATTAGTACATCTCTCAGTATTTTGCTGTATCACATTATACAAACCTCGGATTTGCACGAAATTTTATACATAGAACCCTAAGACATAGGGCTACAACTTTTGTGCCCATGACCCTCGCATATTCTTTAGTATTCACTATCAAAACATTGCTCGAATCCATATTAGAGAAATCGATGATTTCTGAAAGGGGTACCCCTTTGGTGAATTGGAGATTTCACTCATTTCTCCGAAATGTATTACCCTCGTGTTCAACTCGTTCGATATTTTTCCCCAAGAGATCTCATGGGTAAATGAATATATTGGCGTCGAAACGGAGCCTTAAGTCGACATTTCAAAAAAAATTCCCCTTTTCGATGGCAATTTTCGCAAGTTTTTTCCTTATATTAGTACATCTCTCAGTATTTTGCTGTATCACCCTATAGAAACCTCGGATTTGCACGAAATTTTATACATAGAACCCTAAGACATAGGGCTACAACTTTTGTGCCCATGACCCTCGCATATTCTTTAGTATTCACTATCAAAACATTGCTCGAATCCATATTAGAGAAATCGATGATTTCTGAAAGGGGTACCCCTTTGGTGAATTGGAGATTTCACTCATTTCTCCGAAATGTATTACCCTCGTGTTCAACTCGTTCGATATTTTTCCCCAAGAGATCTCATGGGTAAATGAATATATTGGCGTCGAAACGGAGCCTTAAGTCGACATTTCAAAAAAAATTCCCCTTTTCGATGGCAATTTTCGCAAGTTTTTTCCTTATATTAGTACATCTCTCAGTATTTTGCTGTATCACCCTATACAAACCTCGGATTTGCACGAAATTTTATACATAGAACCCTAAGACATAGGGCTACAACTTTTGTGCCCATGACCCTCGCATATTCTTTAGTATTCACTATCAAAACATTGCTCGAATCCATATTAGAGAAATCGAAGATTTCTGAAAGGGGTACCCCTTTGGTGAATTGGAGATTTCACTAATTTCTCCGAAATGTATTACCCCCGTGTTCAACTCGTTCTATATTTTTCCCCAAGAGATCTCATGGGTAAATGAATATATTGGAGTCGAAACGGAGCCTTAAGTCGACATTTCAAATAAAATTCCCCTTTTCGATGGCAATTTTCGCAAGTTTTTTCCTTATATTAGTACATCTCTCAGTATTTTGCTGTATCACATTATACAAACCTCGGATTTGCACGAAATTTTATACATAGAACCCTAAGACATAGGGCTACAACTTTTGTGCCCATGACCCTCGCATATTCTTTAGTATTCACTATCAAAACATTGCTCGAATCCATATTAGAGAAATCGATGATTTCTGAAAGGGGTACCCCTTTGGTGAATTGGAGATTTCACTCATTTCTCCGAAATGTATTACCCTCGTGTTCAACTCGTTCGATATTTTTCCCCAAGAGATCTCATGGGTAAATGAATATATTGGCGTCGAAACGGAGCCTTAAGTCGACATTTCAAAAAAAATTCCCCTTTTCGATGGCAATTTTCGCAAGTTTTTTCCTTATATTAGTACATCTCTCAGTATTTTGCTGTATCACCCTATACAAACCTCGGATTTGCACGAAATTTTATACATAGAACCCTAAGACATAGGGCTACAACTTTTGTGCCCATGACCCTCGCATATTCTTTAGTATTCACTATCAAAACATTGCTCGAATCCATATTAGAGAAATCGATGATTTCTGAAAGGGGTACCCCTTTGGTGAATTGGAGATTTCACTCATTTCTCCGAAATGTATTACCCTCGTGTTCAACTCGTTCGATATTTTTCCCCAAGAGATCTCATGGGTAAATGAATATATTGGCGTCGAAACGGAGCCTTAAGTCGACATTTCAAAAAAAATTTCCCTTTTCGATGGCAATTTTCGCAAGTTTTTTCCTTATATTAGTACATCTCTCAGTATTTTGCTGTATCACCCTATACAAACCTCGGATTTGCACGAAATTTTATACATAGAACCCTAAGACATAGGGCTACAACTTTTGTGCCCATGACCCTCGCATATTCTTTAGTATTCACTATCAAAACATTGCTCGAATCCATATTAGAGAAATCGAAGATTTCTGAAAGGGGTACCCCTTTGGTGAATTGGAGATTTCACTAATTTCTCCGAAATGTATTACCCCCGTGTTCAACTCGTTCTATATTTTTCCCCAAGAGATCTCATGGGTAAATGAATATATTGGAGTCGAAACGGAGCCTTAAGTCGACATTTCAAATAAAATTCCCCTTTTCGATGGCAATTTTCGCAAGTTTTTTCCTTATATTAGTACATCTCTCAGTATTTTGCTGTATCACATTATACAAACCTCGGATTTGCACGAAATTTTATACATAGAACCCTAAGACATAGGGCTACAACTTTTGTGCCCATGACCCTCGCATATTCTTTAGTATTCACTATCAAAACATTGCTCGAATCCATATTAGAGAAATCGATGATTTCTGAAAGGGGTACCCCTTTGGTGAATTGGAGATTTCACTCATTTCTCCGAAATGTATTACCCTCGTGTTCAACTCGTTCGATATTTTTCCCCAAGAGATCTCATGGGTAAATGAATATATTGGCGTCGAAACGGAGCCTTAAGTCGACATTTCAAAAAAAATTCCCCTTTTCGATGGCAATTTTCGCAAGTTTTTTCCTTATATTAGTACATCTCTCAGTATTTTGCTGTATCACCCTATAGAAACCTCGGATTTGCACGAAATTTTATACATAGAACCCTAAGACATAGGGCTACAACTTTTGTGCCCATGACCCTCGCATATTCTTTAGTATTCACTATCAAAACATTTCTCGAATCCATATTAGAGAAATCGATGATTTCTGAAAGGGGTACCCCTTTGGTGAATTGGAGATTTCACTCATTTCTCCGAAATGTATTACCCTCGTGTTCAACTCGTTCGATATTTTTCCCCAAGAGATCTCATGGGTAAATGAATATATTGGCGTCGAAACGGAGCCTTAAGTCGACATTTCAAAAAAAATTCCCCTTTTCGATGGCAATTTTCGCAAGTTTTTTCCTTATATTAGTACATCTCTCAGTATTTTGCTGTATCACCCTATACAAACCTTGGATTTGCACGAAATTTTATACATAGAACCCTAAGACATAGGGCTACAACTTTTGTGCCCATGACCCTCGCATATTCTTTAGTATTCACTATCAAAACATTGCTCGAATCCATATTAGAGAAATCGATGATTTCTGAAAGGGGTACCCCTTTGGTGAATTGGAGATTTCACTCATTTCTCCGAAATGTATTACCCTCGTGTTCAACTCGTTCGATATTTTTCCCCAAGAGATCTCATGGGTAAATGAATATATTGGCGTCGAAACGGAGCCTTAAGTCGACATTTCAAAAAAAATTCCCCTTTTCGATGGCAATTTTCGCAAGTTTTTTCCTTATATTAGTACATCTCTCAGTATTTTGCTGTATCACCCTATACAAACCTCGGATTTGCACGAAATTTTATACATAGAACCCTAAGACATAGGGCTACAACTTTTGTGCCCATGACCCTCGCATATTCTTTAGTATTCACTATCAAAACATTGCTCGAATCCATATTAGAGAAATCGATGATTTCTGAAAGGGGTACCCCTTTGGTGAATTGGAGATTTCACTCATTTCTCCAAAATGTATTACCCTCGTGTTCAACTCGTTCGATATTTTTCCCCAAGAGATCTCATGGGTAAATGAATATATTGGCGTCGAAACGGAGCCTTAAGTCGACATTTCAAAAAAAATTCCCCTTTTCGATGGCAATTTTCGCAAGTTTTTTCCTTATATTAGTACATCTCTCAGTATTTTGCTGTATCACATTATACAAACCTCGGATTTGCACGAAATTTTATACATAGAACCCTAAGACATAGGGCTACAACTTTTGTGCCCATGACCCTCGCATATTCTTTAGTATTCACTATCAAAACATTGCTCGAATCCATATTAGAGAAATCGAAGATTTCTGAAAGGGGTACCCCTTTGGTGAATTGGAGATTTCACTCATTTCTCCGAAATGTATTACCCCCGTGTTCAACTCGTTCTATATTTTTCCCCAAGAGATCTCATGGGTAAATGAATATATTGGAGTCGAAACGGAGCCTTAAGTCGACATTTCAAATAAAATTCCCCTTTTCGATGGCAATTTTCGCAAGTTTTTTCCTTATATTAGTACATCTCTCAGTATTTTGCTGTATCACATTATACAAACCTCGGATTTGCACGAAATTTTATACATAGAACCCTAAGACATAGGGCTACAACTTTTGTGCCCATGACCCTCGCATATTCTTTAGTATTCACTATCAAAACATTGCTCGAATCCATATTAGAGAAATCGATGATTTCTGAAAGGGGTACCCCTTTGGTGAATTGGAGATTTCACTCATTTCTCCGAAATGTATTACCCTCGTGTTCAACTCGTTCGATATTTTTCCCCAAGAGATCTCATGGGTAAATGAATATATTGGCGTCGAAACGGAGCCTTAAGTCGACATTTCAAAAAAAATTCCCCTTTTCGATCGCAATTTTCGCAAGTTTTTTCCTTATATTAGTACATCTCTCAGTATTTTGCTGTATCACCCTATACAAACCTCGGATTTGCACGAAATTTTATACATAGAACCCTAAGACATAGGGCTACAACTTTTGTGCCCATGACCCTCGCATATTCTTTAGTATTCACTATCAAAACATTGCTCGAATCCATATTAGAGAAATCGATGATTTCTGAAAGGGGTACCCCTTTGGTGAATTGGAGATTTCACTCATTTCTCCGAAATGTATTACCCTCGTGTTCAACTCGTTCGATATTTTTCCCCAAGAGATCTCATGGGTAAATGAATATATTGGCATCGAAACGGAGCCTTAAGTCGACATTTCAAAACAAATTCCCCTTTTCGATGGCAATTTTCGCAAGTTTTTTCCTTATATTAGTACATCTCTCAGTATTTTGCTGTATCACCCTATACAAACCTCGGATTTGCACGAAATTTTATACATAGAACCCTAAGACATAGGGCTACAACTTTTGTGCCCATGACCCTCGCATATTCTTTAGTATTCACTATCAAAACATTGCTCGAATCCATATTAGAGAAATCGAAGATTTCTGAAAGGGGTACCCCTTTGGTGAATTGGAGATTTCACTCATTTCTCCGAAATGTATTACCCCCGTGTTCAACTCGTTCTATATTTTTCCCCAAGAGATCTCATGGGTAAATGAATATATTGGAGTCGAAACGGAGCCTTAAGTCGACATTTCAAATAAAATTCCCCTTTTCGATGGCAATTTTCGCAAGTTTTTTCCTTATATTAGTACATCTCTCAGTATTTTGCTGTATCACATTATACAAACCTCGGATTTGCACGAAATTTTATACATAGAACCCTAAGACATAGGGCTACAACTTTTGTGCCCATGACCCTCGCATATTCTTTAGTATTCACTATCAAAACATTGCTCGAATCCATATTAGAGAAATCGATGATTTCTGAAAGGGGTACCCCTTTGGTGAATTGGAGATTTCACTCATTTCTCCGAAATGTATTACCCCCGTGTTCAACTCGTTCTATATTTTTCCCCAAGAGATCTCATGGGTAAATGAATATATTGGAGTCGAAACGGAGCCTTAAGTCGACATTTCAAATAAAATTCCCCTTTTCGATGGCAATTTTCGCAAGTTTTTTCCTTATATTAGTACATCTCTCAGTATTTTGCTGTATCACATTATACAAACCTCGGATTTGCACGAAATTTTATACATAGAACCCTAAGACATAGGGCTACAACTTTTGTGCCCATGACCCTCGCATATTCTTTAGTATTCACTATCAAAACATTGCTCGAATCCATATTAGAGAAATCGATGATTTCTGAAAGGGGTACCCCTTTGGTGAATTGGAGATTTCACTCATTTCTCCAAAATGTATTACCCTCGTGTTCAACTCGTTCGATATTTTTCCCCAAGAGATCTCATGGGTAAATGAATATATTGGCGTCGAAACGGAGCCTTAAGTCGACATTTCAAAAAAAATTCCCCTTTTCGATGGCAATTTTCGCAAGTTTTTTCCTTATATTAGTACATCTCTCAGTATTTTGCTGTATCACCCTATACAAACCTCGGATTTGCACGAAATTTTATACATAGAACCCTAAGACATAGGGCTACAACTTTTGTGCCCATGACCCTGGCATATTCTTTAGTATTCACTATCAAAACATTGCTCGAATCCATATTAGAGAAATCGAAGATTTCTGAAAGGGGTACCCCTTTGGTGAATTGGAGATTTCACTCATTTCTCCGAAATGTATTACCCCCGTGTTCAACTCGTTCTATATTTTTCCCCAAGAGATCTCATGGGTAAATGAATATATTGGAGTCGAAACGGAGCCTTAAGTCGACATTTCAAATAAAATTCCCCTTTTCGATGGCAATTTTCGCAAGTTTTTTCCTTATATTAGTACATCTCTCAGTATTTTGCTGTATCACATTATACAAACCTCGGATTTGCACGAAATTTTATACATAGAACCCTAAGACATAGGGCTACAACTTTTGTGCCCATGACCCTCGCATATTCTTTAGTATTCACTATCAAAACATTGCTCGAATCCATATTAGAGAAATCGATGATTTCTGAAAGGGGTACCCCTTTGGTGAATTGGAGATTTCACTCATTTCTCCGAAATGTATTACCCTCGTGTTCAACTCGTTCGATATTTTTCCCCAAGAGATCTCATGGGTAAATGAATATATTGGCGTCGAAACGGAGCCTTAAGTCGACATTTCAAAAAAAATTCCCCTTTTCGATGGCAATTTTCGCAAGTTTTTTCCTTATATTAGTACATCTCTCAGTATTTTGCTGTATCACCCTATACAAACCTCGGATTTGCACGAAATTTTATACATAGAACCCTAAGACATAGGGCTACAACTTTTGTGCCCATGACCCTCGCATATTCTTTAGTATTCACTATCAAAACATTGCTCGAATCCATATTAGAGAAATCGATGATTTCTGAAAGGGGTACCCCTTTGGTGAATTGGAGATTTCACTCATTTCTCCGAAATGTATTACCCTCGTGTTCAACTCGTTCGATATTTTTCCCCAAGAGATCTCATGGGTAAATGAATATATTGGCATCGAAACGGAGCCTTAAGTCGACATTTCAAAAAAAATTCCCCTTTTCGATGGCAATTTTCGCAAGTTTTTTCCTTATATTAGTACATCTCACAGTATTTTGCTGTATCACCCTATACAAACCTCGGATTTGCACGAAATTTTATACATAGAACCCTAAGACATAGGGCTACAACTTTTGTGCCCATGACCCTCGCATATTCTTTAGTATTCACTATCAAAACATTGCTCGAATCCATATTAGAGAAATCGAAGATTTCTGAAAGGGGTACCCCTTTGGTGAATTGGAGATTTCACTCATTTCTCCGAAATGTATTACCCCCGTGTTCAACTCGTTCTATATTTTTCCCCAAGAGATCTCATGGGTAAATGAATATATTGGAGTCGAAACGGAGCCTTAAGTCGACATTTCAAATAAAATTCCCCTTTTCGATGGCAATTTTCGCAAGTTTTTTCCTTATATTAGTACATCTCTCAGTATTTTGCTGTATCAAATTATAAAAACCTCGGATTTGCACGAAATTTTATACATAGAACCCTAAGACATAGGGCTACAACTTTTGTGCCCATGACCCTCGCATATTCTTTAGTATTCACTATCAAAACATTGCTCGAATCCATATTAGAGAAATCGATGATTTCTGAAAGGGGTACCCCTTTGGTGAATTGGAGATTTCACTCATTTCTCCAAAATGTATTACCCTCGTGTTCAACTCGTTCGATATTTTTCCCCAAGAGATCTCATGGGTAAATGAATATATTGGCGTCGAAACGGAGCCTTAAGTCGACATTTCAAAAAAAATTCCCCTTTTCGATGGCAATTTTCGCAAGTTTTTTCCTTATATTAGTACATCTCTCAGTATTTTGCTGTATCACCCTATACAAACCTCGGATTTGCACGAAATTTTATACATGGAACCCTAAGACATAGGGCTACAACTTTTGTGCCCATGACCCTCGCATATTCTTTAGTATTCACTATCAAAACATTGCTCGAATCCATATTAGAGAAATCGAAGATTTCTGAAAGGGGTACCTCTTTGGTGAATTGGAGATTTCACTCATTTCTCCGAAATGTATTACCCTCGTGTTCAACTCGTTCGATATTTTCCCCCAAGAGATCTCATGGGTAAATGAATATATTGGAGTAGAAACGGAGCCTTAAGTCGACATTTCAAAAAAAATTCCCCTTTTCGATGGCAATTTTCGCAAGTTTTTTCCTTATATTAGTACATCTCTCAGTATTTTGACTGTATCACCCTATACACACCTCGGATTTGCTCGAAATTTTATAAATAGAACCCTAAGACATAGGGCTACAACTTTTGTGCCCATGACCCAAGCATATTCTTTAGTATTCACTATCAAAACATTACTCGAATCCATATTAGAGAAATCGAAGATTTCTGAAAGGGGTACCCCTTTGGTGAATTGGAGATTTCACTAATTTCTCCGAAATGTATTACCCCCGTGTTCAACTCGTTCGATATTTTTCCCCAAGAGATCTCATGGGTAAATGAATATATTGGCGTCGAAACGGAGCCTTAAGTCGACATTTCAAAAAAATTCCCCTTTTCGATGGCAATTTTCGCAAGTTTTTTCCTTATATTAGTACATCTCTCAGTATTTTGACTGTATCACCCTATACACACCTCGGATTTGCTCGAAATTTTATACATAGAACCCTAAGACATAGGGATACAACTTTTGTGCCCATGACCCTCGCATATTCTTTAGTATTCACTATCAAAACATTGCTCGAATCCATATTAGAGAAATCGAAGATTTCTGAAAGGGGTACCCCTTTGGTGAATTGGAGATTTCACTAATTTCTCCGAAATGTATTACCCCCGTGTTCAACTCGTTCGATATTTTTCCCAAAGAGATCTCATGGGTAAATGAATATATTGGCGTCGAAACGGAGCCTTAAGTCGACATTTCAAAAAAAATTCCCCTTTTCGATGGCAATTTTCGCAAGTTTTTTCCTTATATTAGTACATCTCTCAGTATTTTGACTGTATCACCCTATACACACCTCAGATTTGCTCGAAATTTTATACATAGAACCCTAAGACATAGGGATACAACTTTTGTGCCCATGACCCTCGCATATTCTTTAGTATTCACTATCAAAACCTTGCTCGAATCCATATTAGAGAAATCGAAGATTACTGAAAGGGGTACCCCTTTGGTGAATTGGAGATTTCACTCATTTCTCCGAAATGTATTACCCTCTGGTTCAACTCGTTCGATATTTTTCCCCAACAGATCTCATGGGTAAATGAATATATTGGAGTAGAAACGGAGCCTTAAGTCGACATTTCAAAAAAAATTCCCCTTTTCGATGGCAATTTTCGCAAGTTTTTTCCTTATATTAGTACATCTCTCAGTATTTTGCTGTATCACATTATACAAACCTCGGATTTGCACGAAATTTTATACATAGAACCCTAAGACATAGGGCTACAACTTTTGTGCCCATGACCCTCGCATATTCTTTAGTATTCACTATCAAAACATTGCTCGAATCCATATTAGAGAAATCGATGATTTCTGAAAGGGGTACCCCTTTGGTGAATTAGAGATTTCACTCATTTCTCCGAAATGTATTACCCTCGTGTTCAACTCGTTCGATATTTTTCCCCAAGAGATCTCATGGGTAAATGAATATATTGGAGTCGAAACGGAGCCTTAAGTCGACATTTCAAAAAAAATTCCCCTTTTCGATGGCAATTTTCGCAAGTTTTTTCCTTATATTAGTACATCTCTCAGTATTTTGCTGTATCACCCTATACAAACCTCGGATTTGCACGAAATTTTATACATAGAACCCTAAGACATAGGGATACAACTTTTGTGCCCATGACCCTCGCATATTCTTTAGTATTCACTATCAAAACATTGCTCGAATCCATATTAGAGAAATCGAAGATTTCTGAAGGGGGTACCCCTTTGGTGAATTGGAGATTTCACTAATTTCTCCGAAATGTATTACCCCCGTGTTCAACTCGTTCGATATTTTTCCCAAAGAGATCTCATGGGTAAATGAATATATTGGCGTCGAAACGGAGCCTTAAGTCGACATTTCAAAAAAAATTCCCCTTTTCGATGGCAATTTTCGCAAGTTTTTTCCTTATATTAGTACATCTTTCAGTATTTTGCTGTATCACCCTATACAAACCTCGGATTTGCACGAAATTTTATACATAGAACCCTAAGACATAGGGCTACAACTTTTGTGCCCATGACCCTCGCATATTCTTTAGTATTCACTATCAAAACATTGCTCGAATCCATATTAGAGAAATCGATGATTTCTGAAAGGGGTACCCCTTTGGTGAATTGGAGATTTCACTCATTTCTCCGAAATGTATTACCCCCGTGTTCAACTCGTTCTATATTTTTCCCCAAGAGATCTCATGGGTAAATGAATATATTGGAGTCGAAACGGAGCCTTAAGTCGACATTTCAAAAAAAATTCCCCTTTTCGATGGCAATTTTCGCAAGTTTTTTCCTTATATTAGTACATCTCTCAGTATTTTGCTGTATCACATTATACAAACCTCAGATTTGCACGAAATTTTATACATAGAACCCTAAGACATAGGGCTACAACTTTTGTGCCCATGACCCTCGCATATTCTTTAGTATTCACTATCAAAACATTGCTCGAATCCATATTAGAGAAATCGATGATTTCTGAAAGGGGTACCCCTTTGGTGAATTGGAGATTTCACTCATTTCTCCGAAATGTATTACCCTCGTGTTCAACTCGTTCGATATTTTTCCCCAAGAGATCTCATGGGTAAATGAATATATTGGAGTCGAAACGGAGCCTTAAGTCGACATTTCAAAAAAAATTCCCCTTTTCGATGGCAATTTTCGCATGTTTTTTCCTTATATTAGTACATCTCTCAGTATTTTGCTGTATCACCCTATACAAACCTCGGATTTGCACGAAATTTTATACATAGAACCCTAAGACATAGGGCTACAACTTTTGTGCCCATGACCCTCGCATATTCTTTAGTATTCACTATCAAAACATTGCTCGAATCCATATTAGAGAAATCGATGATTTCTGAAAGGGGTACCCCTTTGGTGAATTGGAGATTTCACTCATTTCTCCGAAATGTATTACCCCCGTGTTCAACTCGTTCGATATTTTTCCCCAAGAGATCTCATGGGTAAATGAATATATTGGCGTCGAAACGGAGCCTTAAGTCGACATTTCAAAAAAAATTCCCCTTTTCGATGGCAATTTTCGCAAGTTTTTTCCTTATATTAGTACATCTCTCAGTATTTTGACTGTATCACCCTATACACACCTCGGATTTGCTCGAAATTTTATACATAGAACCCTAAGACATAGGGATACAACTTTTGTGCCCATGACCCTCGCATATTCTTTAGTATTCACTATCAAAACATTGCTCGAATCCATATTAGAGAAATCGAAGATTTCTGAAAGGGGTACCCCTTTGGTGAATTGGAGATTTCACTCATTTCTCCGAAATGTATTACCCCCATGTTCAACTCGTTCGATATTTTTCCCCAAGAGATCTCATGGGTAAATGAATATATTGGCGTCGAAACGGAGCCTTAAGTCGACATTTCAAAAAAATTCCCCTTTTCGATGGCAATTTTCGCAAGTTTTTTCCTTATATTAGTACATCTCTCAGTATTTTGACTGTATCACCCTATACACACCTCGTATTTGCTCGAAATTTTATACATAGAACCCTAAGACATAGGGCTACAACTTTTGTGCCCATGACCCAAGCATATTATTTAGTATTCACTATCAAAACATTGCTCGAATCCATATTAGAGAAATCGAAGATTTCTGAAAGGGGTACCCCTTTGGAGAATTGGAGATTTCACTCATTTCTCCGAAATGTATTACCCCCATGTTCAACTCGTTCGATATTTTTCCCCAAGAGATCTCATGGGTAAATGAATATATTGGCGTCGAAACGGAGCCTTAAGTCGACATTTCAAAAAAATTCCCCTTTTCGATGGCAATTTTCGCAAGTTTTTTCCTTATATTAGTACATCTCTCAGTATTTTGACTGTATCACCCTATACAAACCTCGGATTTGCTCGAAATTTTATAAATAGAACCCTAAGACATAGGGCTACAACTTTTGTGCCCATGACCCAAGCATATTCTTTAGTATTCACTATCAAAACATTACTCGAATCCATATTAGAGAAATCGAAGATTTCTGAAAGGGGTACCCCTTTGGTGAATTGGAGATTTCACTAATTTCTCCGAAATGTATTACCCCCGTGTTCAACTCGTTCGATATTTTTCCCCAAGAGATCTCATGGGTAAATGAATATATTGGCGTCGAAACGGAGCCTTAAGTCGACATTTCAAAAAAATTCCCCTTTTCGATGGCAATTTTCGCAAGTTTTTTCCTTATATTAGTACATCTCTCAGTATTTTGACTGTATCACCCTATACACACCTCGGATTTGCTCGAAATTTTATACATAGAACCCTAAGACATAGGGATACAACTTTTGTGCCCATGACCCTCGCATATTCTTTAGTATTCACTATCAAAACATTGCTCGAATCCATATTAGAGAAATCGAAGATTTCTGAAAGGGGTACCCCTTTGGTGAATTGGAGATTTCACTAATTTCTCCGAAATGTATTACCCCCGTGTTCAACTCGTTCGATATTTTTCCCAAAGAGATCTCATGGGTAAATGAATATATTGGCGTCGAAACGGAGCCTTAAGTCGACATTTCAAAAAAAATTCCCCTTTTCGATGGCAATTTTCGCAAGTTTTTTCCTTATATTAGTACATCTCTCAGTATTTTGACTGTATCACCCTATACACACCTCAGATTTGCTCGAAATTTTATACATAGAACCCTAAGACATAGGGATACAACTTTTGTGCCCATGACCCTCGCATATTCTTTAGTATTCACTATCAAAACCTTGCTCGAATCCATATTAGAGAAATCGAAGATTACTGAAAGGGGTACCCCTTTGGTGAATTGGAGATTTCACTCATTTCTCCGAAATGTATTACCCTCGTGTTCAACTCGTTCGATATTTTTCCCCAACAGATCTCATGGGTAAATGAATATATTGGAGTAGAAACGGAGCCTTAAGTCGACATTTCAAAAAAAATTCCCCTTTTCGATGGCAATTTTCGCAAGTTTTTTCCTTATATTAGTACATCTCTCAGTATTTTGACTGTATCACCCTATACACACCTCGGATTTGCTCGAAATTTTATACATAGAACCCTAAGACATAGGGCTACAACTTTTGTGCCCATGACCCAAGCATATTCTTTAGTATTCACTATCAAAACCTTGCTCGAATCCATATTAGAGAAATCGAAGATTACTGAAAGGGGTACCCCTTTGGTGAATTGGAGATTTCACTCATTTCTCCGAAATGTATTACCCCCGTGTTCAACTCGTTCGATATTTTTCCCAAAGAGATCTCATGGGTAAATGAATATATTGGCGTCGAAACGGAGCCTTAAGTCGACATTTCAAAAAAAATTCCCCTTTTCGATGGCAATTTTCGCAAGTTTTTTCCTTATATTAGTACATCTCTCAGTATTTTGACTGTATCACCCTATACACACCTCAGATTTGCTCGAAATTTTATACATAGAACCCTAAGACATAGGGATACAACTTTTGTGCCCATGACCCTCGCATATTCTTTAGTATTCACTATCAAAACCTTGCTCGAATCCATATTAGAGAAATCGAAGATTACTGAAAGGGGTACCCCTTTGGTGAATTGGAGATTTCACTAATATCTCCGAAATGTATTACCCTCGTGTTCAACTCGTTCGATATTTTTCCCCAACAGATCTCATGGGTAAATGAATATATTGGCGTAGAAACGGAGCCTTAAGTCGACATTTCAAAAAAAATTCCCCTTTTCGATGGCAATTTTCGCAAGTTTTTTCCTTATATTAGTACATCTCTCAGTATTTTGACTGTATCACCCTATACACACCTCAGATTTGCTCGAAATTTTATACATAGAACCCTAAGACATAGGGATACAACTTTTGTGCCCATGACCCAAGCATATTCTTTAGTATTCACTATCAAAACCTTGCTCGAATCCATATTAGAGAAATCGAAGATTACTGAAAGGGGTACCCCTTTGGTGAATTGGAGATTTCACTCATTTCTCCGAAATGTATTACCCTCGTGTTCAACTCGTTCGATATTTTTCCCCAACAGATCTCATGGGTAAATGAATATATTGGAGTAGAAACGGAGCCTTAAGTCGACATTTCAAAAAAAATTCCCCTTTTCGATGGCAATTTTCGCAAGTTTTTTCCTTATATTAGTACATCTCTCAGTATTTTGACTGTATCACCCTATACACACCTCTGATTTGCTCGAAATTTTATACATAGAACCCTAAGACATAGGGCTACAACTTTTGTGCCCATGACCCAAGCATATTCTTTAGTATGCACTATCAAAACCTTGCTCGAATCCATATTAGAGAAATCGAAGATTTCTGAAAGGGGTACCCCTTTGGTGAATTGGAGATTTCACTCATTTCTCCGAAATGTATTACCCCCGTGTTCAACTCGTTCTATATTTTTCCCCAAGAGATCTCATGGGTAAATGAATATATTGGCGTCGAAACGGAGCCTTAAGTCGACATTTCAAAAAAAATTCCCCTTTTCGATGGCAATTTTCGCAAGTTTTTTCCTTATATTAGTACATCTCTCAGTATTTTGACTGTATCACCCTATACACACCTCGGATTTGCTCGAAATTTTATACATAGAACCCTAAGACATAGGGATACAACTTTTGTGCCCATGACCCTCGCATATTCTTTAGTATTCACTATCAAAACATTGCTCGAATCCATATTAGAGAAATCGAAGATTTCTGAAAGGGGTACCCCTTTGGTGAATTGGAGATTTCACTAATTTCTCCGAAATGTATTACTCCCGTGTTCAACTCGTTCGATATTTTTCCCAAAGAGATCTCATGGGTAAATGAATATATTGGCGTCGAAACGGAGCCTTAAGTCGACATTTCAAAAAAAATTCCCCTTTTCGATGGCAATTTTCGCAAGTTTTTTCCTTATATTAGTACATCTCTCAGTATTTTGACTGTATCACCCTATACACACCTCAGATTTGCTCGAAATTTTATACATAGAACCCTAAGACATAGGGATACAACTTTTGTTCCCATGACCCTCGCATATTCTTTAGTATTCACTATCAAAACCTTGCTCGAATCCATATTAGAGAAATCGAAGATTACTGAAAGGGGTACCCCTTTGGTGAATTGGAGATTTCACTCATTTCTCCGAAATGTATTACCCCCATGTTCAACTCGTTCGATATTTTTCCCAAAGAGATCTCATGGGTAAATGAATATATTGGCGTCGAAACGGAGCCTTAAGTCGACATTTCAAAAAAAATTCCCCTTTTCGATGGCAATTTTCGCAAGTTTTTTCCTTATATTAGTACATCTCTCAGTATTTTGACTGTATCACCCTATACACACCTTGGATTTGCTCGAAATTTTATAAATAGAACCCTAAGACATAGGGCTACAACTTTTGTGCCCATGACCCAAGCATATTCTTTAGTATTCACTATCAAAACATTACTCGAATCCATATTAGAGAAATCGAAGATTTCTGAAAGGGGTACCCCTTTGGTGAATTGGAGATTTCACTAATTTCTCCGAAATGTATTACCCCCGTGTTCAACTCGTTCGATATTTTTCCCCAACAGATCTCAAGGGTAAATGAATATATTGGCGTCGAAACGGAGCCTTAAGTCGACATTTCAAAAAAATTCCCCTTTTCGATGGCAATTTTCGCAAGTTTTTTCCTTATATTAGTACATCTCTCAGTATTTTGACTGTATCACCCTATACACACCTCGGATTTGCTCGAAATTTTATACATAGAACCCTAAGACATAGGGCTACAACTTTTGTGCCCATGACCCAAGCATATTCTTTAGTATTCACTATCAAAACATTGATCGAATCCATATTAGAGAAATCGAAGATTTCTGAAAGGGGTACCCCTTTGGTGAATTGGAGATTTCACTAATATCTCCGAAATGTATTACCCCCGTGTTCAACTCGTTCGATATTTTTCCCAAAGAGATCTCATGGGTAAATGAATATATTGGCGTCGAAACGGAGCCTTAAGTCGACATTTCAAAAAAAATTCCCCTTTTCGATGGCAATTTTCGCAAGTTTTTTCCTTATATTAGTACATCTCTCAGTATTTTGACTGTATCACCCTTTACACACCTCAGATTTGCTCGAAATTTTATACATAGAACCCTAAGACATAGGGATACAACTTTTGTGCCCATGACCCTCGCATATTCTTTAGTATTCACTATGAAAACATTGCTCGAATCCATATTAGAGAAATCGAAGATTACTGAAAGGGGTACCCCTTTGGTGAATTGGAGATTTCACTCATTTCTCCGAAATGTATTACCCCCGTGTTCAACTCGTTCTATATTTTTCCCCAAGAGATCTCATGGGTAAATGAATATATTGGCGTCGAAACGGAGCCTTAAGTCGACATTTCAAAAAAAATTCCCCTTTTCGATGGCAATTTTCGCAAGTTTTTTCCTTATATTAGTACATCTCTCAGTATTTTGACTGTATCACCCTATACACACCTCTGATTTGCTCGAACTTTTATACATAGAACCCTAAGACATAGGGCTACAACTTTTGTGCCCATGACCCAAGCATATTCTTTAGTATGCACTATCAAAACCTTGCTCGAATCCATATTAGAGAAATCGAAGATTTCTGAAAGGGGTACCCCTTTGGTGAATTGGAGATTTCACTCATTTCTCCGAAATGTATTACCCCCGTGTTCAACTCGTTCTATATTTTTCCCCAAGAGATCTCATGGGTAAATGAATATATTGGGGTCGAAACGGAGCCTTAAGTCAACATTTCAAAAAAAATTCCCCTTTTCGATGGCAATTTTCGCAAGTTTTTTCCTTATATTAGTACATCTCTCAGTATTTTGCTGTATCACCCTATACAAACCTCGGATTTGCACGAAATTTTATAAATAGAACCCTAAGACATAGGGCTACAACTTTTGTGCCCATGACCCTCGCATATTCTTTAGTATTCACTATCAAAACATTGCTCGAATCCGTATTAGAGAAATCGATGATTTCTGAAAGGGGTACCCCTTTGGTGAATTGGAGATTTCACTCATTTCTCCGAAATGTATTACCCCCGTGTTCAACTCGTTCTATATTTTTCCCCAAGAGATCTCATGGGTAAATGAATATATTGGCGTCGAAACGGAGCCTTAAGTCGACATTTCAAAAAAAATTCCCCTTTTCGATGGCAATTTTCGCAAGTTTTTTCCTTATATTAGTACATCTCTCAGTATTTTGACTGTATCACCCTATACACACCTCGGATTTGCTCGAAATTTTATACATAGAACCCTAAGACATAGGGATACAACTTTTGTGCCCATGACCCTCGCATATTCTTTAGTATTCACTATCAAAACATTGCTCGAATCCATATTAGAGAAATCGAAGATTTCTGAAAGGGGTACCCCTTTGGTGAATTGGAGATTTCACTCATTTCTCCGAAATGTATTACCCCCATGTTCAACTCGTTCGATATTTTTCCCCAATAGATCTCATGGGTAAATGAATATATTGGCGTCGAAACGGAGCCTTAAGTCGACATTTCAAAAAAATTCCCCTTTTCGATGGCAATTTTCGCAAGTTTTTTCCTTATATTAGTACATCTCTCAGTATTTTGACTGTATCACCCTATACACACCTCGGATTTGCTCGAAATTTTATACATAGAACCCTAAGACATAGGGCTACAACTTTTGTGCCCATGACCCAAGCATATTCTTTAGTATTCACTATCAAAACATTGCTCGAATCCATATTAGAGAAATCGAAGATTTCTGAAAGGGGTACCCCTTTGGTGAATTGGAGATTTCACTAATATCTCCGAAATGTATTACCCCCGTGTTCAACTCGTTCGATATTTTTCCCAAAGAGATCTCATGGGTAAATGAATATATTGGCGTCGAAACGGAGCCTTAAGTCGACATTTCAAAAAAAATTCCCCTTTTCGATGGCAATTTTCGCAAGTTTTTTCCTTATATTAGTACATCTCTCAGTATTTTGACTGTATCACCCTTTACACACCTCAGATTTGCTCGAAATTTTATACATAGAACCCTAAGACATAGGGATACAACTTTTGTGCCCATGACCCTCGCATATTCTTTAGTATTCACTATGAAAACATTGCTCGAATCCATATTAGAGAAATCGAAGATTACTGAAAGGGGTACCCCTTTGGTGAATTGGAGATTTCACTAATTTCTCCGAAATGTATTACCCTCGTGTTCAACTCGTTCGATATTTTTCCCCAACAGATCTCATGGGTAAATGAATATATTGGAGTAGAAACGGAGCCTTAAGTCGACATTTCAAAAAAAATTCCCCTTTTCGATGGCAATTTTCGCAAGTTTTTTCCTTATATTAGTACATCTCTCAGTATATTGACTGTATCACCCTATACACACCTCTGATTTGCTCGAAATTTTATACATAGAACCCTAAGACATAGGGCTACAACTTTTGTGCCCATGACCCAAGCATATTCTTTAGTATGCACTATCATAACCTTGCTCGAATCCATATTAGAGAAATCGAAGATTTCTGAAAGGGGTACCCCTTTGGTGAATTGGAGATTTCACTCATTTCTCCGAAATGTATTACCCCCGTGTTCAACTCGTTCTATATTTTTCCCCAAGAGATCTCATGGGTAAATGAATATATTGGCGTCGAAACGGAGCCTTAAGTCGACATTTCAAAAAAAATTCCCCTTTTCGATGGCAATTTTCGCAAGTTTTTTCCTTATATTAGTACATCTCTCAGTATTTTGACTGTATCACCCTATACACACCTCGGATTTGCTCGAAATTTTATACATAGAACCCTAAGACATAGGGATACAACTTTTGTGCCCATGACCCTCGCATATTCTTTAGTATTCACTATCAAAACATTGCTCGAATCCATATTAGAGAAATCGAAGATTTCTGAAAGGGGTACCCCTTTGGTGAATTGGAGATTTCACTAATTTCTCCGAAATGTATTACCCTCGTGTTCAACTCGTTCGATATTTTTCCCCAACAGATCTCATGGGTAAATGAATATATTGGAGTAGAAACGGAGCCTTAAGTCGACATTTCAAAAAAAATTCCCCTTTTCGATGGCAATTTTCGCAAGTTTTTTCCTTATATTAGTACATCTCTCAGTATATTGACTGTATCACCCTATACACACCTCTGATTTGCTCGAAATTTTATACATAGAACCCTAAGACATAGGGCTACAACTTTTGTGCCCATGACCCAAGCATATTCTTTAGTATGCACTATCATAACCTTGCTCGAATCCATATTAGAGAAATCGAAGATTTCTGAAAGGGGTACCCCTTTGGTGAATTGGAGATTTCACTCATTTCTCCGAAATGTATTACCCCCGTGTTCAACTCGTTCTATATTTTTCCCCAAGAGATCTCATGGGTAAATGAATATATTGGCGTCGAAACGGAGCCTTAAGTCGACATTTCAAAAAAAATTCCCCTTTTCGATGGCAATTTTCGCAAGTTTTTTCCTTATATTAGTACATCTCTCAGTATTTTGACTGTATCACCCTATACACACCTCGGATTTGCTCGAAATTTTATACATAGAACCCTAAGACATAGGGCTACAACTTTTGTGCCCATGACCCAAGTATATTCTTTAGTATTCACTATCAAAACATTGCTCGAATCCATATTAGAGAAATCGAAGATTTCTGAAAGGGGTACCCCTTTGGTGAATTGGAGATTTCACTAATATCTCCGAAATGTATTACCCCCGTGTTCAACTCGTTCGATATTTTTCCCCAAGAGATCTCATGGGTAAATGAATATATTGGCGTCGAAACAGAGCCTTAAGTCGACATTTCAAAAAAAATTCCCCTTTTCGATGGCAATTTTCGCAAGTTTTTTCCTTATATTAGTACATCTCTCAGTATTTTGACTGTATCACCCTATACACACCTCGGATTTGCTCAAAATTTTATACATAGAACCCTAAGACATAGGGATACAACTTTCGTGCCCATGACCCTCGCATATTCTTTAGTATTCACTATCAAAACATTGCTCGAATCCATATTAGAGAAATCGAAGATTTCTGAAAGGGGTACCCCTTTGGTGAATTGGAGATTTCACTAATTTCTCCGAAATGTATTACTCCCGTGTTCAACTCGTTCGATATTTTTCCCAAAGAGATCTCATGGGTAAATGAATATATTGGCGTCGAAACGGAGCCTTAAGTCGACATTTCAAAAAAAATTCCCCTTTTCGATGGCAATTTTCGCAAGTTTTTTCCTTATATTAGTACATCTCTCAGTATTTTGACTGTATCACCCTATACACACCTCAGATTTGCTCGAAATTTTATACATAGAACCCTAAGACATAGGGATACAACTTTTGTGCCCATGACCCTCGCATATTCTTTAGTATTCACTATCAAAACCTTGCTCGAATCCATATTAGAGAAATCGAAGATTACTGAAAGGGGTACCCCTTTGGTGAATTGGAGATTTCACTCATTTCTCCGAAATGTATTACCCCCATGTTCAACTCGTTCGATATTTTTCCCAAAGAGATCTCGTGGGTAAATTAATATATTGGCGTCGAAACGGAGCCTTAAGTCGACATTTCAAAAAAAATTCCCCTTTTCGATGGCAATTTTCGCAAGTTTTTTCCTTATATTAGTACATCTCTCAGTATTTTGACTGTATCACCCTATACACACCTCGGATTTGCTCGAAATTTTATACATAGAACCCTAAGACATAGGGATACAACTTTTGTGCCCATGACCCTCGCATATTCTTTAGTATTCACTATCAAAACATTGCTCGAATCCATATTAGAGAAATCGAAGATTTCTGAAAGGGGTACCCCTTTGGTGAATTGGAGATTTCACTCATTTCTCCGAAATGTATTACCCCCATGTTCAACTCGTTCGATATTTTTCCCCAAGAGATCTCATGGGTAAATGAATATATTGGCGTCGAAACGGAGCCTTAAGTCGACATTTCAAAAAAATTCCCCTTTTCGATGGCAATTTTCGCAAGTTTTTTCCTTATATTAGTACATCTCTCAGTATTTTGACTGTATCACCCTATACACACCTCGGATTTGCTCGAAATTTTATACATAGAACCCTAAGACATAGGGCTACAACTTTTGTGCCCATGACCCAAGCATATTCTTTAGTATTCACTATCAAAACATTGCTCGAATCCATATTAGAGAAATCGAAGATTTCTGAAAGGGGTACCCCTTTGGTGAATTGGAGATTTCACTAATATCTCCGAAATGTATTACCCCCGTGTTCAACTCGTTCGATATTTTTCCCAAAGAGATCTCATGGGTAAATGAATATATTGGCGTCGAAACGGAGCCTTAAGTCGACATTTCAAAAAAAATTCCCCTTTTCGATGGCAATTTTCGCAAGTTTTTTCCTTATATTAGTACATCTCTCAGTATTTTGACTGTATCACCCTTTACACACCTCAGATTTGCTCGAAATTTTATACATAGAACCCTAAGACATAGGGATACAACTTTTGTGCCCATGACCCTCGCATATTCTTTAGTATTCACTATGAAAACATTGCTCGAATCCATATTAGAGAAATCGAAGATTACTGAAAGGGGTACCCCTTTGGTGAATTGGAGATTTCACTAATTTCTCCGAAATGTATTACCCTCGTGTTCAACTCGTTCGATATTTTTCCCCAACAGATCTCATGGGTAAATGAATATATTGGAGTAGAAACGGAGCCTTAAGTCGACATTTCAAAAAAAATTCCCCTTTTCGATGGCAATTTTCGCAAGTTTTTTCCTTATATTAGTACATCTCTCAGTATTTTGACTGTATCACCCTATACACACCTCTGATTTGCTCGAAATTTTATACATAGAACCCTAAGACATAGGGCTACAACTTTTGTGCCCATGACCCAAGCATATTCTTTAGTATGCACTATCATAACCTTGCTCGAATCCATATTAGAGAAATCGAAGATTTCTGAAAGGGGTACCCCTTTGGTGAATTGGAGATTTCACTCATTTCTCCGAAATGTATTACCCCCGTGTTCAACTCGTTCTATATTTTTCCCCAAGAGATCTCATGGGTAAATGAATATATTGGCGTCGAAACGGAGCCTTAAGTCGACATTTCAAAAAAAATTCCCCTTTTCGATGGCAATTTTCGCAAGTTTTTTCCTTATATTAGTACATCTCTCAGTATTTTGACTGTATCACCCTATACACACCTCGGATTTGCTCGAAATTTTATACATAGAACCCTAAGACATAGGGATACAACTTTTGTGCCCATGACCCTCGCATATTCTTTAGTATTCACTATCAAAACATTGCTCGAATCCATATTAGAGAAATCGAAGATTTCTGAAAGGGGTACCCCTTTGGTGAATTGGAGATTTCACTAATTTCTCCGAAATGTATTACTCCCGTGTTCAACTCGTTCGATATTTTTCCCCAAGAGATCTCATGGGTAAATGAATATATTGGCGTCGAAACGGAGCCTTAAGTCGACATTTCAAAAAAAATTCCCCTTTTCGATGGCAATTTTCTTAAGTTTTTCCTTATATTAGTACATCTCTCAGTATTTTGCTGTATCACCCTATACAAACCTCGGATTTGCACGAAATTTTATACATAGAACCCTAAGACATAGGGCTACAACTTTTGTGCCCATGACCCTCGCATATTCTTTAGTATTCACTATCAAAACATTGCTCGAATCCATATTAGAGAAATCGAAGATTTCTGAAAGGGGTACCCCTTTGGTGAATTGGAGATTTCACTCATTTCTCCGAAATGTATTACCCCCGTGTTCAACTCGTTCTATATTTTTCCCCAAGAGATCTCATGGGTAAATGAATATATTGGCGTCGAAACGGAGCCTTAAGTCGACATTTCAAAAAAATTCCCCTTTTCGATGGCAATTTTCGCAAGTTTTTTCCTTATATTAGTACATCTCTCAGTATTTTGACTGTATCACCCTATACACACCTCGGATTTGCTCGAAATTTTATAAATAGAACCCTAAGACATAGGGCTACAACTTTTGTGCCCATGACCCAAGCATATTCTTTAGTATTCACTATCAAAACATTGCTCGAATCCATATTAGAGAAATCGAAGATTTCTGAAAGGGGTACCCCTTTGGTGAATTGGAGATTTCACTCATTTCTCCGAAATGTATTACCCCCGTGTTCAACTCGTTCTATATTTTTCCCCAAGAGATCTCATGGGTAAATGAATATATTGGAGTCGAAACGGAGCCTTAAGTCGACATTTCAAAAAAAATTCCCCTTTTCGATGGCAATTTTCTTATGTTTTTTCCTTATATTAGTACATCTCTCAGTATTTTGACTGTATCACCCTATACACACCTCGGATTTGCTCGAAATTTTATACATAGAACCCTAAGACATAGGGATACAACTTTTGTGCCCATGACCCTCGCATATTCTTTAGTATTCACTATCAAAACATTGCTCGAATCCATATTAGAGAAATCGAAGATTTCTGAAAGGGGTACCCCTTTGGTGAATTGGAGATTTCACTCATTTCTCCGAAATGTATTACCCCCATGTTCAACTCGTTCGATATTTTTCCCCAAGAGATCTCATGGGTAAATGAATATATTGGCGTCGAAACGGAGCCTTAAGTCGACATTTCAAAAAAATTCCCCTTTTCGATGGCAATTTTCGCAAGTTTTTTCCTTATATTAGTACATCTCTCAGTATTTTGACTGTATCACCCTATACACACCTCGGATTTGCTCGAAATTTTATACATAGAACCCTAAGACATAGGGCTACAACTTTTGTGCCCATGACCCAAGCATATTCTTTAGTATTCACTATCAAAACATTGCTCGAATCCATATTAGAGAAATCGAAGATTTCTGAAAGGGGTACCCCTTTGGTGAATTGGAGATTTCACTAATATCTCCGAAATGTATTACCCCCGTGTTCAACTCGTTCGATATTTTTCCCAAAGAGATCTCATGGGTAAATGAATATATTGGCGTCGAAACGGAGCCTTAAGTCGACATTTCAAAAAAAATTCCCCTTTTCGATGGCAATTTTCGCAAGTTTTTTCCTTATATTAGTACATCTCTCAGTATTTTGACTGTATCACCCTTTACACACCTCAGATTTGCTCGAAATTTTATACATAGAACCCTAAGACATAGGGATACAACTTTTGTGCCCATGACCCTCGCATATTCTTTAGTATTCACTATGAAAACATTGCTCGAATCCATATTAGAGAAATCGAAGATTACTGAAAGGGGTACCCCTTTGGTGAATTGGAGATTTCACTAATTTCTCCGAAATGTATTACCCTCGTGTTCAACTCGTTCGATATTTTTCCCCAACAGATCTCATGGGTAAATGAATATATTGGAGTAGAAACGGAGCCTTAAGTCGACATTTCAAAAAAAATTCCCCTTTTCGATGGCAATTTTCGCAAGTTTTTTCCTTATATTAGTACATCTCTCAGTATTTTGACTGTATCACCCTATACACACCTCTGATTTGCTCGAAATTTTATACATAGAACCCTAAGACATAGGGCTACAACTTTTGTGCCCATGACCCAAGCATATTCTTTAGTATGCACTATCATAACCTTGCTCGAATCCATATTAGAGAAATCGAAGATTTCTGAAAGGGGTACCCCTTTGGTGAATTGGAGATTTCACTCATTTCTCCGAAATGTATTACCCCCGTGTTCAACTCGTTCTATATTTTTCCCCAAGAGATCTCATGGGTAAATGAATATATTGGCGTCGAAACGGAGCCTTAAGTCGACATTTCAAAAAAAATTCCCCTTTTCGATGGCAATTTTCGCAAGTTTTTTCCTTATATTAGTACATCTCTCAGTATTTTGACTGTATCACCCTATACACACCTCGGATTTGCTCGAAATTTTATACATAGAACCCTAAGACATAGGGATACAACTTTTGTGCCCATGACCCTCGCATATTCTTTAGTATTCACTATCAAAACATTGCTCGAATCCATATTAGAGAAATCGAAGATTTCTGAAAGGGGTACCCCTTTGGTGAATTGGAGATTTCACTAATTTCTCCGAAATGTATTACTCCCGTGTTCAACTCGTTCGATATTTTTCCCCAAGAGATCTCATGGGTAAATGAATATATTGGCATCGAAACGGAGCCTTAAGTCGACATTTCAAAAAAAATTCCCCTTTTCGATGGCAATTTTCTTAAGTTTTTCCTTATATTAGTACATCTCTCAGTATTTTGCTGTATCACCCTATACAAACCTCGGATTTGCACGAAATTTTATACATAGAACCCTAAGACATAGGGCTACAACTTTTGTGCCCATGACCCTCGCATATTCTTTAGTATTCACTATCAAAACATTGCTCGAATCCATATTAGAGAAATCGAAGATTTCTGAAAGGGGTACCCCTTTGGTGAATTGGAGATTTCACTCATTTCTCCGAAATGTATTACCCCCGTGTTCAACTCGTTCTATATTTTTCCCCAAGAGATCTCATGGGTAAATGAATATATTGGCGTCGAAACGGAGCCTTAAGTCGACATTTCAAAAAAATTCCCCTTTTCGATGGCAATTTTCGCAAGTTTTTTCCTTATATTAGTACATCTCTCAGTATTTTGACTGTATCACCCTATACACACCTCGGATTTGCTCGAAATTTTATAAATAGAACCCTAAGACATAGGGCTACAACTTTTGTGCCCATGACCCAAGCATATTCTTTAGTATTCACTATCAAAACATTGCTCGAATCCATATTAGAGAAATCGAAGATTTCTGAAAGGGGTACCCCTTTGGTGAATTGGAGATTTCACTCATTTCTCCGAAATGTATTACCCCCGTGTTCAACTCGTTCTATATTTTTCCCCAAGAGATCTCATGGGTAAATGAATATATTGGAGTCGAAACGGAGCCTTAAGTCGACATTTCAAAAAAAATTCCCCTTTTCGATGGCAATTTTCTTATGTTTTTTCCTTATATTAGTACATCTCTCAGTATTTTGACTGTATCACCCTATACACACCTCGGATTTGCTCGAAATTTTATACATAGAACCCTAAGACATAGGGATACAACTTTTGTGCCCATGACCCTCGCATATTCTTTAGTATTCACTATCAAAACATTGCTCGAATCCATATTAGAGAAATCGAAGATTTCTGAAAGGGGTACCCCTTTGGTGAATTGGAGATTTCACTCATTTCTCCGAAATGTATTACCCCCATGTTCAACTCGTTCGATATTTTTCCCCAAGAGATCTCATGGGTAAATGAATATATTGGCGTCGAAACGGAGCCTTAAGTCGACATTTCAAAAAAATTCCCCTTTTCGATGGCAATTTTCGCAAGTTTTTTCCTTATATTAGTACATCTCTCAGTATTTTGACTGTATCACCCTATACACACCTCGGATTTGCTCGAAATTTTATAAATAGAACCCTAAGACATAGGGCTACAACTTTTGTGCCCATGACCCAAGCATATTCTTTAGTATTCACTATCAAAACATTGCTCGAATCCATATTAGAGAAATCGAAGATTTCTGAAAGGGGTACCCCTTTGGTGAATTGGAGATTTCACTCATTTCTCCGAAATGTATTACCCCCGTGTTCAACTCGTTCTATATTTTTCCCCAAGAGATCTCATGGGTAAATGAATATATTGGAGTCGAAACGGAGCCTTAAGTCGACATTTCAAAAAAAATTCCCCTTTTCGATGGCAATTTTCTTATGTTTTTTCCTTATATTAGTACATCTCTCAGTATTTTGACTGTATCACCCTATACACACCTCGGATTTGCTCGAAATTTTATACATAGAACCCTAAGACATAGGGATACAACTTTTGTGCCCATGACCCTCGCATATTCTTTAGTATTCACTATCAAAACATTGCTCGAATCCATATTAGAGAAATCGAAGATTTCTGAAAGGGGTACCCCTTTGGTGAATTGGAGATTTCACTCATTTCTCCGAAATGTATTACCCCCATGTTCAACTCGTTCGATATTTTTCCCCAAGAGATCTCATGGGTAAATGAATATATTGGCGTCGAAACGGAGCCTTAAGTCGACATTTCAAAAAAATTCCCCTTTTCGATGGCAATTTTCGCAAGTTTTTTCCTTATATTAGTACATCTCTCAGTATTTTGACTGTATCACCCTATACACACCTCGGATTTGCTCGAAATTTTATACATAGAACCCTAAGACATAGGGCTACAACTTTTGTGCCCATGACCCAAGCATATTCTTTAGTATTCACTATCAAAACATTGCTCGAATCCATATTAGAGAAATCGAAGATTTCTGAAAGGGGTACCCCTTTGGTGAATTGGAGATTTCACTAATATCTCCGAAATGTATTACCCCCGTGTTCAACTCGTTCGATATTTTTCCCAAAGAGATCTCATGGGTAAATGAATATATTGGCGTCGAAACGGAGCCTTAAGTCGACATTTCAAAAAAAATTCCCCTTTTCGATGGCAATTTTCGCAAGTTTTTTCCTTATATTAGTACATCTCTCAGTATTTTGACTGTATCACCCTTTACACACCTCAGATTTGCTCGAAATTTTATACATAGAACCCTAAGACATAGGGATACAACTTTTGTGCCCATGACCCTCGCATATTCTTTAGTATTCACTATGAAAACATTGCTCGAATCCATATTAGAGAAATCGAAGATTACTGAAAGGGGTACCCCTTTGGTGAATTGGAGATTTCACTAATTTCTCCGAAATGTATTACCCTCGTGTTCAACTCGTTCGATATTTTTCCCCAACAGATCTCATGGGTAAATGAATATATTGGAGTAGAAACGGAGCCTTAAGTCGACATTTCAAAAAAAATTCCCCTTTTCGATGGCAATTTTCGCAAGTTTTTTCCTTATATTAGTACATCTCTCAGTATTTTGACTGTATCACCCTATACACACCTCGGATTTGCTCGAAATTTTATACATAGAACCCTAAGACATAGGGCTACAACTTTTGTGCCCATGACCCAAGCATATTCTTTAGTATGCACTATCATAACCTTGCTCGAATCCATATTAGAGAAATCGAAGATTTCTGAAAGGGGTACCCCTTTGGTGAATTGGAGATTTCACTCATTTCTCCGAAATGTATTACCCCCGTGTTCAACTCGTTCTATATTTTTCCCCAAGAGATCTCATGGGTAAATGAATATATTGGCGTCGAAACGGAGCCTTAAGTCGACATTTCAAAAAAATTCCCCTTTTCGATGGCAATTTTCGCAAGTTTTTTCCTTATATTAGTACATCTCTCAGTATTTTGACTGTATCACCCTATACACACCTCGGATTTGCTCGAAATTTTATAAATAGAACCCTAAGACATAGGGCTACAACTTTTGTGCCCATGACCCAAGCATATTCTTTAGTATTCACTATCAAAACATTACTCGAATCCATATTAGAGAAATCGAAGATTTCTGAAAGGGGTACCCCTTTGGTGAATTGGAGATTTCACTCATTTCTCCAAAATGTATTACCCCCGTGTTCAACTCATTCGATCTTTTTCCCCAAGAGATCTCATGGGTAAATGAATATATTGGCGTCGAAACGGAGCCTTAAGTCGACATTTCAAAAAAAATTCCCCTTTTCGATGGCAATTTTCGCAAGTTTTTTCCTTATATTAGTACATCTCTCAGTATTTTGACTGTATCACCCTATACACACCTCGGATTTGCTCGAAATTTAATACATAGAACCCTAAGACATAGGGATACAACTTTTGTGCCCATGACCCTCGCATATTCTTTAGTATTCACTATCAAAACATTGCTCGAATCCATATTAGAGAAATCGAAGATTTCTGAAAGGGGTACCCCTTTGGTGAATTGGAGATTTCACTAATTTCTCCGAAATGTATTACTCCCGTGTTCAACTCGTTCGATATTTTTCCCCAAGAGATCTCATGGGTAAATGAATATATTGGCGTCGAAACGGAGCCTTAAGTCGACATTTCAAAAAAAATTCCCCTTTTCGATGGCAATTTTCTTAAGTTTTTCCTTATATTAGTACATCTCTCAGTATTTTGCTGTATCACCCTATACAAACCTCGGATTTGCACGAAATTTTATACATAGAACCCTAAGACATAGGGCTACAACTTTTGTGCCCATGACCCTCGCATATTCTTTAGTATTCACTATCAAAACATTGCTCGAATCCATATTAGAGAAATCGAAGATTTCTGAAAGGGGTACCCCTTTGGTGAATTGGAGATTTCACTCATTTCTCCGAAATGTATTACCCCCGTGTTCAACTCGTTCTATATTTTTCCCCAAGAGATCTCATGGGTAAATGAATATATTGGCGTCGAAACGGAGCCTTAAGTCGACATTTCAAAAAAATTCCCCTTTTCGATGGCAATTTTCGCAAGTTTTTTCCTTATATTAGTACATCTCTCAGTATTTTGACTGTATCACCCTATACACACCTCGGATTTGCTCGAAATTTTATAAATAGAACCCTAAGACATAGGGCTACAACTTTTGTGCCCATGACCCAAGCATATTCTTTAGTATTCACTATCAAAACATTGCTCGAATCCATATTAGAGAAATCGAAGATTTCTGAAAGGGGTACCCCTTTGGTGAATTGGAGATTTCACTCATTTCTCCGAAATGTATTACCCCCGTGTTCAACTCGTTCTATATTTTTCCCCAAGAGATCTCATGGGTAAATGAATATATTGGAGTCGAAACGGAGCCTTAAGTCGACATTTCAAAAAAAATTCCCCTTTTCGATGGCAATTTTCTTATGTTTTTTCCTTATATTAGTACATCTCTCAGTATTTTGACTGTATCACCCTATACACACCTCGGATTTGCTCGAAATTTTATACATAGAGCCCTAAGACATAGGGCTACAATTTTTGTGCCCATGACCCTCGCATATTCTTTAGTATTCACTATCAAAACATTGCTCGAATCCATATTAGAGAAATCGAAGATTTCTGAAAGGGGTACCCCTTTGGTGAATTGGAGATTTCACTCATTTCTCCGAAATGTATTACCCCCGTGTTCAACTCGTTCTATATTTTTCCCCAAGAGATCTCATGGGTAAATGAATATATTGGCGTCGAAACGGAGCCTTAAGTCGACATTTCAAAAAAATTCCCCTTTTCGATGGCAATTTTCGCAAGTTTTTTCCTTATATTAGTACATCTCTCAGTATTTTGACTGTATCACCCTATACACACCTCGGATTTGCTCGAAATTTTATACATAGAACCCTAAGACATAGGGCTACAACTTTTGTGCCCAATACCCAAGCATATTCTTTAGTATTCACTATCAAAACATTGCTCGAATCCATATTAGAGAAATCGAAGATTTCTGAAAGGGGTACCCCTTTGGAGAATTGGAGATTTCACTCATTTCTCCGAAATGTATTACCCCCATGTTCAACTCGTTCAATATTTTTCCCCAAGAGATCTCATGGGTAAATGAATATATTGGCGTCGAAACGGAGCCTTAAGTCGACATTTCAAAAAAATTCCCCTTTTCGATGGCAATTTTCGCAAGTTTTTTCCTTATATTAGTACATCTCTCAGTATTTTGACTGTATCACCCTATACACACCTCGGATTTGCTCGAAATTTTATAAATAGAACCCTAAGACATAGGGCTACAACTTTTGTGCCCATGACCCAAGCATATTCTTTAGTATTCACTATCAAAACATTACTCGAATCCATATTAGAGAAATCGATGATTTCTGAAAGGGGTACCCCTTTGGTGAATTGGAGATTTCACTAATTTCTCCGAAATGTATTACCCCCGTGTTCAACTCGTTCGATATTTTTCCCCAAGAGATCTCATGGGTAAATGAATATATTGGCGTCGAAACGGAGCCTTAAGTCGACATTTCAAAAAAATTCCCCTTTTCGATGGCAATTTTCGCAAGTTTTTTCCTTATATTAGTACATCTCTCAGTATTTTGACTGTATCACCCTATACACACCTCGGATTTGCTCGAAATTTTATAAATAGAACCCTAAGACATAGGGCTACAACTTTTGTGCCCATGACCCAAACATATTCTTTAGTATTCACTATCAAAACATTGCTCGAATCCATATTAGAGAAATCGAAGATTTCTGAAAGGGGTACCCCTTTGGTGAATTGGAGATTTCACTCATTTCTCCGAAATGTATTACCCCCGTGTTCAACTCGTTCTATATTTTTCCCCAAGAGATCTCATGGGTAAATGAATATATTGGAGTCGAAACGGAGCCTTAAGTCGACATTTCAAAAAAAATTCCCCTTTTCGATGGCAATTTTCTTAAGTTTTTTCCTTATATTAGTACATCTCTCAGTATTTTGACTGTATCACCCTATACACACCTCGGATTTGCTCGAAATTTTATACATAGAGCCCTAAGACATAGGGCTACAACTTTTGTGCCCATGACCCTCGCATATTCTTTAGTATTCACTATCAAAACATTGCTCGAATCCATATTAGAGAAATCGAAGATTTCTGAAAGGGGTACCCCTTTGGTGAATTGGAGATTTCACTCATTTCTCCGAAATGTATTACCCCCGTGTTCAACTCGTTCTATATTTTTCCCCAAGAGATCTCATGGGTAAATGAATATATTGGCGTCGAAACGGAGCCTTAAGTCGACATTTCAAAAAAATTCCCCTTTTCGATGGCAATTTTCGCAAGTTTTTTCCTTATATTAGTACATCTCTCAGTATTTTGACTGTATCACCCTATACACACCTCGGATTTGCTCGAAATTTTATACATAGAACCCTAAGACATAGGGCTACAACTTTTGTGCCCAATACCCAAGCATATTCTTTAGTATTCACTATCAAAACATTGCTCGAATCCATATTAGAGAAATCGAAGATTTCTGAAAGGGGTACCCCTTTGGAGAATTGGAGATTTCACTCATTTCTCCGAAATGTATTACCCCCATGTTCAACTCGTTCAATATTTTTCCCCAAGAGATCTCATGGGTAAATGAATATATTGGCGTCGAAACGGAGCCTTAAGTCGACATTTCAAAAAAATTCCCCTTTTCGATGGCAATTTTCGCAAGTTTTTTCCTTATATTAGTACATCTCTCAGTATTTTGACTGTATCACCCTATACACACCTCGGATTTGCTCGAAATTTTATAAATAGAACCCTAAGACATAGGGCTACAACTTTTGTGCCCATGACCCAAGCATATTCTTTAGTATTCACTATCAAAACATTACTCGAATCCATATTAGAGAAATCGATGATTTCTGAAAGGGGTACCCCTTTGGTGAATTGGAGATTTCACTAATTTCTCCGAAATGTATTACCCCCGTGTTCAACTCGTTCGATATTTTTCCCCAAGAGATCTCATGGGTAAATGAATATATTGGCGTCGAAACGGAGCCTTAAGTCGACATTTCAAAAAAATTCCCCTTTTCGATGGCAATTTTCGCAAGTTTTTTCCTTATATTAGTACATCTCTCAGTATTTTGACTGTATCACCCTATACACACCTCGGATTTGCTCGAAATTTTATAAATAGAACCCTAAGACATAGGGCTACAACTTTTGTGCCCATGACCCAAGCATATTCTTTAGTATTCACTATCAAAACATTGCTCGAATCCATATTAGAGAAATCGAAGATTTCTGAAAGGGGTACCCCTTTGGTGAATTGGAGATTTCACTCATTTCTCCGAAATGTATTACCCCCGTGTTCAACTCGTTCTATATTTTTCCCCAAGAGATCTCATGGGTAAATGAATATATTGGAGTCGAAACGGAGCCTTAAGTCGACATTTCAAAAAAAATTCCCCTTTTCGATGGCAATTTTCTTAAGTTTTTTCCTTATATTAGTACATCTCTCAGTATTTTGACTGTATCACCCTATACACACCTCGGATTTGCTCGAAATTTTATACATAGAGCCCTAAGACATAGGGCTACAACTTTTGTGCCCATGACCCTCGCATATTCTTTAGTATTCACTATCAAAACATTGCTCGAATCCATATTAGAGAAATCGATGATTTCTGAAAGGGGTACCCCTTTGGTGAATTGGAGATTTCACTCATTTCTCCGAAATGTATTACCCTCGTGTTCAACTCGTTCGATATTTTTCCCCAAGAGATCTCATGGGTAAATGAATATATTGGCGTCGAAACGGAGCCTTAAGTCGACATTTCAAAAAAAATTCCCCTTTTCGATGGCAATTTTCGCAAGTTTTTTCCTTATATTAGTACATCTCTCAGTATTTTGACTGTATCACCCTATACACACCTCGGATTTGCTCGAAATTTTATACATAGAACCCTAAGACATAGGGATACAACTTTTGTGCCCATGACCCTCGCATATTCTTTAGTATTCACTATCAAAACATTGCTCGAATCCATATTAGAGAAATCGAAGATTTCTGAAAGGGGTACCCCTTTGGTGAATTGGAGATTTCACTCATTTCTCCGAAATGTATTACCCCCATGTTCAACTCGTTCGATATTTTTCCCCAAGAGATCTCATGGGTAAATGAATATATTGGCGTCGAAACGGAGCCTTAAGTCGACATTTCAAAAAAATTCCCCTTTTCGATGGCAATTTTCGCAAGTTTTTTCCTTATATTAGTACATCTCTCAGTATTTTGACTGTATCACCCTATACACACCTCGGATTTGCTCGAAATTTTATACATAGAACCCTAAGACATAGGGCTACAACTTTTGTGCCCAATACCCAAGCATATTCTTTAGTATTCACTATCAAAACATTGCTCGAATCCATATTAGAGAAATCGAAGATTTCTGAAAGGGGTACCCCTTTGGTGAATTGGAGATTTCACTCATTTCTCCGAAATGTATTACCCCCATGTTCAACTCGTTCGATATTTTTCCCCAAGAGATCTCATGGGTAAATGAATATATTGGCGTCGAAACGGAGCCTTAAGTCGACATTTCAAAAAAATTCCCCTTTTCGATGGCAATTTTCGCAAGTTTTTTCCTTATATTAGTACATCTCTCAGTATTTTGACTGTATCACCCTATACACACCTCGGATTTGCTCGAAATTTTATACATAGAACCCTAAGACATAGGGATACAACTTTTGTGCCCATGACCCAAGCATATTCTTTAGTATTCACTATCAAAACATTGCTCGAATCCATATTAGAGAAATCGAAGATTTCTGAAGGGGTACCCCTTTGGTGAATTGGAGATTTCACTCATTTCTCCGAAATGTATTACCCCCGTGTTCAACTCGTTCTATATTTTTCCCCAAGAGATCTCATGGGTAAATGAATATATTGGGGTCGAAACGGAGCCTTAAGTCAACATTTCAAAAAAAATTCCCCTTTTCGATTGCAATTTTCGCAAGTTTTTTCCTTATATTAGTACATCTCTCAGTATTTTCCTGTATCACCCTATACAAACCTCGGATTTGCACGAAATATTATACATAGAACCCTAAGACATAGGGCTACAACTTTTGTGCCCATGACCCTCGCATATTCTTTAGTATTCACTATCAAAACATTGCTCGAATCCATATTAGAGAAATCGATGATTTCTGAAAGGGGTACCCCTTTGGTGAATTGGAGATTTCACTCATTTCTCCGAAATGTATTACCCTCGTGTTCAACTCGTTCGATATTTTTCCCCAAGAGATCTCATGGGTAAATGAATATATTGGCGTCGAAACGGAGCCTTAAGTCGACATTTCAAAAAAAATTCCCCTTTTCGATGGCAATTTTCTTAAGTTTTTTCCTTATATTAGTACATCTCTCAGTATTTTGCTGTATCACCCTATACAAACCTCGGATTTGCACGAAATTTTATACATAGAACCCTAAGACATAGGGCTACAACTTTTGTGCCCATGACCCTCGCATATTCTTTAGTATTCACTATCAAAACATTGCTCGAATCCATATTAGAGAAATCGAAGATTTCTGAAAGGGGTACCCCTTTGGTGAATTGGAGATTTCACTCATTTCTCCGAAATGTATTACCCCCGTGTTCAACTCGTTCTATATTTTTCCCCAAGAGATCTCATGGGTAAATGAATATATTGGAGTCGAAACGGAGCCTTAAGTCGACATTTCAAAAAAAATTCCCCTTTTCGATGGCAATTTTCTTAAGTTTTTTCCTTATATTAGTACATCTCTCAGTATTTTACTGTATCACATTATAAAAACCTCGGATTTGCACGAAATTTTATACATAGAACCCTAAGACATAGGGCTACAACTTTTGTGCCCATGACCCTCGCATATTCTTTAGTATTCACTATCAAAACATTGCTCGAATCCATATTAGAGAAATCGATGATTTCTGAAAGGGGTACCCCTTTGGTGAATTGGAGATTTCACTCATTTCTCCGAAATGTATTACCCTCGTGTTCAACTCGTTCGATATTTTTCCCCAAGAGATCTCATGGGTAAATGAATATATTGGCGTCGAAACGGAGCCTTAAGTCGACATTTTAAAAAAAATTCCCCTTTTCGATGGCAATTTTCTTAAGTTTTTTCCTTATATTAGTACATCTCTCAGTATTTTGCTGTATCACCCTATACAAACCTCGGATTTGCACGAAATTTTATACATAGAACCCTAAGACATAGGGCTACAACTTTTGTGCCCATGACCCTCGCATATTCTTTAGTATTCACTATCAAAACATTGCTCGAATCCATATTAGAGAAATCGAAGATTTCTGAAAGGGGTACCCCTTTGGTGAATTGGAGATTTCACTCATTTCTCCGAAATGTATTACCCCCGTGTTCAACTCGTTCTATATTTTTCCCCAAGAGATCTCATGGGTAAATGAATATATTGGAGTCGAAACGGAGCCTTAAGTCGACATTTCAAAAAAAATTCCCCTTTTCGATGGCAATTTTCTTAAGTTTTTTCCTTATATTAGTACATCTCTCAGTATTTTACTGTATCACATTATAAAAACCTCGGATTTGCACGAAATTTTATACATAGAACCCTAAGACATAGGGCTACAACTTTTGTGCCCATGACCCTCGCATATTCTTTAGTATTCACTATCAAAACATTGCTCGAATCCATATTAGAGAAATCGATGATTTCTGAAAGGGGTACCCCTTTGGTGAATTGGAGATTTCACTCATTTCTCCGAAATGTATTACCCCCGTGTTCAACTCGTTCGATATTTTTCCCCAAGAGATCTCATGGGTAAATGAATATATTGGCGTCGAAACGGAGCCTTAAGTCGACATTTCAAAAAAAATTCCCCTTTTCGATGGCAATTTTCGCAAGTTTTTTCCTTATATTAGTACATCTCTCAGTATTTTGCTGTATCACCCTATAAAAACCTCGGATTTGCACAAAATTTTATACATAGAACCCTAAGACATAGGGCTACAACTTTTGTGCCCATGACCCTCGCATATTCTTTAGTATTCACTATCAAAACATTGCTCGAATCCATATTAGAGAAATCGATGATTTCTGAAAGGGGTACCCCTTTGGTGAATTGGAGATTTCACTCATTTCTCCGAAATGTATTACCCTCGTGTTCAACTCGTTCGATATTTTTCCCCAAGAGATCTCATGGGTAAATGAATATATTGGCGTCGAAACGGAGCCTTAAGTCGACATTTCAAAAAAAATTCCCCTTTTCGATGGCAATTTTCGCAAGTTTTTTCCTTATATTAGTACATCTCTCAGTATTTTATATGTATCACCCTATACACACCTCGGATTTGCTCGAAATTTTATACATAGAACCCTAAGACATAGGGCTACAACTTTTGTGCCCATGACCCTCGCATATTCTTTTGTATTCACTATCAAAACATTGCTCGAATCCATATTAGAGAAATCGATGATTTCTGAAAGGGGTACCCCTTTGGTGAATTGGAGATTTCACTCATTTCTCCGAAATGTATTACCCCCGTGTTCAACTCGTTCGATATTTTTCCCCAAGAGATCTCATGGGTAAATGAATATATTGGCGTCGAAACGGAGCCTTAAGTCGACATTTCAAAAAAAATTCCCCTTTTCGATGGCAATTTTCGCAAGTTTTTTCCTTATATTAGTACATCTCTCAGTATTTTGCTGTATCACCCTATAAAAACCTCGGATTTGCACAAAATTTTATACATAGAACCCTAAGACATAGGGCTACAACTTTTGTGCCCATGACCCTCGCATATTCTTTAGTATTCACTATCAAAACATTGCTCGAATCCATATTAGAGAAATCGATGATTTCTGAAAGGGGTACCCCTTTGGTGAATTGGAGATTTCACTCATTTCTCCGAAATGTATTACCCTCGTGTTCAACTCGTTCGATATTTTTCCCCAAGAGATCTCATGGGTAAATGAATATATTGGCGTCGAAACGGAGCCTTAAGTCGACATTTCAAAAAAAATTCCCCTTTTCGATGGCAATTTTCGCAAGTTTTTTCCTTATATTAGTACATCTCTCAGTATTTTGACTGTATCACCCTATACACACCTCGGATTTGCTCGAAATTTTATACATAGAACCCTAAGACATAGGGCTACAACTTTTGTGCCCATGACCCTCGCATATTCTTTAGTATTCACTATCAAAACATTGCTCGAATCCATATTAGAGAAATCGAAGATTTCTGAAAGGGGTACCCCTTTGGTGAATTGGAGATTTCACTCATTTCTCCGAAATGTATTACCCCCGTGTTCAACTCGTTCTATATTTTTCCCCAAGAGATCTCATGGGTAAATGAATATATTGGAGTCGAAACGGAGCCTTAAGTCGACATTTCAAAAAAAATTCCCCTTTTCGATGGCAATTTTCTTAAGTTTTTTCCTTATATTAGTACATCTCTCAGTATTTTACTGTATCACATTATAAAAACCTCGGATTTGCACGAAATTTTATACATAGAACCCTAAGACATAGGGCTACAACTTTTGTGCCCATGACCCTCGCATATTCTTTAGTATTCACTATCAAAACATTGCTCGAATCCATATTAGAGAAATCGATGATTTCTGAAAGGGGTACCCCTTTGGTGAATTGGAGATTTCACTCATTTCTCCGAAATGTATTACCCTCGTGTTCAACTCGTTCGATATTTTTCCCCAAGAGATCTCATGGGTAAATGAATATATTGGCGTCGAAACGGAGCCTTAAGTCGACATTTCAAAAAAAATTCCCCTTTTCGATGGCAATTTTCTTAAGTTTTTTCCTTATATTAGTACATCTCTCAGTATTTTGCTGTATCACCCTATACAAACCTCGGATTTGCACGAAATTTTATACATAGAACCCTAAGACATAGGGCTACAACTTTTGTGCCCATGACCCTCGCATATTCTTTAGTATTCACTATCAAAACATTGCTCGAATCCATATTAGAGAAATCGAAGATATCTGAAAGGGGTACCCCTTTGGTGAATTGGAGATTTCACTCATTTCTCCGAAATGTATTACCCCCGTGTTCAACTCGTTCTATATTTTTCCCCAAGAGATCTCATGGGTAAATGAATATATTGGAGTCGAAACGGAGCCTTAAGTCGACATTTCAAAAAAAATTCCCCTTTTCGATGGCAATTTTCTTAAGTTTTTTCCTTATATTAGTACATCTCTCAGTATTTTACTGTATCACATTATAAAAACCTCGGATTTGCACGAAATTTTATACATAGAACCCTAAGACATAGGGCTACAACTTTTGTGCCCATGACCCTCGCATATTCTTTAGTATTCACTATCAAAACATTGCTCGAATCCATATTAGAGAAATCGATGATTTCTGAAAGGGGTACCCCTTTGGTGAATTGGAGATTTCACTCATTTCTCCGAAATGTATTACCCCCGTGTTCAACTCGTTCGATATTTTTCCCCAAGAGATCTCATGGGTAAATGAATATATTGGCGTCGAAACGGAGCCTTAAGTCGACATTTCAAAAAAAATTCCCCTTTTCGATGGCAATTTTCGCAAGTTTTTTCCTTATATTAGTACATCTCTCAGTATTTTGCTGTATCACCCTATAAAAACCTCGGATTTGCACAAAATTTTATACATAGAACCCTAAGACATAGGGCTACAACTTTTGTGCCCATGACCCTCGCATATTCTTTAGTATTCACTATCAAAACATTGCTCGAATCCATATTAGAGAAATCGATGATTTCTGAAAGGGGTACCCCTTTGGTGAATTGGAGATTTCACTCATTTCTCCGAAATGTATTACCCTCGTGTTCAACTCGTTCGATATTTTTCCCCAAGAGATCTCATGGGTAAATGAATATATTGGCGTCGAAACGGAGCCTTAAGTCGACATTTCAAAAAAAATTCCCCTTTTCGATGGCAATTTTCGCAAGTTTTTTCCTTATATTAGTACATCTCTCAGTATTTTGACTGTATCACCCTATACACACCTCGGATTTGCTCGAAATTTTATACATAGAACCCTAAGACATAGGGCTACAACTTTTGTGCCCATGACCCTCGCATATTCTTTAGTATTCACTATCAAAACATTGCTCGAATCCATATTAGAGAAATCGAAGATTTCTGAAAGGGGTACCCCTTTGGTGAAATGGAGATTTCACTAATTTCTCCGAAATGTATTACCCCCGTGTTCAACTCGTTCGATATTTTTCCCCAAGAGATCTCATGGGTAAATGAATATATTGGCGTCGAAACGGAGCCTTAAGTCGACATTTCAAAAAAATTCCCCTTTTCGATGGCAATTTTCGCAAGTTTTTTCCTTATATTAGTACATCTCTCAGTATTTTGCTGTATCACCCTATACAAACATCGGATTTGCACGAAATTTTATACATAGAACCCTAAGACATAGGCCTACAACTTTTGTGCCCATGACCCTCGCATATTCTTTAGTATTCACTATCAAAACATTGCTCGAATCCATATTAGAGAAATCGATGATTTCTGAAAGGGGTACCCCTTTGGTGAATTGGAGATTTCACTCATTTCTCCGAAATGTATTACCCTCGTGTTCAACTCGTTCGATATTTTTCCCCAAGAGATCTCATGGGTAAATGAATATATTGGCGTCGAAACGGAGCCTTAAGTCGACATTTCAAAAAAAATTCCCCTTTTCGATGGCAATTTTCGCAAGTTTTTTCCTTATATTAGTACATCTCTCAGTATTTTGACTGTATCACCCTATACACACCTCGGATTTGCTCGAAATTTTATACATAGAACCCTAAGACATAGGGATACAACTTTTTTGCCCATGACCCTCGCATATTCTTTAGTATTCACTATCAAAACATTGCTCGAATCCATATTAGAGAAATCGAAGATTTCTGAAAGGGGTACCCCTTTGGTGAATTGGAGATTTCACTCATTTCTCCACAATGTATTACCCCCGTGTTCAACTCATTCGATCTTTTTCCCCAAGAGATCTCATGGGTAAATGAATATATTGGCGTCGAAACAGAGCCTTAAGTCGACATTTCAAAAAAATTCCCCTTTTCGATGGCAATTTTCGCAAGTTTTTTCCTTATATTAGTACATCTCTCAGTATTTTGACTGTATCACCCTATACACACCTCGGATTTGCTCGAAATTTTATACATAGAACCCTAAGACATAGGGCTACAACTTTTGTGCCCATGACCCAAGCATATTCTTTATTATTCACTATCAAAACATTGCTCGAATCCATATTAGAGAAATCGAAGATTTCTGAAAGGGGTACCCCTTTGGAGAATTGGAGATTTCACTCATTTCTCCGAAATGTATTACCCCCATGTTCAACTCGTTCGATATTTTTCCCCAAGAGATCTCATGGGTAAATGAATATATTGGCGTCGAAACGGAGCCTTAAGTCGACATTTCAAAAAAATTCCCCTTTTCGATGGCAATTTTCGCAAGTTTTTTCCTTATATTAGTACATCTCTCAGTATTTTGACTGTATCACCCTATACACACCTCGGATTTGCTCGAAATTTTATAAATAGAACCCTAAGACATAGGGCTACAACTTTTGTGCCCATGACCCAAGCATATTCTTTAGTATTCACTATCAAAACATTACTCGAATCCATATTAGAGAAATCGAAGATTTCTGAAAGGGGTACCCCTTTGGTGAATTGGAGATTTCACTAATTTCTCCGAAATGTATTACCCCCGTGTTCAACTCGTTCGATATTTTTCCCCAAGAGATCTCATGGGTAAATGAATATATTGGCGTCGAAACGGAGCCTTAAGTCGACATTTCAAAAAAATTCCCCTTTTCGATGGCAATTTTCGCAAGTTTTTTCCTTATATTAGTACATCTCTCAGTATTTTGACTGTATCACCCTATACACACCTCGGATTTGCTCGAAATTTTATAAATAGAACCCTAAGACATAGGGCTACAACTTTTGTGCCCATGACCCAAGCATATTCTTTAGTATTCACTATCAAAACATTACTCGAATCCATATTAGAGAAATCGAAGATTTCTGAAAGGGGTACCCCTTTGGTGAATTGGAGATTTCACTCATTTCTCCAAAATGTATTACCCCCGTGTTCAACTCATTCGATCTTTTTCCCCAAGAGATCTCATGGGTAAATGAATATATTGGCGTCGAAACGGAGCCTTAAGTCGACATTTCAAAAAAATTCCCCTTTTCGATGGCAATTTTCGCAAGTTTTTTCCTTATATTAGTACATCTCTCAGTATTTTGACTGTATCACCCTATACACACCTCGGATTTGCTCGAAATTTTATACATAGAACCCTAAGACATAGGGCTACAACTTTTGTGCCCATGACCCTCTCATATTCTTTATTATTCACTATCAAAACATTGCTCGAATCCATATTAGAGAAATCGAAGATTTCTGAAAGGGGTACCCCTTTGGAGAATTGGAGATTTCACTCATTTCTCCGAAATGTATTACCCCCATGTTCAACTCGTTCGATATTTTTCCCCAAGAGATCTCATGGGTAAATGAATATATTGGCGTCGAAACGGAGCCTTAAGTCGACATTTCAAAAAAATTCCCCTTTTCGATGGCAATTTTCTTAAGTTTTTTCCTTATATTAGTACATCTCTCAGTATTTTGCTGTATCACATTATAAAAACCTCGGATTTGCACGAAATTTTATACATAGAACCCTAAGACATAGGGCTACAACTTTTGTGCCCATGACCCTCGCATATTCTTTAGTATTCACTATCAAAACATTGCTCGAATCCATATTAGAGAAATCGATGATTTCTGAAAGGGGTACCCCTTTGGTGAATTGGAGATTTCACTCATTTCTCCGAAATGTATTACCCCCGTGTTCAACTCATTCGATATTTTTCCCCAAGAGATCTCATGGGTAAATGAATATATTGGCGTCGAAACGGAGCCTTAAGTCGACATTTCAAAAAAAATTCCCCTTTTCGATGGCAATTTTCGCAAGTTTTTTCCTTATATTAGTACATCTCTCAGTATTTTGCTGTATCACCCTATAAAAACCTCGGATTTGCACAAAATTTTATACATAGAACCCTAAGACATAGGGCTACAACTTTTGTGCCCATGACCCTCGCATATTCTATAGTATTCACTATCAAAACATTGCTCGAATCCATATTAGAGAAATCGATGATTTCTGAAAGGGGTACCCCTTTGGTGAATTGGAGATTTCACTCATTTCTCCGAAATGTATTACCCTCGTGTTCAACTCGTTCGATATTTTTCCCCAAGAGATCTCATGGGTAAATGAATATATTGGCGTCGAAACGGAGCCTTAAGTCGACATTTCAAAAAAAATTCCCCTTTTCGATGGCAATTTTCGCAAGTTTTTTCCTTATATTAGTACATCTCTCAGTATTTTGACTGTATCACCCTATACAAACCTCGGATTTGCTCGAAATTTTATACATAGAACCCTAAGACATAGGGCTACAACTTTTGTGCCCATGACCCTCGCATATTCTTTAGTATTCACTATCAAAACATTGCTCGAATCCATATTAGAGAAATCGAAGATTTCTGAAAGGGGTACCCCTTTGGTGAATTGGAGATTTCACTCATTTCTCCGAAATGTATTACCCCCATGTTCAACTCGTTCGATATTTTTCCCCAAGAGATCTCATGGGTAAATGAATATATTGGCGTCGAAACGGAGCCTTAAGTCGACATTTCAAAAAAATTCCCCTTTTCGATGGCAATTTTCGCAAGTTTTTTCCTTATATTAGTACATCTCTCAGTATTTTGACTGTATCACCCTATACACACCTCGGATTTGCTCGAAATTTTATAAATAGAACCCTAAGACATAGGGCTACAACTTTTGTGCCCATGACCCAAGCATATTCTTTAGTATTCACTATCAAAACATTACTCGAATCCATATTAGAGAAATCGAAGATTTCTGAAAGGGGTACCCCTTTGGTGAATTGGAGATTTCACTAATTTCTCCGAAATGTATTACCCCCGTGTTCAACTCGTTCGATATTTTTCCCCAAGAGATCTCATGGGTAAATGAATATATTGGCGTCGAAACGGAGCCTTAAGTCGACATTTCAAAAAAATTCCCCTTTTCGATGGCAATTTTCGCAAGTTTTTTCCTTATATTAGTACATCTCTCAGTATTTTGCTGTATCACCCTATACAAACCTCGGATTTGCACGAAATTTTATACATAGAACCCTAAGACATAGGGCTACAACTTTTGTGCCCATGACCCTCGCATATTCTTTAGTATTCACTATCAAAACATTGCTCGAATCCATATTAGAGAAATCGATGATTTCTGAAAGGGGTACCCCTTTGGTGAATTGGAGATTTCACTCATTTCTCCGAAATGTATTACCCGCGTGTTCAACTCGTTCGATATTTCTCCCCAAGAGATCTCATGGGTAAATGAATATATTGGCGTCGAAACGGAGCCTTAAGTCGACATTTCAAAAAAAATTCCCCTTTTCGATGGCAATTTTCGCAAGTTTTTTCCTTATATTAGTACATCTCTCAGTATTTTGACTGTATCACCCTATACACACCTCGGATTTGCTCGAAATTTTATACATAGAACCCTAAGACATAGGGATACAACTTTTGTGCCCATGACCCTCGCATATTCTTTAGTATTCACTATCAAAACATTACTCGAATCCATATTAGAGAAATCGAAGATTACTGAAAGGGGTACCCCTTTGGTGAATTGGAGATTTCACTAATTTCTCCGAAATGTATTACCCCCATGTTCAACTCGTTCGATATTTTTCCCAAAGAGATCTCATGGGTAAATGAATATATTGGCGTCGAAACGGAGCCTTAAGTCGACATTTCAAAAGAATTCCCCTTTTCGATGGCAATTTTCGCAAGTTTTTTCCTTATATTAGTACATCTCTCAGTATTTTGACTGTATCACCCTATACACACCTCGGATTTGCTCGAAATTTTATACATAGAACCCTAAGACATAGGGATACAACTTTTGTGCCCATGACCCTCGCATATTCTTTAGTATTCACTATCAAAACATTGCTCGAATCCATATTAGAGAAATCGAAGATTTCTGAAAGGGGTACCCCTTTGGTGAATTGGAGATTTCACTCATTTCTCCGAAATGTATTACCCCCATGTTCAACTCGTTCGATATTTTTCCCCAACAGATCTCATGGGTAAATGAATATATTGGCGTCGAAACGGAGCCTTAAGTCGACATTTCAAAAAAATTCCCCTTTTCGATGGCAATTTTCGCAAGTTTTTTCCTTATATTAGTACATCTCTCAGTATTTTGACTGTATCACCCTATACACACCTCGGATTTTCTCGAAATTTTATACATAGAACCCTAAGACATAGGGCTACAACTTTTGTGCCCATGACCCTCGCATATTCTTTAGTATTCACTATCAAAACATTGCTCGAATCCATATTAGAGAAATCGATGATTTCTGAAAGGGGTACCCCTTTGGTGAATTGGAGATTTCACTCATTTCTCCGAAATGTATTACCCTCGTGTTCAACTCGTTCGATATTTTTCCCCAAGAGATCTCATGGGTAAATGAATATATTGGCGTCGAAACGGAGCCTTAAGTCGACATTTCAAAAAAAAATCCCCTTTTCGATGGCAATTTTCGCAAGTTTTTTCCTTATATTAGTACATCTCTCAGTATTTTGACTGTATCACCCTATACACACCTCGGATTTGCTCGAAATTTTATAAATAGAACCCTAAGACATAGGGCTACAACTTTTGTGCCCATGACCCAAGCATATTCTTTAGTATTCACTATCAAAACATTACTCGAATCCATATTAGAGAAATCGAAGATTTCTGAAAGGGGTACCCCTTTGGTGAATTGGAGATTTCACTAATTTCTCCGAAATGTATTACCCCCGTGTTCAACTCGTTCGATATTTTTCCCCAAGAGATCTCATGGGTAAATGAATATATTGGCGTCGAAACGGAGCCTTAAGTCGACATTTCAAAAAAATTCCCCTTTTCGATGGCAATTTTCGCAAGTTTTTTCCTTATATTAGTACATCTCTCAGTATTTTGCTGTATCACCCTATACAAACCTCGGATTTGCACGAAATTTTATACATAGAACCCTAAGACATAGGGCTACAACTTTTGTGCCCATGACCCTCGCATATTCTTTAGTATTCACTATCAAAACATTGCTCGAATCCATATTAGAGAAATCGATGATTTCTGAAAGGGGTACCCCTTTGGTGAATTGGAGATTTCACTAATTTCTCCGAAATGTATTACCCCCATGTTCAACTCGTTCGATATTTTTCCCAAAGAGATCTCATGGGTAAATGAATATATTGGCGTCGAAACGGAGCCTTAAGTCGACATTTCAAAAGAATTCCCCTTTTCGATGGCAATTTTCGCAAGTTTTTTCCTTATATTAGTACATCTCTCAGTATTTTGACTGTATCACCCTATACACACCTCGGATTTGCTCGAAATTTTATACATAGAACCCTAAGACATAGGGATACAACTTTTGTGCCCATGACCCTCGCATATTCTTTAGTATTCACTATCAAAACATTGCTCGAATCCATATTAGAGAAATCGAAGATTTCTGAAAGGGGTACCCCTTTGGTGAATTGGAGATTTCACTCATTTCTCCGAAATGTATTACCCCCATGTTCAACTCGTTCGATATTTTTCCCCAACAGATCTCATGGGTAAATGAATATATTGGCGTCGAAACGGAGCCTTAAGTCGACATTTCAAAAAAATTCCCCTTTTCGATGGCAATTTTCGCAAGTTTTTTCCTTATATTAGTACATCTCTCAGTATTTTGACTGTATCACCCTATACACACCTCGGATTTTCTCGAAATTTTATACATAGAACCCTAAGACATAGGGCTACAACTTTTGTGCCCATGACCCTCGCATATTCTTTAGTATTCACTATCAAAACATTGCTCGAATCCATATTAGAGAAATCGATGATTTCTGAAAGGGGTACCCCTTTGGTGAATTGGAGATTTCACTCATTTCTCCGAAATGTATTACCCTCGTGTTCAACTCGTTCGATATTTTTCCCCAAGAGATCTCATGGGTAAATGAATATATTGGCGTCGAAACGGAGCCTTAAGTCGACATTTCAAAAAAAATTCCCCTTTTCGATGGCAATTTTCGCAAGTTTTTTCCTTATATTAGTACATCTCTCAGTATTTTGACTGTATCACCCTATACACACCTCGGATTTGCTCGAAATTTTATAAATAGAACCCTAAGACATAGGGCTACAACTTTTGTGCCCATGACCCAAGCATATTCTTTAGTATTCACTATCAAAACATTACTCGAATCCATATTAGAGAAATCGAAGATTTCTGAAAGGGGTACCCCTTTGGTGAATTGGAGATTTCACTAATTTCTCCGAAATGTATTACCCCCGTGTTCAACTCGTTCGATATTTTTCCCCAAGAGATCTCATGGGTAAATGAATATATTGGCGTCGAAACGGAGCCTTAAGTCGACATTTCAAAAAAATTCCCCTTTTCGATGGCAATTTTCGCAAGTTTTTTCCTTATATTAGTACATCTCTCAGTATTTTGCTGTATCACCCTATACAAACCTCGGATTTGCACGAAATTTTATACATAGAACCCTAAGACATAGGGCTACAACTTTTGTGCCCATGACCCTCGCATATTCTTTAGTATTCACTATCAAAACATTGCTCGAATCCATATTAGAGAAATCGATGATTTCTGAAAGGGGTACCCCTTTGGTGAATTGGAGATTTCACTCATTTCTCCGAAATGTATTACCCGCGTGTTCAACTCGTTCGATATTTCTCCCCAAGAGATCTCATGGGTAAATGAATATATTGGCGTCGAAACGGAGCCTTAAGTCGACATTTCAAAAAAAATTCCCCTTTTCGATGGCAATTTTCGCAAGTTTTTTCCTTATATTAGTACATCTCTCAGTATTTTGACTGTATCACCCTATACACACCTCGGATTTGCTCGAAATTTTATACATAGAACCCTAAGACATAGGGATACAACTTTTGTGCCCATGACCCTCGCATATTCTTTAGTATTCACTATCAAAACATTACTCGAATCCATATTAGAGAAATCGAAGATTACTGAAAGGGGTACCCCTTTGGTGAATTGGAGATTTCACTAATTTCTCCGAAATGTATTACCCCCATGTTCAACTCGTTCGATATTTTTCCCAAAGAGATCTCATGGGTAAATGAATATATTGGCGTCGAAACGGAGCCTTAAGTCGACATTTCAAAAGAATTCCCCTTTTCGATGGCAATTTTCGCAAGTTTTTTCCTTATATTAGTACATCTCTCAGTATTTTGACTGTATCACCCTATACACACCTCGGATTTGCTCGAAATTTTATACATAGAACCCTAAGACATAGGGATACAACTTTTGTGCCCATGACCCTCGCATATTCTTTAGTATTCACTATCAAAACATTGCTCGAATCCATATTAGAGAAATCGAAGATTTCTGAAAGGGGTACCCCTTTGGTGAATTGGAGATTTCACTCATTTCTCCGAAATGTATTACCCCCATGTTCAACTCGTTCGATATTTTTCCCCAACAGATCTCATGGGTAAATGAATATATTGGCGTCGAAACGGAGCCTTAAGTCGACATTTCAAAAAAATTCCCCTTTTCGATGGCAATTTTCGCAAGTTTTTTCCTTATATTAGTACATCTCTCAGTATTTTGACTGTATCACCCTATACACACCTCGGATTTTCTCGAAATTTTATACATAGAACCCTAAGACATAGGGCTACAACTTTTGTGCCCATGACCCTCGCATATTCTTTAGTATTCACTATCAAAACATTGCTCGAATCCATATTAGAGAAATCGATGATTTCTGAAAGGGGTACCCCTTTGGTGAATTGGAGATTTCACTCATTTCTCCGAAATGTATTACCCTCGTGTTCAACTCGTTCGATATTTTTCCCCAAGAGATCTCATGGGTAAATGAATATATTGGCGTCGAAACGGAGCCTTAAGTCGACATTTCAAAAAAAATTCCCCTTTTCGATGGCAATTTTCGCAAGTTTTTTCCTTATATTAGTACATCTCTCAGTATTTTGACTGTATCACCCTATACACACCTCGGATTTGCTCGAAATTTTATAAATAGAACCCTAAGACATAGGGCTACAACTTTTGTGCCCATGACCCAAGCATATTCTTTAGTATTCACTATCAAAACATTACTCGAATCCATATTAGAGAAATCGAAGATTTCTGAAAGGGGTACCCCTTTGGTGAATTGGAGATTTCACTAATTTCTCCGAAATGTATTACCCCCGTGTTCAACTCGTTCGATATTTTTCCCCAAGAGATCTCATGGGTAAATGAATATATTGGCGTCGAAACGGAGCCTTAAGTCGACATTTCAAAAAAATTCCCCTTTTCGATGGCAATTTTCGCAAGTTTTTTCCTTATATTAGTACATCTCTCAGTATTTTGCTGTATCACCCTATACAAACCTCGGATTTGCACGAAATTTTATACATAGAACCCTAAGACATAGGGCTACAACTTTTGTGCCCATGACCCTCGCATATTCTTTAGTATTCACTATCAAAACATTGCTCGAATCCATATTAGAGAAATCGATGATTTCTGAAAGGGGTACCCCTTTGGTGAATTGGAGATTTCACTAATTTCTCCGAAATGTATTACCCCCATGTTCAACTCGTTCGATATTTTTCCCAAAGAGATCTCATGGGTAAATGAATATATTGGCGTCGAAACGGAGCCTTAAGTCGACATTTCAAAAGAATTCCCCTTTTCGATGGCAATTTTCGCAAGTTTTTTCCTTATATTAGTACATCTCTCAGTATTTTGACTGTATCACCCTATACACACCTCGGATTTGCTCGAAATTTTATACATAGAACCCTAAGACATAGGGATACAACTTTTGTGCCCATGACCCTCGCATATTCTTTAGTATTCACTATCAAAACATTGCTCGAATCCATATTAGAGAAATCGAAGATTTCTGAAAGGGGTACCCCTTTGGTGAATTGGAGATTTCACTCATTTCTCCGAAATGTATTACCCCCATGTTCAACTCGTTCGATATTTTTCCCCAACAGATCTCATGGGTAAATGAATATATTGGCGTCGAAACGGAGCCTTAAGTCGACATTTCAAAAAAATTCCCCTTTTCGATGGCAATTTTCGCAAGTTTTTTCCTTATATTAGTACATCTCTCAGTATTTTGACTGTATCACCCTATACACACCTCGGATTTTCTCGAAATTTTATACATAGAACCCTAAGACATAGGGCTACAACTTTTGTGCCCATGACCCTCGCATATTCTTTAGTATTCACTATCAAAACATTGCTCGAATCCATATTAGAGAAATCGATGATTTCTGAAAGGGGTACCCCTTTGGTGAATTGGAGATTTCACTCATTTCTCCGAAATGTATTACCCTCGTGTTCAACTCGTTCGATATTTTTCCCCAAGAGATCTCATGGGTAAATGAATATATTGGCGTCGAAACGGAGCCTTAAGTCGACATTTCAAAAAAAATTCCCCTTTTCGATGGCAATTTTCGCAAGTTTTTTCCTTATATTAGTACATCTCTCAGTATTTTGACTGTATCACCCTATACACACCTCGGATTTGCTCGAAATTTTATAAATAGAACCCTAAGACATAGGGCTACAACTTTTGTGCCCATGACCCAAGCATATTCTTTAGTATTCACTATCAAAACATTACTCGAATCCATATTAGAGAAATCGAAGATTTCTGAAAGGGGTACCCCTTTGGTGAATTGGAGATTTCACTAATTTCTCCGAAATGTATTACCCCCGTGTTCAACTCGTTCGATATTTTTCCCCAAGAGATCTCATGGGTAAATGAATATATTGGCGTCGAAACGGAGCCTTAAGTCGACATTTCAAAAAAATTCCCCTTTTCGATGGCAATTTTCGCAAGTTTTTTCCTTATATTAGTACATCTCTCAGTATTTTGCTGTATCACCCTATACAAACCTCGGATTTGCACGAAATTTTATACATAGAACCCTAAGACATAGGGCTACAACTTTTGTGCCCATGACCCTCGCATATTCTTTAGTATTCACTATCAAAACATTGCTCGAATCCATATTAGAGAAATCGATGATTTCTGAAAGGGGTACCCCTTTGGTGAATTGGAGATTTCACTCATTTCTCCGAAATGTATTACCCGCGTGTTCAACTCGTTCGATATTTCTCCCCAAGAGATCTCATGGGTAAATGAATATATTGGCGTCGAAACGGAGCCTTAAGTCGACATTTCAAAAAAAATTCCCCTTTTCGATGGCAATTTTCGCAAGTTTTTTCCTTATATTAGTACATCTCTCAGTATTTTGACTGTATCACCCTATACACAACTCGGATTTGCTCGAAATTTTATACATAGAACCCTAAGACATAGGGATACAACTTTTGTGCCCATGACCCTCGCATATTCTTTAGTATTCACTATCAAAACATTACTCGAATCCATATTAGAGAAATCGAAGATTACTGAAAGGGGTACCCCTTTGGTGAATTGGAGATTTCACTAATTTCTCCGAAATGTATTACCCCCATGTTCAACTCGTTCGATATTTTTCCCAAAGAGATCTCATGGGTAAATGAATATATTGGCGTCGAAACGGAGCCTTAAGTCGACATTTCAAAAGAATTCCCCTTTTCGATGGCAATTTTCGCAAGTTTTTTCCTTATATTAGTACATCTCTCAGTATTTTGACTGTATCACCCTATACACACCTCGGATTTGCTCGAAATTTTATACATAGAACCCTAAGACATAGGGATACAACTTTTGTGCCCATGACCCTCGCATATTCTTTAGTATTCACTATCAAAACATTGCTCGAATCCATATTAGAGAAATCGAAGATTTCTGAAAGGGGTACCCCTTTGGTGAATTGGAGATTTCACTCATTTCTCCGAAATGTATTACCCCCATGTTCAACTCGTTCGATATTTTTCCCCAACAGATCTCATGGGTAAATGAATATATTGGCGTCGAAACGGAGCCTTAAGTCGACATTTCAAAAAAATTCCCCTTTTCGATGGCAATTTTCGCAAGTTTTTTCCTTATATTAGTACATCTCTCAGTATTTTGACTGTATCACCCTATACACACCTCGGATTTTCTCGAAATTTTATACATAGAACCCTAAGACATAGGGCTACAACTTTTGTGCCCATGACCCTCGCATATTCTTTAGTATTCACTATCAAAACATTGCTCGAATCCATATTAGAGAAATCGATGATTTCTGAAAGGGGTACCCCTTTGGTGAATTGGAGATTTCACTCATTTCTCCGAAATGTATTACCCTCGTGTTCAACTCGTTCGATATTTTTCCCCAAGAGATCTCATGGGTAAATGAATATATTGGCGTCGAAACGGAGCCTTAAGTCGACATTTCAAAAAAAATTCCCCTTTTCGATGGCAATTTTCGCAAGTTTTTTCCTTATATTAGTACATCTCTCAGTATTTTGACTGTATCACCCTATACACACCTCGGATTTGCTCGAAATTTTATACATAGAACCCTAAGACATAGGGATACAACTTTTGTGCCCATGACCCTCGCATATTCTTTAGTATTCACTATCAAAACATTGCTCGAATCCATATTAGAGAAATCGAAGATTTCTGAAAGGGGTACCCCTTTGGTGAATTGGAGATTTCACTCATTTCTCCGAAATGTATTACCCCCGTGTTCAACTCGTTCGATATTTTTCCCCAAGAGATCTCATGGGTAAATGAATATATTGGCGTCGAAACGGAGCCTTAAGTCGACATTTCAAAAAAATTCCCCTTTTCGATGGCAATTTTCGCAAGTTTTTTCCTTATATTAGTACATCTCTCAGTATTTTGACTGTATCACCCTATACACACCTCGGATTTGCTCGAAATTTTATACATAGAACCCTAAGACATAGGGCTACAACTTTTGTGCCCATGACCCTCGCATATTCTTTAGTATTCACTATCAAAACATTGCTCGAATCCATATTAGAGAAATCGATGATTTCTGAAAGGGGTACCCCTTTGGTGAATTGGAGATTTCACTCATTTCTCCGAAATGTATTACCCTCGTGTTCAACTCGTTCGATATTTTTCCCCAAGAGATCTCATGGGTAAATGAATATATTGGCGTCGAAACGGAGCCTTAAGTCGACATTTCAAAAAAAATTCCCCTTTTCGATGGCAATTTTCGCAAGTTTTTTCCTTATATTAGTACATCTCTCAGTATTTTGACTGTATCACCCTATACACACCTCGGATTTGCTCGAAATTTTATACATAGAACCCTAAGACATAGGGATACAACTTTTGTGCCCATGACCCTCGCATATTCTTTAGTATTCACTATCAAAACATTGCTCGAATCCATATTAGAGAAATCGAAGATTTCTGAAAGGGGTACCCCTTTGGTGAATTGGAGATTTCACTCATTTCTCCGAAATGTATTACCCCCGTGTTCAACTCGTTCGATATTTTTCCCCAAGAGATCTCATGGGTAAATGAATATATTGGCGTCGAAACGGAGCCTTAAGTCGACATTTCAAAAAAATTCCCCTTTTCGATGGCAATTTTCGCAAGTTTTTTCCTTATATTAGTACATCTCTCAGTATTTTGACTGTATCACCCTATACACACCTCGGATTTGCTCGAAATTTTATAAATAGAACCCTAAGACATAGGGCTACAACTTTTGTGCCCATGACCCTCGCATATTCTTTAGTATTCACTATCAAAACATTACTCGAATCCATATTAGAGAAATCGAAGATTACTGAAAGGGGTACCCCTTTGGTGAATTGGAGATTTCACTAATTTCTCCGAAATGTATTACCCCCATGTTCAACTCGTTCGATATTTTTCCCAAAGAGATCTCATGGGTAAATGAATATATTGGCGTCGAAACGGAGCCTTAAGTCGACATTTCAAAAGAATTCCCCTTTTCGATGGCAATTTTCGCAAGTTTTTTCCTTATATTAGTACATCTCTCAGTATTTTGACTGTATCACCCTATACACACCTCGGATTTGCTCGAAATTTTATACATAGAACCCTAAGACATAGGGATACAACTTTTGTGCCCATGACCCTCGCATATTCTTTAGTATTCACTATCAAAACATTGCTCGAATCCATATTAGAGAAATCGAAGATTTCTGAAAGGGGTACCCCTTTGGTGAATTGGAGATTTCACTCATTTCTCCGAAATGTATTACCCCCGTGTTCAACTCGTTCGATATTTTTCCCCAACAGATCTCATGGGTAAATGAATATATTGGCGTCGAAACGGAGCCTTAAGTCGACATTTCAATAAAATTCCCCTTTTCGATGGCAATTTTCGCAAGTTTTTTCCTTATATTAGTACATCTCTCAGTATTTTGACTGTATCACCCTATACACACCTCGGATTTGCTCGAAATTTTATACATAGAACCCTAAGACATAGGGCTACAACTTTTGTGCCCATGACCCAAGCATATTCTATAGTATTCACTATCAAAACATTGCTCGAATCCATATTAGAGAAATCGAAGATTTCTGAAAGGGGTACCCCTTTGGTGAATTGGAGATTTCACTAATTTCTCCGAAATGTATTACCCTCGTGTTCAACTCGTTCGATATTTTTCCCCAACAGATCTCATCGGTAAATGAATATATTGGAGTAGAAACGGAGCCTTAAGTCGACATTTCAAAAAAATTCCCCTTTTCGATGGCAATTTTCTTAAGTTTTTTCCTTATATTAGTACATCTCTCAGTATTTTGCTGTATCACATTATAAAAACCTCGGATTTGCACGAAATTTTATACATAGAACCCTAAGACATAGGGCTACAACTTTTGTGCCCATGACCCTCGCATATTCTTTAGTATTCACTATCAAAACATTGCTCGAATCCATATTAGAGAAATCGATGATTTCTGAAAGGGGTACCCCTTTGGTGAATTGGAGATTTCACTCATTTCTCCGAAATGTATTACCCCCGTGTTCAACTCATTCGATATTTTTCCCCAAGAGATCTCATGGGTAAATGAATATATTGGCGTCGAAACGGAGCCTTAAGTCGACATTTCAAAAAAAATTCCCCTTTTCGATGGCAATTTTCGCAAGTTTTTTCCTTATATTAGTACATCTCTCAGTATTTTGCTGTATCACCCTATAAAAACCTCGGATTTGCACAAAATTTTATACATAGAACCCTAAGACATAGGGCTACAACTTTTGTGCCCATGACCCTCGCATATTCTATAGTATTCACTATCAAAACATTGCTCGAATCCATATTAGAGAAATCGATGATTTCTGAAAGGGGTACCCCTTTGGTGAATTGGAGATTTCACTCATTTCTCCGAAATGTATTACCCTCGTGTTCAACTCGTTCGATATTTTTCCCCAAGAGATCTCATGGGTAAATGAATATATTGGCGTCGAAACGGAGCCTTAAGTCGACATTTCAAAAAAAATTCCCCTTTTCGATGGCAATTTTCGCAAGTTTTTTCCTTATATTAGTACATCTCTCAGTATTTTGACTGTATCACCCTATACACACCTCGGATTTGCTCGAAATTTTATAAATAGAACCCTAAGACATAGGGCTACAACTTTTGTGCCCATGACCCAAGCATATTCTTTAGTATTCACTATCAAAACATTACTCGAATCCATATTAGAGAAATCGAAGATTTCTGAAAGGGGTACCCCTTTGGTGAATTGGAGATTTCACTAATTTCTCCGAAATGTATTACCCCCGTGTTCAACTCGTTCGATATTTTTCCCCAAGAGATCTCATGGGTAAATGAATATATTGGCGTCGAAACGGAGCCTTAAGTCGACATTTCAAAAAAATTCCCCTTTTCGATGGCAATTTTCGCAAGTTTTTTCCTTATATTAGTACATCTCTCAGTATTTTGCTGTATCACCCTATACAAACCTCGGATTTGCACGAAATTTTATACATAGAACCCTAAGACATAGGGCTACAACTTTTGTGCCCATGATCCTCGCATATTCTATAGTATTCACTATCAAAACATTGCTCGAATCCATATTAGAGAAATCGATGATTTCTGAAAGGGGTACCCCTTTGGTGAATTGGAGATTTCACTCATTTCTCCGAAATGTATTACCCGCGTGTTCAACTCGTTCGATATTTCTCCCCAAGAGATCTCATGGGTAAATGAATATATTGGCGTCGAAACGGAGCCTTAAGTCGACATTTCAAAAAAAATTCCCCTTTTCGATGGCAATTTTCGCAAGTTTTTTCCTTATATTAGTACATCTCTCAGTATTTTGACTGTATCACCCTATACACACCTCGGATTTGCTCGAAATTTTATACATAGAACCCTAAGACATAGGGATACAACTTTTGTGCCCATGACCCTCGCATATTCTTTAGTATTCACTATCAAAACATTACTCGAATCCATATTAGAGAAATCGAAGATTACTGAAAGGGGTACCCCTTTGGTGAATTGGAGATTTCACTAATTTCTCCGAAATGTATTACCCCCATGTTCAACTCGTTCGATATTTTTCCCAAAGAGATCTCATGGGTAAATGAATATATTGGCGTCGAAACGGAGCCTTAAGTCGACATTTCAAAAGAATTCCCCTTTTCGATGGCAATTTTCGCAAGTTTTTTCCTTATATTAGTACATCTCTCAGTATTTTGACTGTATCACCCTATACACACCTCGGATTTGCTCGAAATTTTATACATAGAACCCTAAGACATAGGGATACAACTTTTGTGCCCATGACCCTCGCATATTCTTTAGTATTCACTATCAAAACATTGCTCGAATCCATATTAGAGAAATCGAAGATTTCTGAAAGGGGTACCCCTTTGGTGAATTGGAGATTTCACTCATTTCTCCGAAATGTATTACCCCCATGTTCAACTCGTTCGATATTTTTCCCCAACAGATCTCATGGGTAAATGAATATATTGGCGTCGAAACGGAGCCTTAAGTCGACATTTCAAAAAAATTCCCCTTTTCGATGGCAATTTTCGCAAGTTTTTTCCTTATATTAGTACATCTCTCAGTATTTTGACTGTATCACCCTATACACACCTCGGATTTTCTCGAAATTTTATACATAGAACCCTAAGACATAGGGCTACAACTTTTGTGCCCATGACCCTCGCATATTCTTTAGTATTCACTATCAAAACATTGCTCGAATCCATATTAGAGAAATCGATGATTTCTGAAAGGGGTACCCCTTTGGTGAATTGGAGATTTCACTCATTTCTCCGAAATGTATTACCCTCGTGTTCAACTCGTTCGATATTTTTCCCCAAGAGATCTCATGGGTAAATGAATATATTGGCGTCGAAACGGAGCCTTAAGTCGACATTTCAAAAAAAATTCCCCTTTTCGATGGCAATTTTCGCAAGTTTTTTCCTTATATTAGTACATCTCTCAGTATTTTGACTGTATCACCCTATACACACCTCGGATTTGCTCGAAATTTTATACATAGAACCCTAAGACATAGGGATACAACTTTTGTGCCCATGACCCTCGCATATTCTTTAGTATTCACTATCAAAACATTGCTCGAATCCATATTAGAGAAATCGAAGATTTCTGAAAGGGGTACCCCTTTGGTGAATTGGAGATTTCACTCATTTCTCCGAAATGTATTACCCCCGTGTTCAACTCGTTCGATATTTTTCCCCAAGAGATCTCATGGGTAAATGAATATAGTGGCGTCGAAACGGAGCCTTAAGTCGACATTTCAAAAAAATTCCCCTTTTCGATGGCAATTTTCGCAAGTTTTTTCCTTATATTAGTACATCTCTCAGTATTTTGACTGTATCACCCTATACACACCTCGGATTTGCTCGAAATTTTATACATAGAACCCTAAGACATAGGGCTACAACTTTTGTGCCCATGACCCTCGCATATTCTTTAGTATTCACTATCAAAACATTGCTCGAATCCATATTAGAGAAATCGAAGATTTCTGAAAGGGGTACCCCTTTGGTGAATTGGAGATTTCACTCATTTCTCCGAAATGTATTACCCCCGTGTTCAACTCGTTCGATATTTTTCCCCAAGAGATCTCATGGGTAAATGAATATATTGGCGTCGAAACGGAGCCTTAAGTCGACATTTCAAAAAAATTCCCCTTTTCGATGGCAATTTTCGCAAGTTTTTTCCTTATATTAGTACATCTCTCAGTATTTTGACTGTATCACCCTATACACACCTCGGATTTGCTCGAAATTTTATACATAGAACCCTAAGACATAGGGCTACAACTTTTGTGCCCATGACCCTCGCATATTCTTTAGTATTCACTATCAAAACATTGCTCGAATCCATATTAGAGAAATCGATGATTTCTGAAAGGGGTACCCCTTTGGTGAATTGGAGATTTCACTCATTTCTCCGAAATGTATTACCCTCGTGTTCAACTCGTTCGATATTTTTCCCCAAGAGATCTCATGGGTAAATGAATATATTGGCGTCGAAACGGAGCCTTAAGTCGACATTTCAAAAAAAATTCCCCTTTTCGATGGCAATTTTCGCAAGTTTTTTCCTTATATTAGTACATCTCTCAGTATTTTGACTGTATCACCCTATACACACCTCGGATTTGCTCGAAATTTTATACATAGAACCCTAAGACATAGGGATACAACTTTTGTGCCCATGACCCTCGCATATTCTTTAGTATTCACTATCAAAACATTGCTCGAATCCATATTAGAGAAATCGAAGATTTCTGAAAGGGGTACCCCTTTGGTGAATTGGAGATTTCACTCATTTCTCCGAAATGTATTACCCCCGTGTTCAACTCGTTCGATATTTTTCCCCAAGAGATCTCATGGGTAAATGAATATATTGGCGTCGAAACGGAGCCTTAAGTCGACATTTCAAAAAAATTCCCCTTTTCGATGGCAATTTTCGCAAGTTTTTTCCTTATATTAGTACATCTCTCAGTATTTTGACTGTATCACCCTATACACACCTCGGATTTGCTCGAAATTTTATACATAGAACCCTAAGACATAGGGCTACAACTTTTGTGCCCATGACCCTCGCATATTCTTTAGTATTCACTATCAAAACATTGCTCGAATCCATATTAGAGAAATCGATGATTTCTGAAAGGGGTACCCCTTTGGTGAATTGGAGATTTCACTCATTTCTCCGAAATGTATTACCCTCGTGTTCAACTCGTTCGATATTTTTCCCCAAGAGATCTCATGGGTAAATGAATATATTGGCGTCGAAACGGAGCCTTAAGTCGACATTTCAAAAAAAATTCCCCTTTTCGATGGCAATTTTCGCAAGTTTTTTCCTTATATTAGTACATCTCTCAGTATTTTGACTGTATCACCCTATACACACCTCGGATTTGCTCGAAATTTTATAAATAGAACCCTAAGACATAGGGCTACAACTTTTGTGCCCATGACCCAAGCATATTCTTTAGTATTCACTATCAAAACATTACTCGAATCCATATTAGAGAAATCGAAGATTTCTGAAAGGGGTACCCCTTTGGTGAATTGGAGATTTCACTAATTTCTCCGAAATGTATTACCCCCGTGTTCAACTCGTTCGATATTTTTCCCCAAGAGATCTCATGGGTAAATGAATATATTGGCGTCGAAACGGAGCCTTAAGTCGACATTTCAAAAAAATTCCCCTTTTCGATGGCAATTTTCGCAAGTTTTTTCCTTATATTAGTACATCTCTCAGTATTTTGCTGTATCACCCTATACAAACCTCGGATTTGCACGAAATTTTATACATAGAACCCTAAGACATAGGGCTACAACTTTTGTGCCCATGACCCTCGCATATTCTATAGTATTCACTATCAAAACATTGCTCGAATCCATATTAGAGAAATCGATGATTTCTGAAAGGGGTACCCCTTTGGTGAATTGGAGATTTCACTCATTTCTCCGAAATGTATTACCCGCGTGTTCAACTCGTTCGATATTTTTCCCAAAGAGATCTCATGGGTAAATGAATATATTGGCGTCGAAACGGAGCCTTAAGTCGACATTTCAAAAGAATTCCCCTTTTCGATGGCAATTTTCGCAAGTTTTTTCCTTATATTAGTACATCTCTCAGTATTTTGACTGTATCACCCTATACACACCTCGGATTTGCTCGAAATTTTATACATAGAACCCTAAGACATAGGGATACAACTTTTGTGCCCATGACCCTCGCATATTCTTTAGTATTCACTATCAAAACATTGCTCGAATCCATATTAGAGAAATCGAAGATTTCTGAAAGGGGTACCCCTTTGGTGAATTGGAGATTTCACTCATTTCTCCGAAATGTATTACCCCCGTGTTCAACTCGTTCGATATTTTTCCCCAACAGATCTCATGGGTAAATGAATATATTGGCGTCGAAACGGAGCCTTAAGTCGACATTTCAAAAAAATTCCCCTTTTCGATGGCAATTTTCGCAAGTTTTTTCCTTATATTAGTACATCTCTCAGTATTTTGACTGTATCACCCTATACACACCTCGGATTTGCTCGAAATTTTATACATAGAACCCTAAGACATAGGGCTACAACTTTTGTGCCCATGACCCAAGCATATTCTATAGTATTCACTATCAAAACATTGCTCGAATCCATATTAGAGAAATCGAAGATTTCTGAAAGGGGTACCCCTTTGGTGAATTGGAGATTTCACTAATTTCTCCGAAATGTATTACCCTCGTGTTCAACTCGTTCGATATTTTTCCCCAACAGATCTCATCGGTAAATGAATATATTGGAGTAGAAACGGAGCCTTAAGTCGACATTTCAAAAAAAATTCCCCTTTTCGATGGCAATTTTCGCAAGTTTTTTCCTTATATTAGTACATCTCTCAGTATTTTGACTGTATCACCCTATACACACCTCGGATTTGCTCGAAATTTTATAAATAGAACCCTAAGACATAGGGCTACAACTTTTGTGCCCATGACCCTCGCATATTCTTTAGTATTCACTATCAAAACATTACTCGAATCCATATTAGAGAAATCGAAGATTACTGAAAGGGGTACCCCTTTGGTGAATTGGAGATTTCACTAATTTCTCCGAAATGTATTACCCCCATGTTCAACTCGTTCGATATTTTTCCCAAAGAGATCTCATGGGTAAATGAATATATTGGCGTCGAAACGGAGCCTTAAGTCGACATTTCAAAAGAATTCCCCTTTTCGATGGCAATTTTCGCAAGTTTTTTCCTTATATTAGTACATCTCTCAGTATTTTGACTGTATCACCCTATACACACCTCGGATTTGCTCGAAATTTTATACATAGAACCCTAAGACATAGGGATACAACTTTTGTGCCCATGACCCTCGCATATTCTTTAGTATTCACTATCAAAACATTGCTCGAATCCATATTAGAGAAATCGAAGATTTCTGAAAGGGGTACCCCTTTGGTGAATTGGAGATTTCACTCATTTCTCCGAAATGTATTACCCCCGTGTTCAACTCGTTCGATATTTTTCCCCAACAGATCTCATGGGTAAATGAATATATTGGCGTCGAAACGGAGCCTTAAGTCGACATTTCAAAAAAATTCCCCTTTTCGATGGCAATTTTCGCAAGTTTTTTCCTTATATTAGTACATCTCTCAGTATTTTGACTGTATCACCCTATACACACCTCGGATTTGCTCGAAATTTTATACATAGAACCCTAAGACATAGGGCTACAACTTTTGTGCCCATGACCCAAGCATATTCTATAGTATTCACTATCAAAACATTGCTCGAATCCATATTAGAGAAATCGAAGATTTCTGAAAGGGGTACCCCTTTGGTGAATTGGAGATTTCACTAATTTCTCCGAAATGTATTACCCTCGTGTTCAACTCGTTCGATATTTTTCCCCAACAGATCTCATCGGTAAATGAATATATTGGAGTAGAAACGGAGCCTTAAGTCGACATTTCAAAAAAAATTCCCCTTTTCGATGGCAATTTTCGCAAGTTTTTTCCTTATATTAGTACATCTCTCAGTATTTTGACTGTATCACCCTATACACACCTCAGATTTGCTCGAAATTTTATACATAGAACCCTAAGACATAGGGATACAACTTTTGTGCCCATGACCCTCGCATATTCTTTAGTATTCACTATCAAAACATTGCTCGAATCCATATTAGAGAAATCGAAGATTACTGAAAGGGGTACCCCTTTGGTGAATTGGAGATTTCACTAATTTCTCCGAAATGTATTACCCCCGTGTTCAACTCGTTCGATATTTTTCCCCAACAGATCTCATGGGTAAATGAATATATTGGCGTCGAAACGGAGCCTTAAGTCGACATTTCAAAAAAATTCCCCTTTTCGATGGCAATTTTCGCAAGTTTTTTCCTTATATTAGTACATCTCTCAGTATTTTGACTGTATCACCCTATACACACCTCGGATTTGCTCGAAATTTTATACATAGAACCCTAAGACATAGGGATACAACTTTTGTGCCCATGACCCAAGCATATTCTATAGTATTCACTATCAAAACATTGCTCGAATCCATATTAGAGAAATCGAAGATTTCTGAAAGGGATACCCCTTTGGTGAATTGGAGATTTCACTAATTTCACCGAAATGTATTACCCCCGTGTTCAACTCGTTCGATATTTTTCCCAAAGAGATCTCATGGGTAAATGAATATATTGGCGTCGAAACGGAGCCTTAAGTCGACATTTCAAAAAAAATTCCCCTTTTCGATGGCAATTTTCGCAAGTTTTTTCCTTATATTAGTACATCTCTCAGTATTTTGACTGTATCACCCTATACACACCTCGGATTTGCTCGAAATTTTATACATAGAACCCTAAGACATAGGGCTACAACTTTTGTGCCCATGACCCAAGCATATTCTATAGTATTCACTATCAAAACATTGCTCGAATCCATATTAGAGAAATCGAAGATTTCTGAAAGGGGTACCCCTTTGGTGAATTGGAGATTTCACTAATTTCTCCGAAATGTATTACCCTCGTGTTCAACTCGTTCGATATTTTTCCCCAACAGATCTCATGGGTAAATGAATATATTGGAGTAGAAACGGAGCCTTAAGTCGACATTTCAAAAAAAATTCCCCTTTTCGATGGCAATTTTCGCAAGTTTTTTCCTTATATTAGTACATCTCTCAGTATTTTGACTGTATCACCCTATACACACCTCTGATTTGCTCAAAATTTTATACATAGAACCCTAAGACATAGGGCTACAACTTTTGTGCCCATGACCCAAGCATATTCTTTAGTATTCACTATCAAAACATTGCTCGAATCCATATTAGAGAAATCGAAGATTTCTGAAAGGGGTACCCCTTTGGTGAATTGGAGATTTCACTCATTTCTCCGAAATGTATTACCCCCGTGTTCAACTCGTTCTATATTTTTCCCCAAGAGATCTCATGGGTAAATGAATATATTGGAGTCGAAACGGAGCCTTAAGTCAACATTTCAAAAAAAATTCCCCTTTTCGATGGCAATTTTCGCAAGTTTTTTCCTTATATTAGTACATCTCTCAGTATTTTGCTGTATCACCCTATACAAACCTCGGATTTGCACGAAATTTTATACATAGAACCCTAAGACATAGGGCTACAACTTTTGTGCCCATGACCCTCGCATATTCTTTAGTATTCACTATCAAAACATTGCTCGAATCCGTATTAGAGAAATCGATGATTTCTGAAAGGGGTACCCCTTTGGTGAATTGGAGATTTCACTAATTTCTCCGAAATGTATTACCCCCGTGTTCAACTCGTTCGATATTTTTCCCCAACAGATCTCATGGGTAAATGAATATATTGGCGTCGAAACGGAGCCTTAAGTCGACATTTCAAAAAAATTCCCCTTTTCGATGGCAATTTTCGCAAGTTTTTTCCTTATATTAGTACATCTCTCAGTATTTTGACTTTATCACCCTATACACACCTCGGATTTGCTCGAAATTTTATACATAGAACCCTAAGACATAGGGCTACAACTTTTGTGCCCATGACCCTCGCATATTCTTTAGTATTCACTATCAAAACATTGCTCGAATCCATATTAGAGAAATCGATGATTTCTGAAAGGGGTACCCCTTTGGTGAATTGGAGATTTCACTCATTTCTCCGAAATGTATTACCCTCGTGTTCAACTCGTTCGATATTTTTCCCCAAGAGATCTCATGGGTAAATGAATATATTGGCGTCGAAACGGAGCCTTAAGTCGACATTTCAAAAAAAATTCCCCTTTTCGATGGCAATTTTCGCAAGTTTTTTCCTTATATTAGTACATCTCTCAGTATTTTGACTGTATCACCCTATACACACCTCGGATTTGCTCGAAATTTTATACATAGAACCCTAAGACATAGGGATACAACTTTTGTGCCCATGACCCTCGCATATTCTTTAGTATTCACTATCAAAACATTGCTCGAATCCATATTAGAGAAATCGAAGATTTCTGAAAGGGGTACCCCTTTGGTGAATTGGAGATTTCACTCATTTCTCCGAAATGTATTACCCCCGTGTTCAACTCGTTCGATATTTTTCCCCAAGAGATCTCATGGGTAAATGAATATATTGGCGTCGAAACGGAGCCTTAAGTCGACATTTCAAAAAAATTCCCTTTTCGATGGCAATTTTCGCAAGTTTTTTCCTTATATTAGTACATCTCTCAGTATTTTGACTGTATCACCCTATACACACCTCGGATTTGCTCGAAATTTTATAAATAGAACCCTAAGACATAGGGCTACAACTTTTGTGCCCATGACCCTCGCATATTCTTTAGTATTCACTATCAAAACATTACTCGAATCCATATTAGAGAAATCGAAGATTACTGAAAGGGGTACCCCTTTGGTGAATTGGAGATTTCACTAATTTCTCCGAAATGTATTACCCCCATGTTCAACTCGTTCGATATTTTTCCCAAAGAGATCTCATGGGTAAATGAATATATTGGCGTCGAAACGGAGCCTTAAGTCGACATTTCAAAAGAATTCCCCTTTTCGATGGCAATTTTCGCAAGTTTTTTCCTTATATTAGTACATCTCTCAGTATTTTGACTGTATCACCCTATACACACCTCGGATTTGCTCGAAATTTTATACATAGAACCCTAAGACATAGGGATACAACTTTTGTGCCCATGACCCTCGCATATTCTTTAGTATTCACTATCAAAACATTGCTCGAATCCATATTAGAGAAATCGAAGATTTCTGAAAGGGGTACCCCTTTGGTGAATTGGAGATTTCACTCATTTCTCCGAAATGTATTACCCCCGTGTTCAACTCGTTCGATATTTTTCCCCAACAGATCTCATGGGTAAATGAATATATTGGCGTCGAAACGGAGCCTTAAGTCGACATTTCAAAAAAATTCCCCTTTTCGATGGCAATTTTCGCAAGTTTTTTCCTTATATTAGTACATCTCTCAGTATTTTGACTGTATCACGCTATACACACCTCAGATTTGCTCGAAATTTTATACATAGAACCCTAAGACATAGGGATACAACTTTTGTGCCCATGACCCTCGCATATTCTTTAGTATTCACTATCAAAACATTGCTCGAATCCATATTAGAGAAATCGAAGATTACTGAAAGGGGTACCCCTTTGGTGAATTGGAGATTTCACTAATTTCTCCGAAATGTATTACCCTCGTGTTCAACTCGTTCGATATTTTTCCCCAACAGATCTCATGGGTAAATGAATATATTGGAGTAGAAACGGAGCCTTAAGTCGACATTTCAAAAAAAATTCCCCTTTTCGATGGCAATTTTCGCAAGTTTTTTCCTTATATTAGTACATCTCTCAGTATTTTGACTGTATCACCCTATACACACCTCGGATTTGCTCGAAATTTTATAAATAGAACCCTAAGACATAGGGCTACAACTTTTGTGCCCATGACCCAAGCATATTCTATAGTATTCACTATCAAAACATTGCTCGAATCCATATTAGAGAAATCGAAGATTTCTGAAAGGGGTACCCCTTTGGTGAATTGGAGATTTCACTAATTTCTCCGAAATGTATTACCCTCGTGTTCAACTCGTTCGATATTTTTCCCCAACAGATCTCATCGGTAAATGAATATATTGGAGTAGAAACGGAGCCTTAAGTCGACATTTCAAAAAAAATTCCCCTTTTCGATGGCAATTTTCGCAAGTTTTTTCCTTATATTAGTACATCTCTCAGTATTTTGACTGTATCACCCTATACACACCTCAGATTTGCTCGAAATTTTATACATAGAACCCTAAGACATAGGGATACAACTTTTGTGCCCATGACCCTCGCATATTCTTTAGTATTCACTATCAAAACATTGCTCGAATCCATATTAGAGAAATCGAAGATTACTGAAAGGGGTACCCCTTTGGTGAATTGGAGATTTCACTAATTTCTCCGAAATGTATTACCCTCGTGTTCAACTCGTTCGATATTTTTCCCCAACAGATCTCATGGGTAAATGAATATATTGGAGTAGAAACGGAGCCTTAAGTCGACATTTCAAAAAAAATTCCCCTTTTCGATGGCAATTTTCGCAAGTTTTTTCCTTATATTAGTACATCTCTCAGTATTTTGACTGTATCACCCTATACACACCTCGGATTTGCTCGAAATTTTATAAATAGAACCCTAAGACATAGGGCTACAACTTTTGTGCCCATGACCCTCGCATATTCTTTAGTATTCACTATCAAAACATTACTCGAATCCATATTAGAGAAATCGAAGATTACTGAAAGGGGTACCCCTTTGGTGAATTGGAGATTTCACTAATTTCTCTGAAATGTATTACCCCCATGTTCAACTCGTTCGATATTTTTCCCAAAGAGATCTCATGGGTAAATGAATATATTGGCGTCGAAACGGAGCCTTAAGTCGACATTTCAAAAGAATTCCCCTTTTCGATGGCAATTTTCGCAAGTTTTTTCCTTATATTAGTACATCTCTCAGTATTTTGACTGTATCACCCTATACACACCTCGGATTTGCTCGAAATTTTATACATAGAACCCTAAGACATAGGGATACAACTTTTGTGCCCATGACCCTCGCATATTCTTTAGTATTCACTATCAAAACATTGCTCGAATCCATATTAGAGAAATCGAAGATTTCTGAAAGGGGTACCCCTTTGGTGAATTGGAGATTTCACTCATTTCTCCGAAATGTATTACCCCCGTGTTCAACTCGTTCGATATTTTTCCCCAACAGATCTCATGGGTAAATGAATATATTGGCGTCGAAACGGAGCCTTAAGTCGACATTTCAAAAAAATTCCCCTTTTCGATGGCAATTTTCGCAAGTTTTTTCCTTATATTAGTACATCTCTCAGTATTTTGACTGTATCACCCTATACACACCTCGGATTTGCTCGAAATTTTATACATAGAACCCTAAGACATAGGGCTACAACTTTTGTGCCCATTACCCAAGCATATTCTATAGTATTCACTATCAAAACATTGCTCGAATCCATATTAGAGAAATCGAAGATTTCTGAAAGGGGTACCCCTTTGGTGAATTGGAGATTTCACTAATTTCTCCGAAATGTATTACCCTCGTGTTCAACTCGTTCGATATTTTTCCCCAACAGATCTCATCGGTAAATGAATATATTGGAGTAGAAACGGAGCCTTAAGTCGACATTTCAAAAAAAATTCCCCTTTTCGATGGCAATTTTCGCAAGTTTTTTCCTTATATTAGTACATCTCTCAGTATTTTGACTGTATCACCCTATACACACCTCAGATTTGCTCGAAATTTTATACATAGAACCCTAAGACATAGGGATACAACTTTTGTGCCCATGACCCTCGCATATTCTTTAGTATTCACTATCAAAACATTGCTCGAATCCATATTAGAGAAATCGAAGATTTCTGAAAGGGGTACCCCTTTGGTGAATTGGAGATTTCACTAATTTCTCCGAAATGTATTACCCTCGTGTTCAACTCGTTCGATATTTTTCCCCAACAGATCTCATCGGTAAATGAATATATTGGAGTAGAAACGGAGCCTTAAGTCGACATTTCAAAAAAAATTCCCCTTTTCGATGGCAATTTTCGCAAGTTTTTTCCTTATATTAGTACATCTCTCAGTATTTTGACTGTATCACCCTATACACACCTCGGATTTGCTCGAAATTTTATACATAGAACCCTAAGACATAGGGCTACAACTTTTGTGCCCATGACCCAAGCATATTCTATAGTATTCACTATCAAAACATTGCTCGAATCCATATTAGAGAAATCGAAGATTTCTGAAAGGGGTACCCCTTTGGTGAATTGGAGATTTCACTAATTTCTCCGAAATGTATTACCCTCGTGTTCAACTCGTTCGATATTTTTCCCCAACAGATCTCATCGGTAAATGAATATATTGGAGTAGAAACGGAGCCTTAAGTCGACATTTCAAAAAAAATTCCCCTTTTCGATGGCAATTTTCGCAAGTTTTTTCCTTATATTAGTACATCTCTCAGTATTTTGACTGTATCACCCTATACACACCTCAGATTTGCTCGAAATTTTATACATAGAACCCTAAGACATAGGGATACAACTTTTGTGCCCATGACCCTCGCATATTCTTTAGTATTCACTATCAAAACATTGCTCGAATCCATATTAGAGAAATCGAAGATTTCTGAAAGGGGTACCCCTTTGGTGAATTGGAGATTTCACTAATTTCTCCGAAATGTATTACCCTCGTGTTCAACTCGTTCGATATTTTTCCCCAACAGATCTCATCGGTAAATGAATATATTGGAGTAGAAACGGAGCCTTAAGTCGACATTTCAAAAAAAATTCCCCTTTTCGATGGCAATTTTCGCAAGTTTTTTCCTTATATTAGTACATCTCTCAGTATTTTGACTGTATCACGCTATACACACCTCAGATTTGCTCGAAATTTTATACATAGAACCCTAAGACATAGGGATACAACTTTTGTGCCCATGACCCTCGCATATTCTTTAGTATTCACTATCAAAACATTGCTCGAATCCATATTAGAGAAATCGAAGATTACTGAAAGGGGTACCCCTTTGGTGAATTGGAGATTTCACTAATTTCTCCGAAATGTATTACCCTCGTGTTCAACTCGTTCGATATTTTTCCCCAACAGATCTCATCGGTAAATGAATATATTGGAGTAGAAACGGAGCCTTAAGTCGACATTTCAAAAAAAATTCCCCTTTTCGATGGCAATTTTCGCAAGTTTTTTCCTTATATTAGTACATCTCTCAGTATTTTGACTGTATCACCCTATACACACCTCAGATTTGCTCGAAATTTTATACATAGAACCCTAAGACATAGGGATACAACTTTTGTGCCCATGACCCTCGCATATTCTTTAGTATTCACTATCAAAACATTGCTCGAATCCATATTAGAGAAATCGAAGATTACTGAAAGGGGTACCCCTTTGGTGAATTGGAGATTTCACTAATTTCTCCGAAATGTATTACCCTCGTGTTCAACTCGTTCGATATTTTTCCCCAACAGATCTCATGGGTAAATGAATATATTGGAGTAGAAACGGAGCCTTAAGTCGACATTTCAAAAAAAATTCCCCTTTTCGATGGCAATTTTCGCAAGTTTTTTCCTTATATTAGTACATCTCTCAGTATTTTGACTGTATCACCCTATACACACCTCGGATTTGCTCGAAATTTTATAAATAGAACCCTAAGACATAGGGCTACAACTTTTGTGCCCATGACCCTCGCATATTCTTTAGTATTCACTATCAAAACATTACTCGAATCCATATTAGACAAATCGAAGATTACTGAAAGGGGTACCCCTTTGGTGAATTGGAGATTTCACTAATTTCTCCGAAATGTATTACCCCCATGTTCAACTCGTTCGATATTTTTCCCAAAGAGATCTCATGGGTAAATGAATATATTGGCGTCGAAACGGAGCCTTAAGTCGACATTTCAAAAGAATTCCCCTTTTCGATGGCAATTTTCGCAAGTTTTTTCCTTATATTAGTACATCTCTCAGTATTTTGACTGTATCACCCTATACACACCTCGGATTTGCTCGAAATTTTATACATAGAACCCTAAGACATAGGGATACAACTTTTGTGCCCATGACCCTCGCATATTCTTTAGTATTCACTATCAAAACATTGCTCGAATCCATATTAGAGAAATCGAAGATTTCTGAAAGGGGTACCCCTTTGGTGAATTGGAGATTTCACTCATTTCTCCGAAATGTATTACCCTCGTGTTCAACTCGTTCGATATTTTTCCCCAACAGATCTCATGGGTAAATGAATATATTGGAGTAGAAACGGAGCCTTAAGTCGACATTTCAAAAAAAATTCCCCTTTTCGATGGCAATTTTCGCAAGTTTTTTCCTTATATTAGTACATCTCTCAGTATTTTGACTGTATCACCCTATACACACCTCGGATTTGCTCGAAATTTTATAAATAGAACCCTAAGACATAGGGCTACAACTTTTGTGCCCATGACCCAAGCATATTCTTTAGTATTCACTATCAAAACATTGCTCGAATCCATATTAGAGAAATCGAAGATTTCTGAAAGGGGTACCCCTTTGGTGAATTGGAGATTTCACTCATTTCTCCGAAATGTATTACCCCCGTGTTCAACTCGTTCTATATTTTTCCCCAAGAGATCTCATGGGTAAATGAATATATTGGAGTCGAAACGGAGCCTTAAGTCAACATTTCAAAAAAAATTCCCCTTTTCGATGGCAATTTTCGCAAGTTTTTTCCTTATATTAGTACATCTCTCAGTATTTTGCTGTATCACCCTATACAAACCTCGGATTTGCACGAAATTTTATACATAGAACCCTAAGACATAGGGCTACAACTTTTGTGCCCATGACCCTCGCATATTCTTTAGTATTCACTATCAAAACATTGCTCGAATCCGTATTAGAGAAATCGATGATTTCTGAAAGGGGTACCCCTTTGGTGAATTGGAGATTTCACTCATTTCTCCGAAATGTATTACCCTCGTGTTCAACTCGTTCGATATTTTTCCCCAAGAGATCTCATGGGTAAATGAATATATTGGCGTCGAAACGGAGCCTTAAGTCGACATTTCAAAAAAAATTCCCATTTTCGATGGCAATTTTCGCAAGTTTTTTCCTTATATTAGTACATCTCTCAGTATTTTGCTGTATCACCCTATACAAACCTCGGATTTGCACGAAATTATATACATAGAACCCTAAGACATAGGGCTACAACTTTTGTGCCCATGACCCTCGCATATTCTTTAGTATTCACTATCAAAACATTGCTCGAATCCATATTAGAGAAATCGATGATTTCTGAAAGGGGTACCCCTTTGGTGAATTGGAGATTTCACTCATTTCTCCGAAATGTATTACCCTCGTGTTCAACTCGTTCGATATTTTTCCCCAACAGATCTCATGGGTAAATGAATATATTGGAGTAGAAACGGAGCCTTAAGTCGACATTTCAAAAAAAATTCCCCTTTTCGATGGCAATTTTCGCAAGTTTTTTCCTTATATTAGTACATCTCTCAGTATTTTGACTGTATCACCCTATACACACCTCGGATTTGCTCGAAATTTTATAAATAGAACCCTAAGACATAGGGCTACAACTTTTGTGCCCATGACCCAAGCATATTCTTTAGTATTCACTATCAAAACATTGCTCGAATCCATATTAGAGAAATCGAAGATTTCTGAAAGGGGTACCCCTTTGGTGAATTGGAGATTTCACTCATTTCTCCGAAATGTATTACCCCCGTGTTCAACTCATTCTATATTTTTCCCCAAGAGATCTCATGGGTAAATGAATATATTGGAGTCGAAACGGAGCCTTAAGTCAACATTTCAAAAAAAATTCCCCTTTTCGATGGCAATTTTCGCAAGTTTTTTCCTTATATTAGTACATCTCTCAGTATTTTGCTGTATCACCCTATACAAACCTCGGATTTGCACGAAATTTTATACATAGAACCCTAAGACATAGGGCTACAACTTTTGTGCCCATGACCCTCGCATATTCTTTAGTATTCACTATCAAAACATTGCTCGAATCCGTATTAGAGAAATCGATGATTTCTGAAAGGGGTACCCCTTTGGTGAATTGGAGATTTCACTCATTTCTCCGAAATGTATTACCCTCGTGTTCAACTCGTTCGATATTTTTCCCCAAGAGATCTCATGGGTAAATGAATATATTGGCGTCGAAACGGAGCCTTAAGTCGACATTTCAAAAAAAATTCCCATTTTCGATGGCAATTTTCGCAAGTTTTTTCCTTATATTAGTACATCTCTCAGTATTTTGCTGTATCACCCTATACAAACCTCGGATTTGCACGAAATTATATACATAGAACCCTAAGACATAGGGCTACAACTTTTGTGCCCATGACCCTCGCATATTCTTTAGTATTCACTATCAAAACATTGCTCGAATCCATATTAGAGAAATCGATGATTTCTGAAAGGGGTACCCCTTTGGTGAATTGGAGATTTCACTCATTTCTCCGAAATGTATTACCCTCGTGTTCAACTCGTTCGATATTTTTCCCCAAGAGATCTCATGGGTAAATGAATATATTGGCGTCGAAACGGAGCCTTAAGTCGACATTTCAAAAAAAATTCCCCTTTTCGATGGCAATTTTCGCAAGTTTTTTCCTTATATTAGTACATCTCTCAGTATTTTGACTGTATCACCCTATACACACCTCGGATTTGCTCGAAATTTTATACATAGAACCCTAAGACATAGGGATACAACTTTTGTGCCCATGACCCTCGCATATTCTTTAGTATTCACTATCAAAACATTGCTCGAATCCATATTAGAGAAATCGAAGATTTCTGAAAGGGGTACCCCTTTGGTGAATTGGAGATTTCACTCATTTCTCCGAAATGTATTACCCCCGTGTTCAACTCGTTCGATATTTTTCCCCAAGAGATCTCATGGGTAAATGAATATATTGGCGTTGAAACGGAGCCTTAAGTCGACATTTCAAAAAAATTCCCCTTTTCGATGGCAATTTTCGCACGTTTTTTCCTTATATTAGTACATCTCTCAGTATTTTGACTGTATCACCCTATACACACCTCGGATTTGCTCGAAATTTTATAAATAGAACCCTAAGACATAGGGCTACAACTTTTGTGCCCATGACCCTCGCATATTCTTTAGTATTCACTATCAAAACATTACTCGAATCCATATTAGAGAAATCGAAGATTACTGAAAGGGGTACCCCTTTGGTGAATTGGAGATTTCACTAATTTCTCCGAAATGTATTACCCCCATGTTCAACTCGTTCGATATTTTTCCCAAAGAGATCTCATGGGTAAATGAATATATTGGCGTCGAAACGGAGCCTTAAGTCGACATTTCAAAAGAATTCCCCTTTTCGATGGCAATTTTCGCAAGTTTTTTCCTTATATTAGTACATCTCTCAGTATTTTGACTGTATCACCCTATACACACCTCGGATTTGCTCGAAATTTTATACATAGAACCCTAAGACATAGGGATACAACTTTTGTGCCCATGACCCTCGCATATTCTTTAGTATTCACTATCAAAACATTGCTCGAATCCATATTAGAGAAATCGAAGATTTCTGAAAGGGGTACCCCTTTGGTGAATTGGAGATTTCACTCATTTCTCCGAAATGTATTACCCCCGTGTTCAACTCGTTCTATATTTTTCCCCAAGAGATCTCATGGGTAAATGAATATATTGGAGTCGAAACGGAGCCTTAAGTCAACATTTCAAAAAAAATTCCCCTTTTCGATGGCAATTTTCGCAAGTTTTTTCCTTATATTAGTACATCTCTCAGTATTTTGACTGTATCACCCTATACACACCTCGGATTTGCTCGAAATTTTATACATAGAACCCTAAGACATAGGGCTACAACTTTTGTGCCCATGACCCAAGCATATTCTACAGTATTCACTATCAAAACATTGCTCGAATCCATATTAGAGAAATCGAAGATTTCTGAAAGGGGTACCCCTTTGGTGAATTGGAGATTTCACTAATTTCTCCGAAATGTATTACCCTCGTGTTCAACTCGTTCGATATTTTTCCCCAACAGATCTCATCGGTAAATGAATATATTGGAGTAGAAACGGAGCCTTAAGTCGACATTTCAAAAAAAATTCCCCTTTTCGATGGCAATTTTCGCAAGTTTTTTCCTTATATTAGTACATCTCTCAGTATTTTGACTGTATCACGCTATACACACCTCAGATTTGCTCGAAATTTTATACATAGAACCCTAAGACATAGGGATACAACTTTTGTGCCCATGACCCTCGCATATTCTTTAGTATTCACTATCAAAACATTGCTCGAATCCATATTAGAGAAATCGAAGATTACTGAAAGGGGTACCCCTTTGGTGAATTGGAGATTTCACTAATTTCTCCGAAATGTATTACCCTCGTGTTCAACTCGTTCGATATTTTTCCCCAACAGATCTCATGGGTAAATGAATATATTGGAGTAGAAACGGAGCCTTAAGTCGACATTTCAAAAAAAATTCCCCTTTTCGATGGCAATTTTCGCAAGTTTTTTCCTTATATTAGTACATCTCTCAGTATTTTGACTGTATCACCCTATACACACCTCGGATTTGCTCGAAATTTTATAAATAGAACCCTAAGACATAGGGCTACAACTTTTGTGCCCATGACCCAAGCATATTCTTTAGTATTAACTATCAAAACATTACTCGAATCCATATTAGAGAAATCGAAGATTTCTGAAAGGGGTACCCCTTTGGTGAATTGGAGATTTCACTAATTTCTCCGAAATGTATTACCCCCGTGTTCAACTCGTTCGATATTTTTCCCCAACAGATCTCATGGGTAAATGAATATATTGGCGTCGAAACGGAGCCTTAAGTCGACATTTCAAAAAAATTCCCCTTTTCGATGGCAATTTTCGCAAGTTTTTTCCTTATATTAGTACATCTCTCAGTATTTTGACTGTATCACCCTATACACACCTCGGATTTGCTCGAAATTTTATACATAGAACCCTAAGACATAGGGCTACAACTTTTGTGCCCATGACCCAAGAATATTCTATAGTATTCACTATCAAAACATTGCTCGAATCCATATTAGAGAAATCGAAGATTTCTGAAAGGGATACCCCTTTGGTGAATTGGAGATTTCACTAATTTCTCCGAAATGTATTACCCCCGTGTTCAACTCGTTCGATATTTTTCCCAAAGAGATCTCATGGGTAAATGAATATATTGGCGTCGAAACGGAGCCTTAAGTCGACATTTCAAAAAAAATTCCCCTTTTCGATGGCAATTTTCGCAAGTTTTTTCCTTATATTAGTACATCTCTCAGTATTTTGACTGTATCACCCTATACACACCTCTGATTTGCTCGAAATTTTATACATAGAACCCTAAGACATAGGGCTACAACTTTTGTGCCCATGACCCTCGCATATTCTTTAGTATTCACTATCAAAACATTGCTCGAATCTGTATTAGAGAAATCGATGATTTCTGAAAGGGGTACCCCTTTGGTGAATTGGAGATTTCACTCATTTCTCCGAAATGTATTACCCCCGTGTTCAACTCGTTCGATATTTTTCCCCAACAGATCTCATGGGTAAATGAATATATTGGCGTCGAAACGGAGCCTTAAGTCGACATTTCAAAAAAAATTCCCATTTTCGATGGCAATTTTCGCAAGTTTTTTCCTTATATTAGTATATCTCTCAGTATTTTGCTGTATCACCCTATACAAACCTCGGATTTGCACGAAATTTTATACATAGAACCCTAAGACATTGGGCTACAACTTTTGTGCCCATGACCCTCGCATATTCTTTAGTATTCACTATCAAAACATTGCTCGAATCCATATTAGAGAAATCGATGATTTCTGAAAGGGATACCCCTTTGGTGAATTGGAGATTTCACTAATTTCTCCGAAATGTATTACCCCCGTGTTCAACTCGTTCGATATTTTTCCCAAAGAGATCTCATGGGTAAATGAATATATTGGCGTCGAAACGGAGCCTTAAGTCGACATTTCAAAAGAATTCCCCTTTTCGATGGCAATTTTCGCAAGTTTTTTCCTTATATTAGTACATCTCTCAGTATTTTGACTGTATCACCCTATACACACCTCGGATTTGCTCGAAATTTTATACATAGAACCCTAAGACATAGGGATACAACTTTTGTGCCCATGACCCTCGCATATTCTTTAGTATTCACTATCAAAACATTGCTCGAATCCATATTAGAGAAATCGAAGATTTCTGAAAGGGGTACCCCTTTGGTGAATTGAAGATTTCACTCATTTCTCCGAAATGTATTACCCCCGTGTTCAACTCGTTCGATATTTTTCCCCAACAGATCTCATGGGTAAATGAATATATTGGCGTCGAAACGGAGCCTTAAGTCGACATTTCAAAAAAATTCCCCTTTTCGATGGCAATTTTCGCAAGTTTTTTCCTTATATTAGTACATCTCTCAGTATTTTGACTGTATCACCCTATACACACCTCGGATTTGCTCGAAATTTTATACATAGAACCCTAAGACATAGGGCTACAACTTTTGTGCCCATGACCCAAGCATATTCTATAGTATTCACTATCAAAACATTGCTCGAATCCATATTAGAGAAATCGAAGATTTCTGAAAGGGGTACCCCTTTGGTGAATTGGAGATTTCACTAATTTCTCCGAAATGTATTACCCTCGTGTTCAACTCGTTCGATATTTTTCCCCAACAGATCTCATCGGTAAATGAATATATTGGAGTAGAAACGGAGCCTTAAGTCGACATTTCAAAAAAAATTCCCCTTTTCGATGGCAATTTTCGCAAGTTTTTTCCTTATATTAGTACATCTCTCAGTATTTTGACTGTATCACCCTATACACACCTCAGATTTGCTCGAAATTTTATACATAGAACCCTAAGACATAGGGATACAACTTTTGTGCCCATGACCCTCGCATATTCTTTAGTATTCACTATCAAAACATTGCTCGAATCCATATTAGAGAAATCGAAGATTACTGAAAGGGGTACCCCTTTGGTGAATTGGAGATTTCACTAATTTCTCCGAAATGTATTACCCTCGTGTTCAACTCGTTCGATATTTTTCCCCAACAGATCTCATGGGTAAATGAATATATTGGAGTAGAAACGGAGCCTTAAGTCGACATTTCAAAAAAAATTCCCCTTTTCGATGGCAATTTTCGCAAGTTTTTTCCTTATATTAATACATCTCTCAGTATTTTGACTGTATCACCCTATACACACCTCGGATTTGCTCGAAATTTTATAAATAGAACCCTAAGACATAGGGCTACAACTTTTGTGCCCATGACCCAAGCATATTCTTTAGTATTCACTATCAAAACATTACTCGAATCCATATTAGAGAAATCGAAGATTTCTGAAAGGGGTACCCCTTTGGTGAATTGGAGATTTCACTAATTTCTCCGAAATGTATTACCCCCGTGTTCAACTCGTTCGATATTTTTCCCCAACAGATCTCATGGGTAAATGAATATATTGGCGTCGAAACGGAGCCTTAAGTCGACATTTCAAAAAAAATTCCCCTTTTCGATGGCAATTTTCGCAAGTTTTTTCCTTATATTAGTACATCTCTCAGTATTTTGACTGTATCACCCTATACACACCTCTGATTTGCTCGAAATTTTATACATAGAACCCTAAGACATAGGGCTACAACTTTTGTGCCCATGACCCTCGCATATTCTTTAGTATTCACTATCAAAACATTGCTCGAATCTGTATTAGAGAAATCGATGATTTCTGAAAGGGGTACCCCTTTGGTGAATTGGAGATTTCACTCATTTCTCCGAAATGTATTACCCCCGTGTTCAACTCGTTCGATATTTTTCCCCAACAGATCTCATGGGTAAATGAATATATTGGCGTCGAAACGGAGCCTTAAGTCGACATTTCAAAAAAAATTCCCATTTTCGATGGCAATTTTCGCAAGTTTTTTCCTTATATTAGTATATCTCTCAGTATTTTGCTGTATCACCCTATACAAACCTCGGATTTGCACGAAATTTTATACATAGAACCCTAAGACATTGGGCTACAACTTTTGTGCCCATGACCCTCGCATATTCTTTAGTATTCACTATCAAAACATTGCTCGAATCCATATTAGAGAAATCGATGATTTCTGAAAGGGATACCCCTTTGGTGAATTGGAGATTTCACTAATTTCTCCGAAATGTATTACCCCCGTGTTCAACTCGTTCGATATTTTTCCCAAAGAGATCTCATGGGTAAATGAATATATTGGCGTCGAAACGGAGCCTTAAGTCGACATTTCAAAAGAATTCCCCTTTTCGATGGCAATTTTCGCAAGTTTTTTCCTTATATTAGTACATCTCTCAGTATTTTGACTGTATCACCCTATACACACCTCGGATTTGCTCGAAATTTTATACATAGAACCCTAAGACATAGGGATACAACTTTTGTGCCCATGACCCTCGCATATTCTTTAGTATTCACTATCAAAACATTGCTCGAATCCATATTAGAGAAATCGAAGATTTCTGAAAGGGGTACCCCTTTGGTGAATTGAAGATTTCACTCATTTCTCCGAAATGTATTACCCCCGTGTTCAACTCGTTCGATATTTTTCCCCAACAGATCTCATGGGTAAATGAATATATTGGCGTCGAAACGGAGCCTTAAGTCGACATTTCAAAAAAATTCCCCTTTTCGATGGCAATTTTCGCAAGTTTTTTCCTTATATTAGTACATCTCTCAGTATTTTGACTGTATCACCCTATACACACCTCGGATTTGCTCGAAATTTTATACATAGAACCCTAAGACATAGGGCTACAACTTTTGTGCCCATGACCCAAGCATATTCTATAGTATTCACTATCAAAACATTGCTCGAATCCATATTAGAGAAATCGAAGATTTCTGAAAGGGGTACCCCTTTGGTGAATTGGAGATTTCACTAATTTCTCCGAAATGTATTACCCTCGTGTTCAACTCGTTCGATATTTTTCCCCAACAGATCTCATCGGTAAATGAATATATTGGAGTAGAAACGGAGCCTTAAGTCGACATTTCAAAAAAAATTCCCCTTTTCGATGGCAATTTTCGCAAGTTTTTTCCTTATATTAGTACATCTCTCAGTATTTTGACTGTATCACCCTATACACACCTCAGATTTGCTCTAAATTTTATACATAGAACCCTAAGACATAGGGATACAACTTTTGTGCCCATGACCCTCGCATATTCTTTAGTATTCACTATCAAAACATTGCTCGAATCCATATTAGAGAAATCGAAGATTACTGAAAGGGGTACCCCTTTGGTGAATTGGAGATTTCACTAATTTCTCCGAAATGTATTACCCTCGTGTTCAACTCGTTCGATATTTTTCCCCAACAGATCTCATGGGTAAATGAATATATTGGAGTAGAAACGGAGCCTTAAGTCGACATTTCAAAAAAAATTCCCCTTTTCGATGGCAATTTTCGCAAGTTTTTTCCTTATATTAATACATCTCTCAGTATTTTGACTGTATCACCCTATACACACCTCGGATTTGCTCGAAATTTTATAAATAGAACCCTAAGACATAGGGCTACAACTTTTGTGCCCATGACCCAAGCATATTCTTTAGTATTCACTATCAAAACATTACTCGAATCCATATTAGAGAAATCGAAGATTTCTGAAAGGGGTACCCCTTTGGTGAATTGGAGATTTCACTAATTTCTCCGAAATGTATTACCCCCGTGTTCAACTCGTTCGATATTTTTCCCCAACAGATCTCATGGGTAAATGAATATATTGGCGTCGAAACGGAGCCTTAAGTCGACATTTCAAAAAAATTCCCCTTTTCGATGGCAATTTTCGCAAGTTTTTTCCTTATATTAGTACATCTCTCAGTATTTTGACTGTATCACCCTATACACACCTCGGATTTGCTCGAAATTTTATTCATAGAACCCTAAGACATAGGGATACAACTTTTGTGCCCATGACCCAAGCATATTCTATAGTATTCACTATCAAAACATTGCTCGAATCCATATTAGAGAAATCGAAGATTTCTGAAAGGGATACCCCTTTGGTGAATTGGAGATTTCACTAATTTCTCCGAAATGTATTACCCCCGTGTTCAACTCGTTCGATATTTTTCCCAAAGAGATCTCATGGGTAAATGAATATATTGGCGTCGAAACGGAGCCTTAAGTCGACATTTCAAAAAAAATTCCCCTTTTCGATGGCAATTTTCGCAAGTTTTTTCCTTATATTAGTACATCTCTCAGTATTTTGACTGTATCACCCTATACACACCTCGGATTTGCTCGAAATTTTATACATAGAACCCTAAGACATAGGGCTACAACTTTTGTGCCCATGACCCAAGCATATTCTATAGTATTCACTATCAAAACATTGCTCGAATCCATATTAGAGAAATCGAAGATTTCTGAAAGGGGTACCCCTTTGGTGAATTGGAGATTTCACTAATTTCTCCGAAATGTATTACCCTCGTGTTCAACTCGTTCGATATTTTTCCCCAACAGATCTCATGGGTAAATGAATATATTGGAGTAGAAACGGAGCCTTAAGTCGACATTTCAAAAAAAATTCCCCTTTTCGATGGCAATTTTCGCAAGTTTTTTCCTTATATTAGTACATCTCTCAGTATTTTGACTGTATCACCCTATACACACCTCTGATTTGCTCAAAATTTTATACATAGAACCCTAAGACATAGGGCTACAACTTTTGTGCCCATGACCCAAGCATATTCTTTAGTATTCACTATCAAAACATTGCTCGAATCCATATTAGAGAAATCGAAGATTTCTGAAAGGGGTACCCCTTTGGTGAATTGGAGATTTCACTCATTTCTCCGAAATGTATTACCCCCGTGTTCAACTCGTTCTATATTTTTCCCCAAGAGATCTCATGGGTAAATGAATATATTGGAGTCGAAACGGAGCCTTAAGTCAACATTTCAAAAAAAATTCCCCTTTTCGATGGCAATTTTCGCAAGTTTTTTCCTTATATTAGTACATCTCTCAGTATTTTGCTGTATCACCCTATACAAACCTCGGATTTGCACGAAATTTTATACATAGAACCCTAAGACATAGGGCTACAACTTTTGTGCCCATGACCCTCGCATATTCTTTAGTATTCACTATCAAAACATTGCTCGAATCCGTATTAGAGAAATCGATGATTTCTGAAAGGGGTACCCCTTTGGTGAATTGGAGATTTCACTAATTTCTCCGAAATGTATTACCCCCGTGTTCAACTCGTTCGATATTTTTCCCCAACAGATCTCATGGGTAAATGAATATATTGGCGTCGAAACGGAGCCTTAAGTCGACATTTCAAAAAAATTCCCCTTTTCGATGGCAATTTTCGCAAGTTTTTTCCTTATATTAGTACATCTCTCAGTATTTTGACTTTATCACCCTATACACACCTCGGATTTGCTCGAAATTTTATACATAGAACCCTAAGACATAGGGCTACAACTTTTGTGCCCATGACCCTCGCATATTCTTTAGTATTCACTATCAAAACATTGCTCGAATCCATATTAGAGAAATCGATGATTTCTGAAAGGGGTACCCCTTTGGTGAATTGGAGATTTCACTCATTTCTCCGAAATGTATTACCCTCGTGTTCAACTCGTTCGATATTTTTCCCCAAGAGATCTCATGGGTAAATGAATATATTGGCGTCGAAACGGAGCCTTAAGTCGACATTTCAAAAAAAATTCCCCTTTTCGATGGCAATTTTCGCAAGTTTTTTCCTTATATTAGTACATCTCTCAGTATTTTGACTGTATCACCCTATACACACCTCGGATTTGCTCGAAATTTTATACATAGAACCCTAAGACATAGGGATACAACTTTTGTGCCCATGACCCTCGCATATTCTTTAGTATTCACTATCAAAACATTGCTCGAATCCATATTAGAGAAATCCAAGATTTCTGAAAGGGGTACCCCTTTGGTGAATTGGAGATTTCACTCATTTCTCCGAAATGTATTACCCCCGTGTTCAACTCGTTCGATATTTTTCCCCAAGAGATCTCATGGGTAAATGAATATATTGGCGTCGAAACGGAGCCTTAAGTCGACATTTCAAAAAAATTCCCCTTTTCGATGGCAATTTTCGCAAGTTTTTTCCTTATATTAGTACATCTCTCAGTATTTTGACTGTATCACCCTATACACACCTCGGATTTGCTCGAAATTTTATAAATAGAACCCTAAGACATAGGGCTACAACTTTTGTGCCCATGACCCTCGCATATTCTTTAGTATTCACTATCAAAACATTACTCGAATCCATATTAGAGAAATCGAAGATTACTGAAAGGGGTACCCCTTTGGTGAATTGGAGATTTCACTAATTTCTCCGAAATGTATTACCCCCATGTTCAACTCGTTCGATATTTTTCCCAAAGAGATCTCATGGGTAAATGAATATATTGGCGTCGAAACGGAGCCTTAAGTCGACATTTCAAAAGAATTCCCCTTTTCGATGGCAATTTTCGCAAGTTTTTTCCTTATATTAGTACATCTCTCAGTATTTTGACTGTATCACCCTATACACACCTCGGATTTGCTCGAAATTTTATACATAGAACCCTAAGACATAGGGATACAACTTTTGTGCCCATGACCCTCGCATATTCTTTAGTATTCACTATCAAAACATTGCTCGAATCCATATTAGAGAAATCGAAGATTTCTGAAAGGGGTACCCCTTTGGTGAATTGGAGATTTCACTCATTTCTCCGAAATGTATTACCCCCGTGTTCAACTCGTTCGATATTTTTCCCCAACAGATCTCATGGGTAAATGAATATATTGGCGTCGAAACGGAGCCTTAAGTCGACATTTCAAAAAAATTCCCCTTTTCGATGGCAATTTTCGCAAGTTTTTTCCTTATATTAGTACATCTCTCAGTATTTTGACTGTATCACGCTATACACACCTCAGATTTGCTCGAAATTTTATACATAGAACCCTAAGACATAGGGATACAACTTTTGTGCCCATGACCCTCGCATATTCTTTAGTATTCACTATCAAAACATTGCTCGAATCCATATTAGAGAAATCGAAGATTACTGAAAGGGGTACCCCTTTGGTGAATTGGAGATTTCACTAATTTCTCCGAAATGTATTACCCTCGTGTTCAACTCGTTCGATATTTTTCCCCAACAGATCTCATGGGTAAATGAATATATTGGAGTAGAAACGGAGCCTTAAGTCGACATTTCAAAAAAAATTCCCCTTTTCGATGGCAATTTTCGCAAGTTTTTTCCTTATATTAGTACATCTCTCAGTATTTTGACTGTATCACCCTATACACACCTCGGATTTGCTCGAAATTTTATAAATAGAACCCTAAGACATAGGGCTACAACTTTTGTGCCCATGACCCTCGCATATTCTTTAGTATTCACTATCAAAACATTACTCGAATCCATATTAGAGAAATCGAAGATTACTGAAAGGGGTACCCCTTTGGTGAATTGGAGATTTCACTAATTTCTCCGAAATGTATTACCCCCATGTTCAACTCGTTCGATATTTTTCCCAAAGAGATCTCATGGGTAAATGAATATATTGGCGTCGAAACGGAGCCTTAAGTCGACATTTCAAAAGAATTCCCCTTTTCGATGGCAATTTTCGCAAGTTTTTTCCTTATATTAGTACATCTCTCAGTATTTTGACTGTATCACCCTATACACACCTCGGATTTGCTCGAAATTTTATACATAGAACCCTAAGACATAGGGATACAACTTTTGTGCCCATGACCCTCGCATATTCTTTAGTATTCACTATCAAAACATTGCTCGAATCCATATTAGAGAAATCGAAGATTTCTGAAAGGGGTACCCCTTTGGTGAATTGGAGATTTCACTCATTTCTCCGAAATGTATTACCCCCGTGTTCAACTCGTTCGATATTTTTCCCCAACAGATCTCATGGGTAAATGAATATATTGGCGTCGAAACGGAGCCTTAAGTCGACATTTCAAAAAAATTCCCCTTTTCGATGGCAATTTTCGCAAGTTTTTTCCTTATATTAGTACATCTCTCAGTATTTTGACTGTATCACGCTATACACACCTCAGATTTGCTCGAAATTTTATACATAGAACCCTAAGACATAGGGATACAACTTTTGTGCCCATGACCCTCGCATATTCTTTAGTATTCACTATCAAAACATTGCTCGAATCCATATTAGAGAAATCGAAGATTACTGAAAGGGGTACCCCTTTGGTGAATTGGAGATTTCACTAATTTCTCCGAAATGTATTACCCTCGTGTTCAACTCGTTCGATATTTTTCCCCAACAGATCTCATGGGTAAATGAATATATTGGAGTAGAAACGGAGCCTTAAGTCGACATTTCAAAAAAAATTCCCCTTTTCGATGGCAATTTTCGCAAGTTTTTTCCTTATATTAGTACATCTCTCAGTATTTTGACTGTATCACCCTATACACACCTCGGATTTGCTCGAAATTTTATAAATAGAACCCTAAGACATAGGGCTACAACTTTTGTGCCCATGACCCAAGCATATTCTATAGTATTCACTATCAAAACATTGCTCGAATCCATATTAGAGAAATCGAAGATTTCTGAAAGGGGTACCCCTTTGGTGAATTGGAGATTTCACTAATTTCTCCGAAATGTATTACCCTCGTGTTCAACTCGTTCGATATTTTTCCCCAACAGATCTCATCGGTAAATGAATATATTGGAGTAGAAACGGAGCCTTAAGTCGACATTTCAAAAAAAATTCCCCTTTTCGATGGCAATTTTCGCAAGTTTTTTCCTTATATTAGTACATCTCTCAGTATTTTGACTGTATCACCCTATACACACCTCAGATTTGCTCGAAATTTTATACATAGAACCCTAAGACATAGGGATACAACTTTTGTGCCCATGACCCTCGCATATTCTTTAGTATTCACTATCAAAACATTGCTCGAATCCATATTAGAGAAATCGAAGATTACTGAAAGGGGTACCCCTTTGGTGAATTGGAGATTTCACTAATTTCTCCGAAATGTATTACCCTCGTGTTCAACTCGTTCGATATTTTTCCCCAACAGATCTCATGGGTAAATGAATATATTGGAGTAGAAACGGAGCCTTAAGTCGACATTTCAAAAAAAATTCCCCTTTTCGATGGCAATTTTCGCAAGTTTTTTCCTTATATTAGTACATCTCTCAGTATTTTGACTGTATCACCCTATACACACCTCGGATTTGCTCGAAATTTTATAAATAGAACCCTAAGACATAGGGATACAACTTTTGTGCCCATGACCCTCGCATATTCTTTAGTATTCACTATCAAAACATTACTCGAATCCATATTAGAGAAATCGAAGATTACTGAAAGGGGTACCCCTTTGGTGAATTGGAGATTTCACTAATTTCTCCGAAATGTATTACCCTCGTGTTCAACTCGTTCGATATTTTTCCCCAACAGATCTCATGGGTAAATGAATATATTGGAGTAGAAACGGAGCCTTAAGTCGACATTTCAAAAAAAATTCCCCTTTTCGATGGCAATTTTCGCAAGTTTTTTCCTTATATTAGTACATCTCTCAGTATTTTGACTGTATCACCCTATACACACCTCGGATTTGCTCGAAATTTTATAAATAGAACCCTAAGACATAGGGATACAACTTTTGTGCCCATGACCCTCGCATATTCTTTAGTATTCACTATCAAAACATTGCTCGAATCCATATTAGAGAAATCGAAGATTTCTGAAAGGGGTACCCCTTTGGTGAATTGGAGATTTCACTCATTTCTCCGAAATGTATTACCCCCGTGTTCAACTCGTTCGATATTTTTCCCCAACAGATCTCATGGGTAAATGAATATATTGGCGTCGAAACGGAGCCTTAAGTCGACATTTCAAAAAAATTCCCCTTTTCGATGGCAATTTTCGCAAGTTTTTTCCTTATATTAGTACATCTCTCAGTATTTTGACTGTATCACCCTATACACACCTCGGATTTGCTCGAAATTTTATACATAGAACCCTAAGACATAGGGCTACAACTTTTGTGCCCATGACCCAAGCATATTCTATAGTATTCACTATCAAAACATTGCTCGAATCCATATTAGAGAAATCGAAGATTTCTGAAAGGGGTACCCCTTTGGTGAATTGGAGATTTCACTAATTTCTCCGAAATGTATTACCCTCGTGTTCAACTCGTTCGATATTTTTCCCCAACAGATCTCATCGGTAAATGAATATATTGGAGTAGAAACGGAGCCTTAAGTCGACATTTCAAAAAAAATTCCCCTTTTCGATGGCAATTTTCGCAAGTTTTTTCCTTATATTAGTACATCTCTCAGTATTTTGACTGTATCACCCTATACACACCTCAGATTTGCTCGAAATTTTATACATAGAACCCTAAGACATAGGGATACAACTTTTGTGCCCATGACCCTCGCATATTCTTTAGTATTCACTATCAAAACATTGCTCGAATCCATATTAGAGAAATCGAAGATTTCTGAAAGGGGTACCCCTTTGGTGAATTGGAGATTTCACTAATTTCTCCGAAATGTATTACCCTCGTGTTCAACTCGTTCGATATTTTTCCCCAACAGATCTCATCGGTAAATGAATATATTGGAGTAGAAACGGAGCCTTAAGTCGACATTTCAAAAAAAATTCCCCTTTTCGATGGCAATTTTCGCAAGTTTTTTCCTTATATTAGTACATCTCTCAGTATTTTGACTGTATCACCCTATACACACCTCGGATTTGCTCGAAATTTTATACATAGAACCCTAAGACATAGGGCTACAACTTTTGTGCCCATGACCCAAGCATATTCTATAGTATTCACTATCAAAACATTGCTCGAATCCATATTAGAGAAATCGAAGATTTCTGAAAGGGGTACCCCTTTGGTGAATTGGAGATTTCACTAATTTCTCCGAAATGTATTACCCTCGTGTTCAACTCGTTCGATATTTTTCCCCAACAGATCTCATCGGTAAATGAATATATTGGAGTAGAAACGGAGCCTTAAGTCGACATTTCAAAAAAAATTCCCCTTTTCGATGGCAATTTTCGCAAGTTTTTTCCTTATATTAGTACATCTCTCAGTATTTTGACTGTATCACCCTATACACACCTCAGATTTGCTCGAAATTTTATACATAGAACCCTAAGACATAGGGATACAACTTTTGTGCCCATGACCCTCGCATATTCTTTAGTATTCACTATCAAAACATTGCTCGAATCCATATTAGAGAAATCGAAGATTTCTGAAAGGGGTACCCCTTTGGTGAATTGGAGATTTCACTAATTTCTCCGAAATGTATTACCCTCGTGTTCAACTCGTTCGATATTTTTCCCCAACAGATCTCATCGGTAAATGAATATATTGGAGTAGAAACGGAGCCTTAAGTCGACATTTCAAAAAAAATTCCCCTTTTCGATGGCAATTTTCGCAAGTTTTTTCCTTATATTAGTACATCTCTCAGTATTTTGACTGTATCACCCTATACACACCTCGGATTTGCTCGAAATTTTATACATAGAACCCTAAGACATAGGGCTACAACTTTTGTGCCCATGACCCAAGCATATTCTATAGTATTCACTATCAAAACATTGCTCGAATCCATATTAGAGAAATCGAAGATTTCTGAAAGGGGTACCCCTTTGGTGAATTGGAGATTTCACTAATTTCTCCGAAATGTATTACCCTCGTGTTCAACTCGTTCGATATTTTTCCCCAACAGATCTCATCGGTAAATGAATATATTGGAGTAGAAACGGAGCCTTAAGTCGACATTTCAAAAAAAATTCCCCTTTTCGATGGCAATTTTCGCAAGTTTTTTCCTTATATTAGTACATCTCTCAGTATTTTGACTGTATCACCCTATACACACCTCAGATTTGCTCGAAATTTTATACATAGAACCCTAAGACATAGGGATACAACTTTTGTGCCCATGACCCTCGCATATTCTTTAGTATTCACTATCAAAACATTGCTCGAATCCATATTAGAGAAATCGAAGATTTCTGAAAGGGGTACCCCTTTGGTGAATTGGAGATTTCACTAATTTCTCCGAAATGTATTACCCTCGTGTTCAACTCGTTCGATATTTTTCCCCAACAGATCTCATCGGTAAATGAATATATTGGAGTAGAAACGGAGCCTTAAGTCGACATTTCAAAAAAAATTCCCCTTTTCGATGGCAATTTTCGCAAGTTTTTTCCTTATATTAGTACATCTCTCAGTATTTTGACTGTATCACGCTATACACACCTCAGATTTGCTCGAAATTTTATACATAGAACCCTAAGACATAGGGATACAACTTTTGTGCCCATGACCCTCGCATATTCTTTAGTATTCACTATCAAAACATTGCTCGAATCCATATTAGAGAAATCGAAGATTACTGAAAGGGGTACCCCTTTGGTGAATTGGAGATTTCACTAATTTCTCCGAAATGTATTACCCTCGTGTTCAACTCGTTCGATATTTTTCCCCAACAGATCTCATCGGTAAATGAATATATTGGAGTAGAAACGGAGCCTTAAGTCGACATTTCAAAAAAAATTCCCCTTTTCGATGGCAATTTTCGCAAGTTTTTTCCTTATATTAGTACATCTCTCAGTATTTTGACTGTATCACCCTATACACACCTCAGATTTGCTCGAAATTTTATACATAGAACCCTAAGACATAGGGATACAACTTTTGTGCCCATGACCCTCGCATATTCTTTAGTATTCACTATCAAAACATTGCTCGAATCCATATTAGAGAAATCGAAGATTACTGAAAGGGGTACCCCTTTGGTGAATTGGAGATTTCACTAATTTCTCCGAAATGTATTACCCTCGTGTTCAACTCGTTCGATATTTTTCCCCAACAGATCTCATGGGTAAATGAATATATTGGAGTAGAAACGGAGCCTTAAGTCGACATTTCAAAAAAAATTCCCCTTTTCGATGGCAATTTTCGCAAGTTTTTTCCTTATATTAGTACATCTCTCAGTATTTTGACTGTATCACCCTATACACACCTCGGATTTGCTCGAAATTTTATAAATAGAACCCTAAGACATAGGGCTACAACTTTTGTGCCCATGACCCTCGCATATTCTTTAGTATTCACTATCAAAACATTACTCGAATCCATATTAGAGAAATCGAAGATTACTGAAAGGGGTACCCCTTTGGTGAATTGGAGATTTCACTAATTTCTCCGAAATGTATTACCCCCATGTTCAACTCGTTCGATATTTTTCCCAAAGAGATCTCATGGGTAAATGAATATATTGGCGTCGAAACGGAGCCTTAAGTCGACATTTCAAAAGAATTCCCCTTTTCGATGGCAATTTTCGCAAGTTTTTTCCTTATATTAGTACATCTCTCAGTATTTTGACTGTATCACCCTATACACACCTCGGATTTGCTCGAAATTTTATACATAGAACCCTAAGACATAGGGATACAACTTTTGTGCCCATGACCCTCGCATATTCTTTAGTATTCACTATCAAAACATTGCTCGAATCCATATTAGAGAAATCGAAGATTTCTGAAAGGGGTACCCCTTTGGTGAATTGGAGATTTCACTCATTTCTCCGAAATGTATTACCCTCGTGTTCAACTCGTTCGATATTTTTCCCCAACAGATCTCATGGGTAAATGAATATATTGGAGTAGAAACGGAGCCTTAAGTCGACATTTCAAAAAAAATTCCCCTTTTCGATGGCAATTTTCGCAAGTTTTTTCCTTATATTAGTACATCTCTCAGTATTTTGACTGTATCACCCTATACACACCTCGGATTTGCTCGAAATTTTATAAATAGAACCCTAAGACATAGGGCTACAACTTTTGTGCCCATGACCCAAGCATATTCTTTAGTATTCACTATCAAAACATTGCTCGAATCCATATTAGAGAAATCGAAGATTTCTGAAAGGGGTACCCCTTTGGTGAATTGGAGATTTCACTCATTTCTCCGAAATGTATTACCCCCGTGTTCAACTCGTTCTATATTTTTCCCCAAGAGATCTCATGGGTAAATGAATATATTGGAGTCGAAACGGAGCCTTAAGTCAACATTTCAAAAAAAATTCCCCTTTTCGATGGCAATTTTCGCAAGTTTTTTCCTTATATTAGTACATCTCTCAGTATTTTGCTGTATCACCCTATACAAACCTCGGATTTGCACGAAATTTTATACATAGAACCCTAAGACATAGGGCTACAACTTTTGTGCCCATGACCCTCGCATATTCTTTAGTATTCACTATCAAAACAATGCTCGAATCCGTATTAGAGAAATCGATGATTTCTGAAAGGGGTACCCCTTTGGTGAATTGGAGATTTCACTCATTTCTCCGAAATGTATTACCCTCGTGTTCAACTCGTTCGATATTTTTCCCCAAGAGATCTCATGGGTAAATGAATATATTGGCGTCGAAACGGAGCCTTAAGTCGACATTTCAAAAAAAATTCCCATTTTCGATGGCAATTTTCGCAAGTTTTTTCCTTATATTAGTACATCTCTCAGTATTTTGCTGTATCACCCTATACAAACCTCGGATTTGCACGAAATTATATACATAGAACCCTAAGACATAGGGCTACAACTTTTGTGCCCATGACCCTCGCATATTCTTTAGTATTCACTATCAAAACATTGCTCGAATCCATATTAGAGAAATCGATGATTTCTGAAAGGGGTACCCCTTTGGTGAATTGGAGATTTCACTCATTTCTCCGAAATGTATTACCCTCGTGTTCAACTCGTTCGATATTTTTCCCCAAGAGATCTCATGGGTAAATGAATATATTGGCGTCGAAACGGAGCCTTAAGTCGACATTTCAAAAAAAATTCCCCTTTTCGATGGCAATTTTCGCAAGTTTTTTCCTTATATTAGTACATCTCTCAGTATTTTGACTGTATCACCCTATACACACCTCGGATTTGCTCGAAATTTTATACATAGAACCCTAAGACATAGGGATACAACTTTTGTGCCCATGACCCTCGCATATTCTTTAGTATTCACTATCAAAACATTGCTCGAATCCATATTAGAGAAATCGAAGATTTCTGAAAGGGGTACCCCTTTGGTGAATTGGAGATTTCACTCATTTCTCCGAAATGTATTACCCTCGTGTTCAACTCGTTCGATATTTTTCCCCAACAGATCTCATGGGTAAATGAATATATTGGAGTAGAAACGGAGCCTTAAGTCGACATTTCAAAAAAAATTCCCCTTTTCGATGGCAATTTTCGCAAGTTTTTTCCTTATATTAGTACATCTCTCAGTATTTTGACTGTATCACCCTATACACACCTCGGATTTGCTCGAAATTTTATAAATAGAACCCTAAGACATAGGGCTACAACTTTTGTGCCCATGACCCAAGCATATTCTTTAGTATTCACTATCAAAACATTGCTCGAATCCATATTAGAGAAATCGAAGATTTCTGAAAGGGGTACCCCTTTGGTGAATTGGAGATTTCACTCATTTCTCCGAAATGTATTACCCCCGTGTTCAACTCGTTCTATATTTTTCCCCAAGAGATCTCATGGGTAAATGAATATATTGGAGTCGAAACGGAGCCTTAAGTCAACATTTCAAAAAAAATTCCCCTTTTCGATGGCAATTTTCGCAAGTTTTTTCCTTATATTAGTACATCTCTCAGTATTTTGCTGTATCACCCTATACAAACCTCGGATTTGCACGAAATTTTATACATAGAACCCTAAGACATAGGGCTACAACTTTTGTGCCCATGACCCTCGCATATTCTTTAGTATTCACTATCAAAACAATGCTCGAATCCGTATTAGAGAAATCGATGATTTCTGAAAGGGGTACCCCTTTGGTGAATTGGAGATTTCACTCATTTCTCCGAAATGTATTACCCTCGTGTTCAACTCGTTCGATATTTTTCCCCAAGAGATCTCATGGGTAAATGAATATATTGGCGTCGAAACGGAGCCTTAAGTCGACATTTCAAAAAAAATTCCCATTTTCGATGGCAATTTTCGCAAGTTTTTTCCTTATATTAGTACATCTCTCAGTATTTTGCTGTATCACCCTATACAAACCTCGGATTTGCACGAAATTATATACATAGAACCCTAAGACATAGGGCTACAACTTTTGTGCCCATGACCCTCGCATATTCTTTAGTATTCACTATCAAAACATTGCTCGAATCCATATTAGAGAAATCGATGATTTCTGAAAGGGGTACCCCTTTGGTGAATTGGAGATTTCACTCATTTCTCCGAAATGTATTACCCTCGTGTTCAACTCGTTCGATATTTTTCCCCAAGAGATCTCATGGGTAAATGAATATATTGGCGTCGAAACGGAGCCTTAAGTCGACATTTCAAAAAAAATTCCCCTTTTCGATGGCAATTTTCGCAAGTTTTTTCCTTATATTAGTACATCTCTCAGTATTTTGACTGTATCACCCTATACACACCTCGGATTTGCTCGAAATTTTATAAATAGAACCCTAAGACATAGGGATACAACTTTTGTGCCCATGACCCTCGCATATTCTTTAGTATTCACTATCAAAACATTGCTCGAATCCATATTAGAGAAATCGAAGATTTCTGAAAGGGGTACCCCTTTGGTGAATTGGAGATTTCACTCATTTCTCCGAAATGTATTACCCCCGTGTTCAACTCGTTCGATATTTTTCCCCAAGAGATCTCATGGGTAAATGAATATATTGGCGTCGAAACGGAGCCTTAAGTCGACATTTCAAAAAAATTCCCCTTTTCGATGGCAATTTTCGCACGTTTTTTCCTTATATTAGTACATCTCTCAGTATTTTGACTGTATCACCCTATACACACCTCGGATTTGCTCGAAATTTTATAAATAGAACCCTAAGACATAGGGCTACAACTTTTGTGCCCATGACCCTCGCATATTCTTTAGTATTCACTATCAAAACATTACTCGAATCCATATTAGAGAAATCGAAGATTACTGAAAGGGGTACCCCTTTGGTGAATTGGAGATTTCACTAATTTCTCCGAAATGTATTACCCCCATGTTCAACTCGTTCGATATTTTTCCCAAAGAGATCTCATGGGTAAATGAATATATTGGCGTCGAAACGGAGCCTTAAGTCGACATTTCAAAAAAAATTCCCCTTTTCGATGGCAATTTTCGCAAGTTTTTTCCTTATATTAGTACATCTCTCAGTATTTTGACTGTATCACCCTATACACACCTCGGATTTGCTCGAAATTTTATAAATAGAACCCTAAGACATAGGGATACAACTTTTGTGCCCATGACCCTCGCATATTCTTTAGTATTCACTATCAAAACATTGCTCGAATCCATATTAGAGAAATCGAAGATTTCTGAAAGGGGTACCCCTTTGGTGAATTGGAGATTTCACTCATTTCTCCGAAATGTATTACCCCCGTGTTCAACTCGTTCGATATTTTTCCCCAAGAGATCTCATGGGTAAATGAATATATTGGCGTCGAAACGGAGCCTTAAGTCGACATTTCAAAAAAATTCCCCTTTTCGATGGCAATTTTCGCACGTTTTTTCCTTATATTAGTACATCTCTCAGTATTTTGACTGTATCACCCTATACACACCTCGGATTTGCTCGAAATTTTATAAATAGAACCCTAAGACATAGGGCTACAACTTTTGTGCCCATGACCCTCGCATATTCTTTAGTATTCACTATCAAAACATTACTCGAATCCATATTAGAGAAATCGAAGATTACTGAAAGGGGTACCCCTTTGGTGAATTGGAGATTTCACTAATTTCTCCGAAATGTATTACCCCCATGTTCAACTCGTTCGATATTTTTCCCAAAGAGATCTCATGGGTAAATGAATATATTGGCGTCGAAACGGAGCCTTAAGTCGACATTTCAAAAGAATTCCCCTTTTCGATGGCAATTTTCGCAAGTTTTTTCCTTATATTAGTACATCTCTCAGTATTTTGACTGTATCACCCTATACACACCTCGGATTTGCTCGAAATTTTATACATAGAACCCTAAGACATAGGGATACAACTTTTGTGCCCATGACCCTCGCATATTCTTTAGTATTCACTATCAAAACATTGCTCGAATCCATATTAGAGAAATCGAAGATTTCTGAAAGGGGTACCCCTTTGGTGAATTGGAGATTTCACTCATTTCTCCGAAATGTATTACCCCCATGTTCAACTCGTTCTATATTTTTCCCCAAGAGATCTCATGGGTAAATGAATATATTGGAGTCGAAACGGAGCCTTAAGTCAACATTTCAAAAAAAATTCCCCTTTTCGATGGCAATTTTCGCAAGTTTTTTCCTTATATTAGTACATCTCTCAGTATTTTGACTGTATCACCCTATACACACCTCGGATTTGCTCGAAATTTTATACATAGAACCCTAAGACATAGGGCTACAACTTTTGTGCCCATGACCCAAGCATATTCTATAGTATTCACTATCAAAACATTGCTCGAATCCATATTAGAGAAATCGAAGATTTCTGAAAGGGGTACCCCTTTGGTGAATTGGAGATTTCACTAATTTCTCCGAAATGTATTACCCTCGTGTTCAACTCGTTCGATATTTTTCCCCAACAGATCTCATCGGTAAATGAATATATTGGAGTAGAAACGGAGCCTTAAGTCGACATTTCAAAAAAAATTCCCCTTTTCGATGGCAATTTTCGCAAGTTTTTTCCTTATATTAGTACATCTCTCAGTATTTTGACTGTATCACACTATACACACCTCAGATTTGCTCGAAATTTTATACATAGAACCCTAAGACATAGGGATACAACTTTTGTGCCCATGACCCTCGCATATTCTTTAGTATTCACTATCAAAACATTGCTCGAATCCATATTAGAGAAATCGAAGATTACTGAAAGGGGTACCCCTTTGGTGAATTGGAGATTTCACTAATTTCTCCGAAATGTATTACCCTCGTGTTCAACTCGTTCGATATTTTTCCCCAACAGATCTCATGGGTAAATGAATATATTGGAGTAGAAACGGAGCCTTAAGTCGACATTTCAAAAAAAATTCCCCTTTTCGATGGCAATTTTCGCAAGTTTTTTCCTTATATTAGTACATCTCTCAGTATTTTGACTGTATCACCCTATACACACCTCGGATTTGCTCGAAATTTTATAAATAGAACCCTAAGACATAGGGCTACAACTTTTGTGCCCATGACCCAAGCATATTCTTTAGTATTAACTATCAAAACATTACTCGAATCCATATTAGAGAAATCGAAGATTTCTGAAAGGGGTACCCCTTTGGTGAATTGGAGATTTCACTAATTTCTCCGAAATGTATTACCCCCGTGTTCAACTCGTTCGATATTTTTCCCCAACAGATCTCATGGGTAAATGAATATATTGGCGTCGAAACGGAGCCTTAAGTCGACATTTCAAAAAAATTCCCCTTTTCGATGGCAATTTTCGCAAGTTTTTTCCTTATATTAGTACATCTCTCAGTATTTTGACTGTATCACCCTATACACACCTCGGATTTGCTCGAAATTTTATACATAGAACCCTAAGACATAGGGCTACAACTTTTGTGCCCATGACCCAAGCATATTCTATAGTATTCACTATCAAAACATTGCTCGAATCCATATTAGAGAAATCGAAGATTTCTGAAAGGGATACCCCTTTGGTGAATTGGAGATTTCACTAATTTCTCCGAAATGTATTACCCCCGTGTTCAACTCGTTCGATATTTTTCCCAAAGAGATCTCATGGGTAAATGAATATATTGGCGTCGAAACGGAGCCTTAAGTCGACATTTCAAAAAAAATTCCCCTTTTCGATGGCAATTTTCGCAAGTTTTTTCCTTATATTAGTACATCTCTCAGTATTTTGACTGTATCACCCTATACACACCTCTGATTTGCTCGAAATTTTATACATAGAACCCTAAGACATAGGGCTACAACTTTTGTGCCCATGACCCTCGCATATTCTTTAGTATTCACTATCAAAACATTGCTCGAATCTGTATTAGAGAAATCGATGATTTCTGAAAGGGGTACCCCTTTGGTGAATTGGAGATTTCACTCATTTCTCCGAAATGTATTACCCCCGTGTTCAACTCGTTCGATATTTTTCCCCAACAGATCTCATGGGTAAATGAATATATTGGCGTCGAAACGGAGCCTTAAGTCGACATTTCAAAAAAAATTCCCATTTTCGATGGCAATTTTCGCAAGTTTTTTCCTTATATTAGTATATCTCTCAGTATTTTGCTGTATCACCCTATACAAACCTCGGATTTGCACGAAATTTTATACATAGAACCCTAAGACATTGGGCTACAACTTTTGTGCCCATGACCCTCGCATATTCTTTAGTATTCACTATCAAAACATTGCTCGAATCCATATTAGAGAAATCGATGATTTCTGAAAGGGATACCCCTTTGGTGAATTGGAGATTTCACTAATTTCTCCGAAATGTATTACCCCCGTGTTCAACTCGTTCGATATTTTTCCCAAAGAGATCTCATGGGTAAATGAATATATTGGCGTCGAAACGGAGCCTTAAGTCGACATTTCAAAAAAAATTCCCCTTTTCGATGGCAATTTTCGCAAGTTTTTTCCTTATATTAGTACATCTCTCAGTATTTTGACTGTATCACCCTATACACACCTCTGATTTGCTCGAAATTTTATACATAGAACCCTAAGACATAGGGCTACAACTTTTGTGCCCATGACCCAAGCATATTCTTTAGTATTCACTATCAAAACATTGCTCGAATCCATATTAGAGAAATCGAAGATTTCTGAAAGGGGTACCCCTTTGGTGAATTGGAGATTTCACTCATTTCTCCGAAATGTATTACCCCCGTGTTCAACTCGTTCTATATTTTTCCCCAAGAGATCTCATGGGTAAATGAATATATTGGAGTCGAAACGGAGCCTTAAGTCAACATTTCAAAAAAAATTCCCCTTTTCGATGGCAATTTTCGCAAGTTTTTTCCTTATATTAGTACATCTCTCAGTATTTTGCTGTATCACCCTATACAAACCTCGGATTTGCACGAAATTTTATACATAGAACCCTAAGACATAGGGCTACAACTTTTGTGCCCATGACCCTCGCATATTCTTTAGTATTCACTATCAAAACATTGCTCGAATCCGTATTAGAGAAATCGATGATTTCTGAAAGGGGTACCCCTTTGGTGAATTGGAGATTTCACTCATTTCTCCGAAATGTATTACCCTCGTGTTCAACTCGTTCGATATTTTTCCCCAAGAGATCTCATGGGTAAATGAATATATTGGCGTCGAAACGGAGCCTTAAGTCGACATTTCAAAAAAAATTCCCATTTTCGATGGCAATTTTCGCAAGTTTTTTCCTTATATTAGTACATCTCTCAGTATTTTGCTGTATCACCCTATACAAACCTCGGATTTGCACGAAATTTTATACATAGAACCCTAAGACATTGGGCTACAACTTTTGTGCCCATGACCCTCGCATATTCTTTAGTATTCACTATCAAAACATTGCTCGAATCCATATTAGAGAAATCGATGATTTCTGAAAGGGGTACCCCTTTGGTGAATTGGAGATTTCACTCATTTCTCCGAAATGTATTACCCTCGTGTTCAACTCGTTCGATATTTTTCCCCAAGAGATCTCATGGGTAAATGAATATATTGGCGTCGAAACGGAGCCTTAAGTCGACATTTCAAAAAAAATTCCCCTTTTCGATGGCAATTTTCGCAAGTTTTTTCCTTATATTAGTACATCTCTCAGTATTTTGACTGTATCACCCTATACACACCTCGGATTTGCTCGAAATTTTATACATAGAACCCTAAGACATAGGGATTCAACTTTTGTGCCCATGACCCTCGCATATTCTTTAGTACTCACTATCAAAACATTGCTCGAATCCATATTAGAGAAATCGAAGATTACTGAAAGGGGTACCCCTTTGGTGAATTGGAGATTTCACTCATTTCTCCGAAATGTATTACCCCCATGTTCAACTCGTTCGATATTTTTCCCCAAGAGATCTCATGGGTAAATGAATATATTGGCGTCGAAACGGAGCCTTAAGTCGACATTTCAAAAAAATTCCCCTTTTGCACGAAATTTTATACATAGAACCCTAAGACATAGGGCTACAAATTCTGTGACCATGACCCTCGTATATTCTTTAGTATTCCCTATCAAAACATTGCTCGAATCTATATTAGAGAAATCGAAGATTTCTGAAAGGGGTACCCCTTTGGTGAATTGGAGATTTCACTCATTTCTCCGAAATGTATTACCCTCGTGTTCAACTCGTTCGATATTTTTCCCCAACAGATCTCACCGGTAAATGAATATATTGGAGTAGAAACGGATCCTTAAGTCGGCATTTCAAAAAAAATTCCCCTTTCGATGGCAATTTTCGCAAGTTTTTTCCTTATATTAGTACATCTCTCAGTATTTTGCTGTATCACCCTATACAAACCTCGGATTTGCACGAAATTTTATACATAGAACCCTAAGACATAGGGCTACAACTTTTGTGCCCATGACCCTCGCATATTCTTTAGTATTCACTATCAAAACATTGCTCGAATCCATATTAGAGAAATCGATGATTTCTGAAAGGGGTACCCCTTTGGTGAATTGGAGATTTCACTCATTTCTCCGAAATGTATTACCCTCGTGTTCAACTCGTTCGATATTTTTCCCCAAGAGATCTCATGGGTAAATGAATATATTGGCGTCGAAACGGAGCCTTAAGTCGACATTTCAAAAAAAATTCCCCTTTTCGATGGCAATTTTCGCAAGTTTTTTCCTTATATTAGTACATCTCTCAGTATTTTGACTGTATCACCCTATACACACCTCGGATTTGCTCGAAATTTTATACATAGTACCCTAAGACATAGGGATACAACTTTTGTGCCCATGACCCTCGCATATTCTTTAGTATTCACTATCAAAACATTGCTCGAATCCATATTAGAGAAATCGAAGATTACTGAAAGGGGTACCCCTTTGGTGAATTGGAGATTTCACTCATTTCTCCGAAATGTATTACCCTCGTGTTCAACTCGTTCGATATTTTTCCCCAACAGATCTCCTGGGTAAATGAATATATTGGAGTAGAAACGGAGCCTTCAGTCGACATTTCAAAAAAAATTCCCCTTTTCGATGGCAATTTTCGCAAGTTTTTTCCTTATATTTGTACATCTCTCAGTATTTTGACTGTATCACCCTATACACACCTCGGATTTGCTCGAAATTTTATACATAGAACCCTAAGACACAGGGCTACAACTTTTGTGCCCATGACCCAAGCATATTCTTTAGTATTCACTATCAAAACATTGCTCGAATCCATATTAGAGAAATCGAAGATTTCTGAAAGGGGTACCCCTTTGGTGAATTGGAGAATTCACTAATTTCTCCGAAATGTATTACCCCCGTGTTCAACTCGTTCTATATTTTCCCCAAGAGATCTCATGGGTAAATGAATATATTGGCGTCGAAACGGAGCCTTAAGTCGACATTTCAAAAAAATTCCCCTTTTCGATGGCAATTTTCGCAAGTTTTTTCCTTATATTAGTACATCTCTCAGTATTTTGACTGTATCACCCTATACACACCTCGGATTTGCTCGAAATTTTATACATAGAACCCTAAGACATAGGGCTACAACTTTTGTGCCCATGACCCAAGCATATAATTTAGTATTCACTATCAAAACATTGCTCGAATCCATATTAGAGAAATCGAAGATTTCTGAAAGGGGTACCCCTTTGGTGAATTGGAGATTTCACTAATTTCTCCGAAATGTATTACCCCCATGTTCAACTCGTTCTATATTTTTCCCCAAGAGATCTCACCGGTAAATGAATATATTGGAGTAGAAACGGAGCCTTAAGTCGACATTTCAAAAAAATTCCCCTTTTCGATGGCAATTTTCGCAAGTTTTTTCATTATATTCGTACATCTCTCAGTATTTTCACTGTATCACCCTATACACACCCCGGATTTGCACGAAATTTTATACATAGAACCCTAAGACATAGGGCTACAAATTCTTTGACCATGACCCTCGTATATTCTTTAGTATTCCCTATCAAAACATTGCTCGAATCTATATTAGAGAAATCGAAGATTTCTGAAAGGGGTACCCCTTTGGTGAGTTGGAGATTTCACTCATTTCTCCGAAATGTATTACCCTCGTGTTCAACTCGTTCGATATTTTTCCCCAACAGATCTCACCGGTAAATGAATATATTGGAGTAGAAACGGAGCCTTAAGTCGGCATTTCAAAAAAAATTCCCCTTTCGATGGCAATTTTCGCAAGTTTTTTCCTTATATTAGTACATCTCTCAGTATTTTGCTGTATCACCCTATACAAACCTCGGATTTGCACGAAATTTTATACATAGAACCCTAAGACATAGGGCTACAACTTTTGTGCCCATGACCCTCGCATATTCTTTAGTATTCACTATCAAAACATTGCTCGAATCCATATTAGAGAAATCGATGATTTCTGAAAGGGGTACCCCTTTGGTTAATTGGAGATTTCACTCATTTCTCCGAAATGTATTACCCTCGTGTTCAACTCGTTCGATCTTTTTCCCCAAGAGATCTCATGGGTAAATGAATATATTGGCGTCGAAACGGAGCCTTAAGTCGACATTTCAAAAAAAATTCCCCTTTTCGATGGCAATTTTCGCAAGTTTTTTCCTTATATTAGTACATCTCTCAGTATTTTGACTGTATCACCCTATACACACCTCGGATTTGCTCGAAATTTTATACATAGAACCCTAAGACATAGGGATTCAACTTTTGTGCCCATGACCCTCGCATATTCTTTAGTACTCACTATCAAAACATTGCTCGAATCCATATTAGAGAAATCGAAGATTACTGAAAGGGGTACCCCTTTGGTGAATTGGAGATTTCACTCATTTCTCCGAAATGTATTACCCCCATGTTCAACTCGTTCGATATTTTTCCCCAAGAGATCTCATGGGTAAATGAATATATTGGCGTCGAAACGGAGCCTTAAGTCGTCATTTCAAAAAAATTCCCCTTTTGCACGAAATTTTATACATAGAACCCTAAGACATAGGGCTACAAATTCTGTGACCATGACCCTCGTATATTCTTTAGTATTCCCTATCAAAACATTGCTCGAATCTATATTAGAGAAATCGAAGATTTCTGAAAGGGGTACCCCTTTGGTGAGTTGGAGATTTCACTCATTTCTCCGAAATGTATTACCCTCGTGTTCAACTCGTTCGATATTTTTCCCCAAGAGATCTCACCGGTAAATGAATATATTGGAGTAGAAACGGAGCCTTAAGTCGGCATTTCAAAAAAAATTCCCCTTTCGATGGCAATTTTCGCAAGTTTTTTCCTTATATTAGTACATCTCTCAGTATTTTGCTGTATCACCCTATACAAACCTCGGATTTGCACGAAATTTTATACATAGAACCCTAAGACATAGGGCTACAACTTTTGTGCCCATGACCCTCGCATATTCTTTAGTATTCACTATCAAAACATTGCTCGAATCCATATTAGAGAAATCGATGATTTCTGAAAGGGGTACCCCTTTGGTGAATTGGAGATTTCACTCATTTCTCCGAAATGTATTACCCTCGTGTTCAACTCGTTCGATATTTTTCCCCAAGAGATCTCATGGGTAAATGAATATATTGGCGTCGAAACGGAGCCTTAAGTCGACATTTCAAAAAAAATTCCCCTTTTCGATGGCAATTTTCGCAAGTTTTTTCCTTATATTAGTACATCTCTCAGTATTTTGCCTGTATCACCCTATACACACCTCGGATTTGCTCGAAATTTTATACATAGAACCCTAAGACATAGGGATTCAACTTTTGTGCCCATGACCCTCGCATATTCTTTAGTACTCACTATCAAAACATTGCTCGAATCCATATTAGAGAAATCGAAGATTACTGAAAGGGGTACCCCTTTGGTGAATTGGAGATTTCACTCATTTCTCCGAAATGTATTACCCCCATGTTCAACTCGTTCGATATTTTTCCCCAAGAGATCTCATGGGTAAATGAATATATTGGCGTCGAAACGGAGCCTTAAGTCGACATTTCAAAAAAATTCCCCTTTTGCACGAAATTTTATACATAGAACCCTAAGACATAGGGCTACAAATTCTGTGACCATGACCCTCGTATATTCTTTAGTATTCCCTATCAAAACATTGCTCGAATCTATATTAGAGAAATCGAAGATTTCTGAAAGGGGTACCCCTTTGGTGAATTGGAGATTTCACTCATTTCTCCGAAATGTATTACCCTCGTGTTCAACTCGTTCGATATTTTTCCCCAACAGATCTCACCGGTAAATGAATATATTGGAGTAGAAACGGATCCTTAAGTCGGCATTTCAAAAAAAATTCCCCTTTCGATGGCAATTTTCGCAAGTTTTTTCCTTATATTAGTACATCTCTCAGTATTTTGCTGTATCACCCTATACAAACCTCGGATTTGCACGAAATTTTATACATAGAACCCTAAGACATAGGGCTACAACTTTTGTGCCCATGACCCTCGCATATTCTTTAGTATTCACTATCAAAACATTGCTCGAATCCATATTAGAGAAATCGATGATTTCTGAAAGGGGTACCCCTTTGGTGAATTGGAGATTTCACTCATTTCTCCGAAATGTATTACCCTCGTGTTCAACTCGTTCGATATTTTTCCCCAAGAGATCTCATGGGTAAATGAATATATTGGCGTCGAAACGGAGCCTTAAGTCGACATTTCAAAAAAAATTCCCCTTTTCGATGGCAATTTTCGCAAGTTTTTTCCTTATATTAGTACATCTCTCAGTATTTTGACTGTATCACCCTATACACACCTCGGATTTGCTCGAAATTTTATACATAGTACCCTAAGACATAGGGATACAACTTTTGTGCCCATGACCCTCGCATATTCTTTAGTATTCACTATCAAAACATTGCTCGAATCCATATTAGAGAAATCGAAGATTACTGAAAGGGGTACCCCTTTGGTGAATTGGAGATTTCACTCATTTCTCCGAAATGTATTACCCTCGTGTTCAACTCGTTCGATATTTTTCCCCAACAGATCTCCTGGGTAAATGAATATATTGGAGTAGAAACGGAGCCTTCAGTCGACATTTCAAAAAAAATTCCCCTTTTCGATGGCAATTTTCGCAAGTTTTTTCCTTATATTTGTACATCTCTCAGTATTTTGACTGTATCACCCTATACACACCTCGGATTTGCTCGAAATTTTATACATAGAACCCTAAGACACAGGGCTACAACTTTTGTGCCCATGACCCAAGCATATTCTTTAGTATTCACTATCAAAACATTGCTCGAATCCATATTAGAGAAATCGAAGATTTCTGAAAGGGGTACCCCTTTGGTGAATTGGAGAATTCACTAATTTCTCCGAAATGTATTACCCCCGTGTTCAACTCGTTCTATATTTTCCCCAAGAGATCTCATGGGTAAATGAATATATTGGCGTCGAAACGGAGCCTTAAGTCGACATTTCAAAAAAATTCCCCTTTTCGATGGCAATTTTCGCAAGTTTTTTCCTTATATTAGTACATCTCTCAGTATTTTGACTGTATCACCCTATACACACCTCGGATTTGCTCGAAATTTTATACATAGAACCCTAAGACATAGGGCTACAACTTTTGTGCCCATGACCCAAGCATATTATTTAGTATTCACTATCAAAACATTGCTCGAATCCATATTAGAGAAATCGAAGATTTCTGAAAGGGGTACCCCTTTGGTGAATTGGAGATTTCACTAATTTCTCCGAAATGTATTACCCCCATGTTCAACTCGTTCTATATTTTTCCCCAAGAGATCTCACCGGTAAATGAATATATTGGAGTAGAAACGGAGCCTTAAGTCGACATTTCAAAAAAATTCCCCTTTTCGATGGCAATTTTCGCAAGTTTTTTCATTATATTCGTACATCTCTCAGTATTTTCACTGTATCACCCTATACACACCCCGGATTTGCACGAAATTTTATACATAGAACCCTAAGACATAGGGCTACAAATTCTTTGACCATGACCCTCGTATATTCTTTAGTATTCCCTATCAAAACATTGCTCGAATCTATATTAGAGAAATCGAAGATTTCTGAAAGGGGTACCCCTTTGGTGAGTTGGAGATTTCACTCATTTCTCCGAAATGTATTACCCTCGTGTTCAACTCGTTCGATATTTTTCCCCAACAGATCTCACCGGTAAATGAATATATTGGAGTAGAAACGGAGCCTTAAGTCGGCATTTCAAAAAAAATTCCCCTTTCGATGGCAATTTTCGCAAGTTTTTTCCTTATATTAGTACATCTCTCAGTATTTTGCTGTATCACCCTATACAAACCTCGGATTTGCACGAAATTTTATACATAGAACCCTAAGACATAGGGCTACAACTTTTGTGCCCATGACCCTCGCATATTCTTTAGTAGTCACTATCAAAACATTGCTCGAATCCATATTAGAGAAATCGATGATTTCTGAAAGGGGTACCCCTTTGGTGAATTGGAGATTTCACTCATTTCTCCGAAATGTATTACCCTCGTGTTCAACTCGTTCGATCTTTTTCCCCAAGAGATCTCATGGGTAAATGAATATATTGGCGTCGAAACGGAGCCTTAAGTCGACATTTCAAAAAAAATTCCCCTTTTCGATGGCAATTTTCGCAAGTTTTTTCCTTATATTAGTACATCTCTCAGTATTTTGACTGTATCACCCTATACACACCTCGGATTTGCTCGAAATTTTATACATAGAACCCTAAGACATAGGGATTCAACTTTTGTGCCCATGACCCTCGCATATTCTTTAGTACTCACTATCAAAACATTGCTCGAATCCATATTAGAGAAATCGAAGATTACTGAAAGGGGTACCCCTTTGGTGAATTGGAGATTTCACTCATTTCTCCGAAATGTATTACCCCCATGTTCAACTCGTTCGATATTTTTCCCCAAGAGATCTCATGGGTAAATGAATATATTGGCGTCGAAACGGAGCCTTAAGTCGTCATTTCAAAAAAATTCCCCTTTTGCACGAAATTTTATACATAGAACCCTAAGACATAGGGCTACAAATTCTGTGACCATGACCCTCGTATATTCTTTAGTATTCCCTATCAAAACATTGCTCGAATCTATATTAGAGAAATCGAAGATTTCTGAAAGGGGTACCCCTTTGGTGAGTTGGAGATTTCACTCATTTCTCCGAAATGTATTACCCTCGTGTTCAACTCGTTCGATATTTTTCCCCAAGAGATCTCACCGGTAAATGAATATATTGGAGTAGAAACGGAGCCTTAAGTCGGCATTTCAAAAAAAATTCCCCTTTCGATGGCAATTTTCGCAAGTTTTTTCCTTATATTAGTACATCTCTCAGTATTTTGCTGTATCACCCTATACAAACCTCGGATTTGCACGAAATTTTATACATAGAACCCTAAGACATAGGGCTACAACTTTTGTGCCCATGACCCTCGCATATTCTTTAGTATTCACTATCAAAACATTGCTCGAATCCATATTAGAGAAATCGATGATTTCTGAAAGGGGTACCCCTTTGGTGAATTGGAGATTTCACTCATTTCTCCGAAATGTATTACCCTCGTGTTCAACTCGTTCGATATTTTTCCCCAAGAGATCTCATGGGTAAATGAATATATTGGCGTCGAAACGGAGCCTTAAGTCGACATTTCAAAAAAAATTCCCCTTTTCGATGGCAATTTTCGCAAGTTTTTTCCTTATATTAGTACATCTCTCAGTATTTTGACTGTATCACCCTATACACACCTCGGATTTGCTCGAAATTTTATACATAGAACCCTAAGACATAGGGATTCAACTTTTGTGCCCATGACCCTCGCATATTCTTTAGTACTCACTATCAAAACATTGCTCGAATCCATATTAGAGAAATCGAAGATTACTGAAAGGGGTACCCCTTTGGTGAATTGGAGATTTCACTCATTTCTCCGAAATGTATTACCCCCATGTTCAACTCGTTCGATATTTTTCCCCAAGAGATCTCATGGGTAAATGAATATATTGGCGTCGAAACGGAGCCTTAAGTCGACATTTCAAAAAAAATTCCCCTTTTCGATGGCAATTTTCGCAAGTTTTTTCCTTATATTAGTACATCTCTCAGTATTTTGACTGTATCACCCTATACACACCTCGGATTTGCTCGAAATTTTATACATAGAACCCTAAGACATAGGGATTCAACTTTTGTGCCCATGACCCTCGCATATTCTTTAGTACTCACTATCAAAACATTGCTCGAATCCATATTAGAGAAATCGAAGATTACTGAAAGGGGTACCCCTTTGGTGAATTGGAGATTTCACTCATTTCTCCGAAATGTATTACCCCCATGTTCAACTCGTTCGATATTTTTCCCCAAGAGATCTCATGGGTAAATGAATATATTGGCGTCGAAACGGAGCCTTAAGTCGTCATTTCAAAAAAATTCCCCTTTTGCACGAAATTTTATACATAGAACCCTAAGACATAGGGCTACAAATTCTGTGACCATGACCCTCGTATATTCTTTAGTATTCCCTATCAAAACATTGCTCGAATCTATATTAGAGAAATCGAAGATTTCTGAAAGGGGTACCCCTTTGGTGAGTTGGAGATTTCACTCATTTCTCCGAAATGTATTACCCTCGTGTTCAACTCGTTCGATATTTTTCCCCAAGAGATCTCACCGGTAAATGAATATATTGGAGTAGAAACGGAGCCTTAAGTCGGCATTTCAAAAAAAATTCCCCTTTCGATGGCAATTTTCGCAAGTTTTTTCCTTATATTAGTACATCTCTCAGTATTTTGCTGTATCACCCTATACAAACCTCGGATTTGCACGAAATTTTATACATAGAACCCTAAGACATAGGGCTACAACTTTTGTGCCCATGACCCTCGCATATTCTTTAGTATTCACTATCAAAACATTGCTCGAATCCATATTAGAGAAATCGATGATTTCTGAAAGGGGTACCCCTTTGGTGAATTGGAGATTTCACTCATTTCTCCGAAATGTATTACCCTCGTGTTCAACTCGTTCGATATTTTTCCCCAAGAGATCTCATGGGTAAATGAATATATTGGCGTCGAAACGGAGCCTTAAGTCGACATTTCAAAAAAAATTCCCCTTTTCGATGGCAATTTTCGCAAGTTTTTTCCTTATATTAGTACATCTCTCAGTATTTTGACTGTATCACCCTATACACACCTCGGATTTGCTCGAAATTTTATACATAGAACCCTAAGACATAGGGATTCAACTTTTGTGCCCATGACCCTCGCATATTCTTTAGTACTCACTATCAAAACATTGCTCGAATCCATATTAGAGAAATCGAAGATTACTGAAAGGGGTACCCCTTTGGTGAATTGGAGATTTCACTCATTTCTCCGAAATGTATTACCCCCATGTTCAACTCGTTCGATATTTTTCCCCAAGAGATCTCATGGGTAAATGAATATATTGGCGTCGAAACGGAGCCTTAAGTCGACATTTCAAAAAAAATTCCCCTTTTCGATGGCAATTTTCGCAAGTTTTTTCCTTATATTAGTACATCTCTCAGTATTTTGACTGTATCACCCTATACACACCTCGGATTTGCTCGAAATTTTATACATAGAACCCTAAGACATAGGGATTCAACTTTTGTGCCCATGACCCTCGCATATTCTTTAGTACTCACTATCAAAACATTGCTCGAATCCATATTAGAGAAATCGAAGATTACTGAAAGGGGTACCCCTTTGGTGAATTGGAGATTTCACTCATTTCTCCGAAATGTATTACCCCCATGTTCAACTCGTTCGATATTTTTCCCCAAGAGATCTCATGGGTAAATGAATATATTGGCGTCGAAACGGAGCCTTAAGTCGTCATTTCAAAAAAATTCCCCTTTTGCACGAAATTTTATACATAGAACCCTAAGACATAGGGCTACAAATTCTGTGACCATGACCCTCGTATATTCTTTAGTATTCCCTATCAAAACATTGCTCGAATCTATATTAGAGAAATCGAAGATTTCTGAAAGGGGTACCCCTTTGGTGAGTTGGAGATTTCACTCATTTCTCCGAAATGTATTACCCTCGTGTTCAACTCGTTCGATATTTTTCCCCAAGAGATCTCACCGGTAAATGAATATATTGGAGTAGAAACGGAGCCTTAAGTCGGCATTTCAAAAAAAATTCCCCTTTCGATGGCAATTTTCGCAAGTTTTTTCCTTATATTAGTACATCTCTCAGTATTTTGCTGTATCACCCTATACAAACCTCGGATTTGCACGAAATTTTATACATAGAACCCTAAGACATAGGGCTACAACTTTTGTGCCCATGACCCTCGCATATTCTTTAGTATTCACTATCAAAACATTGCTCGAATCCATATTAGAGAAATCGATGATTTCTGAAAGGGGTACCCCTTTGGTGAATTGGAGATTTCACTCATTTCTCCGAAATGTATTACCCTCGTGTTCAACTCGTTCGATATTTTTCCCCAAGAGATCTCATGGGTAAATGAATATATTGGCGTCGAAACGGAGCCTTAAGTCGACATTTCAAAAAAAATTCCCCTTTTCGATGGCAATTTTCGCAAGTTTTTTCCTTATATTAGTACATCTCTCAGTATTTTGACTGTATCACCCTATACACACCTCGGATTTGCTCGAAATTTTATACATAGAACCCTAAGACATAGGGATTCAACTTTTGTGCCCATGACCCTCGCATATTCTTTAGTACTCACTATCAAAACATTGCTCGAATCCATATTAGAGAAATCGAAGATTACTGAAAGGGGTACCCCTTTGGTGAATTGGAGATTTCACTCATTTCTCCGAAATGTATTACCCCCATGTTCAACTCGTTCGATATTTTTCCCCAAGAGATCTCATGGGTAAATGAATATATTGGCGTCGAAACGGAGCCTTAAGTCGTCATTTCAAAAAAATTCCCCTTTTGCACGAAATTTTATACATAGAACCCTAAGACATAGGGCTACAAATTCTGTGACCATGACCCTCGTATATTCTTTAGTATTCCCTATCAAAACATTGCTCGAATCTATATTAGAGATATCGAAGATTTCTGAAAGGGGTACCCCTTTGGTGAATTGGAGATTTCACTCATTTCTCCGAAATGTATTACCCTCGTGTTCAACTCGTTCGATATTTTTCCCCAACAGATCTCACCGGTAAATGAATATATTGGAGTAGAAACGGATCCTTAAGTCGGCATTTCAAAAAAAATTCCCCTTTCGATGGCAATTTTCGCAAGTTTTTTCCTTATATTAGTACATCTCTCAGTATTTTGCTGTATCACCCTATACAAACCTCGGATTTGCACGAAATTTTATACATAGAACCCTAAGACATAGGGCTACAACTTTTGTGCCCATGACCCTCGCATATTCTTTAGTATTCACTATCAAAACATTGCTCGAATCCATATTAGAGAAATCGATGATTTCTGAAAGGGGTACCCCTTTGGTGAATTGGAGATTTCACTCATTTCTCCGAAATGTATTACCCTCGTGTTCAACTCGTTCGATATTTTTCCCCAAGAGATCTCATGGGTAAATGAATATATTGGCGTCGAAACGGAGCCTTAAGTCGACATTTCAAAAAAAATTCCCCTTTTCGATGGCAATTTTCGCAAGTTTTTTCCTTATATTAGTACATCTCTCAGTATTTTGACTGTATCACCCTATACACACCTCGGATTTGCTCGAAATTTTATACATAGTACCCTAAGACATAGGGATACAACTTTTGTGCCCATGACCCTCGCATATTCTTTAGTATTCACTATCAAAACATTGCTCGAATCCATATTAGAGAAATCGAAGATTACTGAAAGGGGTACCCCTTTGGTGAATTGGAGATTTCACTCATTTCTCCGAAATGTATTACCCTCGTGTTCAACTCGTTCGATATTTTTCCCCAACAGATCTCATGGGTAAATGAATATATTGGAGTAGAAACGGAGCCTTCAGTCGACATTTCAAAAAAAATTCCCCTTTTCGATGGCAATTTTCGCAAGTTTTTTCCTTATATTTGTACATCTCTCAGTATTTTGACTGTATCACCCTATACACACCTCGGATTTGCTCGAAATTTTATACATAGAACCCTAAGACACAGGGCTACAACTTTTGTGCCCATGACCCAAGCATATTCTTTAGTATTCACTATCAAAACATTGCTCGAATCCATATTAGAGAAATCGAAGATTTCTGAAAGGGGTACCCCTTTGGTGAATTGGAGAATTCACTAATTTCTCCGAAATGTATTACCCCCGTGTTCAACTCGTTCTATATTTTCCCCAAGAGATCTCATGGGTAAATGAATATATTGGCGTCGAAACGGAGCCTTAAGTCGTCATTTCAAAAAAATTCCCCTTTTGCACGAAATTTTATACATAGAACCCTAAGACATAGGGCTACAAATTCTGTGACCATGACCCTCGTATATTCTTTAGTATTCCCTATCAAAACATTGCTCGAATCTATATTAGAGAAATCGAAGATTTCTGAAAGGGGTACCCCTTTGGTGAGTTGGAGATTTCACTCATTTCTCCGAAATGTATTACCCTCGTGTTCAACTCGTTCGATATTTTTCCCCAAGAGATCTCACCGGTAAATGAATATATTGGAGTAGAAACGGAGCCTTAAGTCGGCATTTCAAAAAAAATTCCCCTTTCGATGGCAATTTTCGCAAGTTTTTTCCTTATATTAGTACATCTCTCAGTATTTTGCTGTATCACCCTATACAAACCTCGGATTTGCACGAAATTTTATACATAGAACCCTAAGACATAGGGCTACAACTTTTGTGCCCATGACCCTCGCATATTCTTTAGTATTCACTATCAAAACATTGCTCGAATCCATATTAGAGAAATCGATGATTTCTGAAAGGGGTACCCCTTTGGTGAATTGGAGATTTCACTCATTTCTCCGAAATGTATTACCCCCGTGTTCAACTCGTTCGATATTTTTCCCCAAGAGATCTCATGGGTAAATGAATATATTGGCGTCGAAACGGAGCCTTAAGTCGACATTTCAAAAAAAATTCCCCTTTTCGATGGCAATTTTCGCAAGTTTTTTCCTTATATTAGTACATCTCTCAGTATTTTGACTGTATCACCCTATACACACCTCGGATTTGCTCGAAATTTTATACATAGAACCCTAAGACATAGGGATTCAACTTTTGTGCCCATGACCCTCGCATATTCTTTAGTACTCACTATCAAAACATTGCTCGAATCCATATTAGAGAAATCGAAGATTACTGAAAGGGGTACCCCTTTGGTGAATTGGAGATTTCACTCATTTCTCCGAAATGTATTACCCCCATGTTCAACTCGTTCGATATTTTTCCCCAAGAGATCTCATGGGTAAATGAATATATTGGCGTCGAAACGGAGCCTTAAGTCGTCATTTCAAAAAAATTCCCCTTTTGCACGAAATTTTATACATAGAACCCTAAGACATAGGGCTACAAATTCTGTGACCATGACCCTCGTATATTCTTTAGTATTCCCTATCAAAACATTGCTCGAATCTATATTAGAGATATCGAAGATTTCTGAAAGGGGTACCCCTTTGGTGAATTGGAGATTTCACTCATTTCTCCGAAATGTATTACCCTCGTGTTCAACTCGTTCGATATTTTTCCCCAACAGATCTCACCGGTAAATGAATATATTGGAGTAGAAACGGATCCTTAAGTCGGCATTTCAAAAAAAATTCCCCTTTCGATGGCAATTTTCGCAAGTTTTTTCCTTATATTAGTACATCTCTCAGTATTTTGCTGTAGCACCCTATACAAACCTCGGATTTTCACGAAATTTTATACATAGAACCCTAAGACATAGGGCTACAACTTTTGTGCCCATGACCCTCGCATATTCTTTAGTATTCACTATCAAAACATTGCTCGAATCCATATTAGAGAAATCGATGATTTCTGAAAGGGGTACCCCTTTGGTGAATTGGAGATTTCACTCATTTCTCCGAAATGTATTACCCTCGTGTTCAACTCGTTCGATATTTTTCCCCAAGAGATCTCATGGGTAAATGAATATATTGGCGTCGAAACGGAGCCTTAAGTCGACATTTCAAAAAAAATTCCCCTTTTCGATGGCAATTTTCGCAAGTTTTTTCCTTATATTAGTACATCTCTCAGTATTTTGACTGTATCACCCTATACACACCTCGGATTTGCTCGAAATTTTATACATAGTACCCTAAGACATAGGGATACAACTTTTGTGCCCATGACCCTCGCATATTCTTTAGTATTCACTATCAAAACATTGCTCGAATCCATATTAGAGAAATCGAAGATTACTGAAAGGGGTACCCCTTTGGTGAATTGGAGATTTCACTCATTTCTCCGAAATGTATTACCCTCGTGTTCAACTCGTTCGATATTTTTCCCCAACAGATCTCATGGGTAAATGAATATATTGGAGTAGAAACGGAGCCTTCAGTCGACATTTCAAAAAAAATTCCCCTTTTCGATGGCAATTTTCGCAAGTTTTTTCCTTATATTTGTACATCTCTCAGTATTTTGACTGTATCACCCTATACACACCTCGGATTTGCTCGAAATTTTATACATAGAACCCTAAGACACAGGGCTACAACTTTTGTGCCCATGACCCAAGCATATTCTTTAGTATTCACTATCAAAACATTGCTCGAATCCATATTAGAGAAATCGAAGATTTCTGAAAGGGGTACCCCTTTGGTGAATTGGAGAATTCACTAATTTCTCCGAAATGTATTACCCCCGTGTTCAACTCGTTCTATATTTTCCCCAAGAGATCTCATGGGTAAATGAATATATTGGCGTCGAAACGGAGCCTTAAGTCGACATTTCAAAAAAATTCCCCTTTTCGATGGCAATTTTCGCAAGTTTTTTCCTTATATTAGTACATCTCTCAGTATTTTGACTGTATCACCCTATACACACCTCGGATTTGCTCGAAATTTTATACATAGAACCCTAAGACATAGGGCTACAACTTTTGTGCCCATGACCCAAGCATATTCTTTAGTATTCACTATCAAAACATTGCTCGAATCCATATTAGAGAAATCGAAGATTTCTGAAAGGGGTACCCCTTTGGTGAATTGGAGATTTCACTAATTTCTCCGAAATGTATTACCCCCATGTTCAACTCGTTCTATATTTTTCCCCAAGAGATCTCACCGGTAAATGAATATATTGGAGTAGAAACGGAGCCTTAAGTCGACATTTCAAAAAAATTCCCCTTTTCGATGGCAATTTTCGCAAGTTTTTTCATTATATTCGTACATCTCTCAGTATTTTCACTGTATCACCCTATACACACCCCGGATTTGCACGAAATTTTATACATAGAACCCTAAGACATAGGGCTACAAATTCTTTGACCATGACCCTCGTATATTCTTTAGTATTCCCTATCAAAACATTGCTCGAATCTATATTAGAGAAATCGAAGATTTCTGAAAGGGGTACCCCTTTGGTGAATTGGAGATTTCACTCAATTCTCCGAAATGTATTACCCTCGTGTTCAACTCGTTCGATATTTTTCCCCAAGAGATCTCATGGGTAAATGAATATATTGGCGTCGAAACGGAGCCTTAAGTCGACATTTCAAAAAAAATTCCCCTTTTCGATGGCAATTTTCGCAAGTTTTTTCCTTATATTAGTACATCTCTCAGTATTTTGACTGTATCACCCTATACACACCTCGGATTTGCTCGAAATTTTATACATAGTACCCTAAGACATAGGGATACAACTTTTGTGCCCATGACCCTCGCATATTCTTTAGTATTCACTATCAAAACATTGCTCGAATCCATATTAGAGAAATCGAAGATTTCTGAAAGGGGTACCCCTTTGGTGAATTGGAGAATTCACTAATTTCTCCGAAATGTATTACCCCCGTGTTCAACTCGTTCTATATTTTCCCCAAGAGATCTCATGGGTAAATGAATATATTGGCGTCGAAACGGAGCCTTAAGTCGACATTTCAAAAAAATTCCCCTTTTCGATGGCAATTTTCGCAAGTTTTTTCCTTATATTAGTACATCTCTCAGTATTTTGACTGTATCACCCTATACACACCTCGGATTTGCTCGAAATTTTATACATAGAACCCTAAGACATAGGGCTACAACTTTTGTGCCCATGACCCAAGCATATTCTTTAGTATTCACTATCAAAACATTGCTCGAATCCATATTAGAGAAATCGAAGATTTCTGAAAGGGGTACCCCTTTGGTGAATTGGAGATTTCACTCATTTCTCCGAAATGTATTACCCCCATGTTCAACTCGTTCTATATTTTTCCCCAAGAGATCTCACCGGTAAATGAATATATTGGAGTAGAAACGGAGCCTTAAGTCGACATTTCAAAAAAATTCCCCTTTTCGATGGCAATTTTCGCAAGTTTTTTCATTATATTCGTACATCTCTCAGTATTTTCACTGTATCACCCTATACAAACCCCGGATTTGCACGAAATTTTATACATAGAACCCTAAGACATAGGGCTACAAATTCTTTGACCATGACCCTCGTATATTCTTTAGTATTCCCTATCAAAACATTGCTCGAATCTATATTAGAGAAATCGAAGATTTCTGAAAGGGGTACCCCTTTGGTGAATTGGAGATTTCACTCATTTCTCCGAAATGTATTACCCTCGTGTTCAACTCGTTCGATATTTTTCCCCAAGAGATCTCATGGGTAAATGAATATATTGGCGTCGAAACGGAGCCTTAAGTCGACATTTCAAAAAAAATTCCCCTTTTCGATGGCAATTTTCGCAAGTTTTTTCCTTATATTAGTACATCTCTCAGTATTTTGACTGTATCACCCTATACACACCTCGGATTTGCTCGAAATTTTATACATAGTACCCTAAGACATAGGGATACAACTTTTTTCCCATGACCCTCGCATATTCTTTAGTATTCACTATCAAAACATTGCTCGAATCCATATTAGAGAAATCGAAGATTACTGAAAGGGGTACCCCTTTGGTGAATTGGAGATTTCACTCATTTCTCCGAAATGTATTACCCTCGTGTTCAACTCGTTCGATATTTTTCCCCAACAGATCTCATGGGTAAATGAATATATTGGAGTAGAAACGGAGCCTTCAGTCGACATTTCAAAAAAAATTCCCCTTTTCGATGGCAATTTTCGCAAGTTTTTTCCTTATATTTGTTCATCTCTCAGTATTTTGACTGTATCACCCTATACACACCTCGGATTTGCTCGAAATTTTATACATAGAACCCTAAGACACAGGGCTACAACTTTTGTGCCCATGACCCAAGCATATTCTTTAGTATTCACTATCAAAACATTGCTCGAATCCATATTAGAGAAATCGAAGATTTCTGAAAGGGGTACCCCTTTGGTGAATTGGAGAATTCACTAATTTCTCCGAAATGTATTACCCCCGTGTTCAACTCGTTCTATATTTTCCCCAAGAGATCTCATGGGTAAATGAATATATTGGCGTCGAAACGGAGCCTTAAGTCGACATTTCAAAAAAATTCCCCTTTTCGATGGCAATTTTCGCAAGTTTTTTCCTTATATTAGTACATCTCTCAGTATTTTGACTGTATCACCCTATACACACCTCTGATTTGCTCGAAATTTTATACATAGAACCCTAAGACATAGGGCTACAACTTTTGTGCCCATGACCCAAGCATATTCTTTAGTATTCACTATCAAAACATTGCTCGAATCCATATTAGAGAAATCGAAGATTTCTGAAAGGGGTACCCCTTTGGTGAATTGGAGATTTCACTAATTTCTCCGAAATGTATTACCCCCATGTTCAACTCGTTCTATATTTTTCCCCAAGAGATCTCACCGGTAAATGAATATATTGGAGTAGAAACGGAGCCTTAAGTCGACATTTCAAAAAAATTCCCCTTTTCGATGGCAATTTTCGCAAGTTTTTTCGTTATATTCGTACATCTCTCAGTATTTTCACTGTATCACCCTATACACACCCCGGATTTGCACGAAATTTTATACATAGAACCCTAAGACATAGGGCTACAAATTCTTTGACCATGACCCTCGTATATTCTTTAGTATTCCCTATCAAAACATTGCTCGAATCTATATTAGAGAAATCGAAGATTTCTGAAAGGGGTACCCCTTTGGTGAATTGGAGATTTCACTCATTTCTCCGAAATGTATTACCCTCGTGTTCAACTCGTTCGATATTTTTCCCCAACAGATCTCACCGGTAAATGAATATATTGGAGTAGAAACGGAGCCTTAAGTCGGCATTTCAAAAAAAATTCCCCTTTTCGATGGCAATTTTCGCAAGTTTTTTCCTTATATTAGTACATCTCTCAGTATTTTGCTGTATCACCCTATACAAACCTCGGATTTGCACGAAATTTTATACATAGAACCCTAAGACATAGGGCTACAACTTTTGTGCCCATGACCCTCGCATATTCTTTAGTATTCACTATCAAAACATTGCTCGAATCCATATTAGAGAAATCGATGATTTCTGAAAGGGGTACCCCTTTGGTGAATTGGAGATTTCACTCATTTCTCCGAAATGTATTACCCTCGTGTTCAACTCGTTCGATATTTTTCCCCAAGAGATCTCATGGGTAAATGAATATATTGGCGTCGAAACGGAGCCTTAAGTCGACATTTCAAAAAAAATTCCCCTTTTCGATGGCAATTTTCGCAAGTTTTTTCCTTATATTAGTACATCTCTCAGTATTTTGACTGTATCACCCTATACACACCTCGGATTTGCTCGAAATTTTATACATAGAACCCTAAGACATAGGGATACAACTTTTGTGCCCATGACCCTCGCATATTCTTTAGTATTCACTATCAAAACATTGCTCGAATCCATATTAGAGAAATCGAAGATTACTTAAAGGGGTACCCCTTTGGTGAATTGGAGATTTCACTCATTTCTCCGAAATGTATTACCCTCGTGTTCAACTCGTTCGATATTTTTCCCAAAGAGATCTCATGGGTAAATGAATATATTGGCGTCGAAACGGAGCCTTAAGTCGACATTTCAAAAAAAATTCCCCTTTTCGATGGCAATTTTCGCAAGTTTTTTCCTTATATTAGTACATCTCTCAGTATTTTGACTGTATCACCCTATACACACCTCGGATTTGCTCGAAATTTTATACATAGAACCCTAAGACATAGGGCTACAACTTTTGTGCCCATGACCCAAGCATATTCTTTAGTATTCACTATCAAAACATTGCTCGAATCCATATTAGAGAAATCGAAGATTTCTGAAAGGGGTACCCCTTTGGTGAATTGGAGATTTCACTAATTTCTCCGAAATGTATTACCCCCATGTTCAACTCGTTCTATATTTTTCCCCAAGAGATCTCACCGGTAAATGAATATATTGGAGTAGAAACGGAGCCTTAAGTCGACATTTCAAAAAAATTCCCCTTTTCGATGGCAATTTTCGCAAGTTTTTTCATTATATTCGTACATCTCTCAGTATTTTCACTGTATCACCCTATACACACCCCGGATTTGCACGAAATTTTATACATAGAACCCTAAGACATAGGGCTACAAATTCTTTGACCATGACCCTCGTATATTCTATAGTATTCCCTATCAAAACATTGCTCGAATCTATATTAGAGAAATCGAAGATTTCTGAAAGGGGTACCCCTTTGGTGAATTGGAGATTTCACTCATTTCTCCGAAATGTATTACCCTCGTGTTCAACTCGTTCGATATTTTTCCCCAACAGATCTCACCGGTAAATGAATATATTGGAGTAGAAACGGAGCCTTAAGTCGGCATTTCAAAAAAAATTCCCCTTTTCGATGGCAATTTTCGCAAGTTTTTTCCTTATATTAGTACATCTCTCAGTATTTTGCTGTATCACCCTATACAAACCTCGGATTTGCACGAAATTTTATACATAGAACCCTAAGACATAGGGCTACAACTTTTGTGCCCATGACCCTCGCATATTCTTTAGTATTCACTATCAAAACATTGCTCGAATCCATATTAGAGAAATCGATGATTTCTGAAAGGGGTACCCCTTTGGTGAATTGGAGATTTCACTCATTTCTCCGAAATGTATTACCCTCGTGTTCAACTCGTTCGATATTTTTCCCCAAGAGATCTCATGGGTAAATGAATATATTGGCGTCGAAACGGAGCCTTAAGTCGACATTTCAAAAAAAATTCCCCTTTTCGATGGCAATTTTCGCAAGTTTTTTCCTTATATTAGTACATCTCTCAGTATTTTGACTGTATCACCTTATACACACCTCGGATTTGCTCGAAATTTTATACATAGAACCCTAAGACATAGGGATACAACTTTTGTGCCCATGACCCTCGCATATTCTTTAGTATTCACTATCAAAACATTGCTCGAATCCATATTAGAGAAATCGAAGATTACTGAAAGGGGTACCCCTTTGGTGAATTGGAGATTTCACTCATTTCTCCGAAATGTATTACCCTCGTGTTCAACTCGTTCGATATTTTTCCCAAAGAGATCTCATGGGTAAATGAATATATTGGCGTCGAAACGGAGCCTTAAGTCGACATTTCAAAAAAAATTCCCCTTTTCGATGGCAATTTTCGCAAGTTTTTTCCTTATATTAGTACATCTCTCAGTATTTTGACTGTATCACCCTATACACACCTCGGATTTGCTCGAAATTTTATACATAGAACCCTAAGACATAGGGCTACAACTTTTGTGCCCATGACCCAAGCATATTCTTTAGTATTCACTATCAAAACATTGCTCGAATCCATATTAGAGAAATCGAAGATTTCTGAAAGGGGTACCCCTTTGGTGAATTGGAGATTTCACTAATTTCTCCGAAATGTATTACCCCCATGTTCAACTCGTTCTATATTTTTCCCCAAGAGATCTCACCGGTAAATGAATATATTGGAGTAGAAACGGAGCCTTAAGTCGACATTTCAAAAAAATTCCCCTTTTCGATGGCAATTTTCGCAAGTTTTTTCATTATATTCGTACATCTCTCAGTATTTTCACTGTATCACCCTATACACACCCCGGATTTGCACGAAATTTTATACATAGAACCCTAAGACATAGGGCTACAAATTCTTTGACCATGACCCTCGTATATTCATTAGTATTCCCTATCAAAACATTGCTCGAATCTATATTAGAGAAATCGAAGATTTCTGAAAGGGGTACCCCTTTGGTGAATTGGAGATTTCACTCATTTCTCCGAAATGTATTACCCTCGTGTTCAACTCGTTCGATATTTTTCCCCAACAGATCTCACCGGTAAATGAATATATTGGAGTAGAAACGGAGCCTTAAGTCGGCATTTCAAAAAAAATTCCCCTTTTCGATGGCAATTTTCGCAAGTTTTTTCCTTATATTAGTACATCTCTCAGTATTTTGCTGTATCACCCTATACAAACCTCGGATTTGCACGAAATTTTATACATAGAACCCTAAGACATAGGGCTACAACTTTTGTGCCCATGACCCTCGCATATTCTTTAGTATTCACTATCAAAACATTGCTCGAATCCATATTAGAGAAATCGATGATTTCTGAAAGGGGTACCCCTTTGGTGAATTGGAGATTTCACTCATTTCTCCGAAATGTATTACCCTCGTGTTCAACTCGTTCGATATTTTTCCCCAAGAGATCTCATGGGTAAATGAATATATTGGCGTCGAAACGGAGCCTTAAGTCGACATTTCAAAAAAAATTCCCCTTTTCGATGGCAATTTTCGCAAGTTTTTTCCTTATATTAGTACATCTCTCAGTATTTTGACTGTATCACCCTATACACACCTCGGATTTGCTCGAAATTTTATACATAGAACCCTAAGACATAGGGATACAACTTTTGTGCCCATGACCCTCGCATATTCTTTAGTATTCACTATCAAAACATTGCTCGAATCCATATTAGAGAAATCGAAGATTACTGAAAGGGGTACCCCTTTGGTGAATTGGAGATTTCACTCATTTCTCCGAAATGTATTACCCTCGTGTTCAACTCGTTCGATATTTTTCCCAAAGAGATCTCATGGGTAAATGAATATATTGGCGTCGAAACGGAGCCTTAAGTCGACATTTCAAAAAAAATTCCCCTTTTCGATGGCAATTTTCGCAAGTTTTTTCCTTATATTAGTACATCTCTCAGTATTTTGACTGTATCACCCTATACACACCTCGGATTTGCTCGAAATTTTATACATAGAACCCTAAGACATAGGGCTACAACTTTTGTGCCCATGACCCAAGCATATTCTTTAGTATTCACTATCAAAACATTGCTCGAATCCATATTAGAGAAATCGAAGATTTCTGAAAGGGGTACCCCTTTGGTGAATTGGAGATTTCACTAATTTCTCCGAAATGTATTACCCCCATGTTCAACACGTTCTATATTTTTCCCCAAGAGATCTCACCGGTAAATGAATATATTGGAGTAGAAACGGAGCCTTAAGTCGACATTTCAAAAAAAATTCCCCTTTTCGATGGCAATTTTCGCAAGTTTTTTCCTTATATTAGTACATCTCTCAGTATTTTGACTGTATCACCCTATACACACCTCGGATTTGCTCGAAATTTTATACATAGAACCCTAAGACATAGGGATACAACTTTTGTGCCCATGACCCTCGCATATTCTTTAGTATTCACTATCAAAACATTGCTCGAATCCATATTAGAGAAATCGAAGATTACTGAAAGGGGTACCCCTTTGGTGAATTGGAGATTTCACTCATTTCTCCGAAATGTATTACCCTCGTGTTCAACTCGTTCGATATTTTTCCCCAACAGATCTCATGGGTAAATGAATATATTGGAGTAGAAACGGAGCCTTCAGTCGACATTTCAAAAAAAATTCCCCTTTTCGATGGCAATTTTCGCAAGTTTTTTCCTTATATTTGTTCATCTCTCAGTATTTTGACTGTATCACCCTATACACACCCCGGATTTGCTCGAAATTTTATACATAGAACCCTAAGACACAGGGCTACAACTTCTGTGACCATGACCCAAGCATATTCTTTAGTATTCACTATCAAAACATTGCTCGAATCCATATTAGAGAAATCGAAGATTTCTGAAAGGGGTACCCCTTTGGTGAATTGGAGAATTCACTAATTTCTCCGAAATGTATTACCCCCGTGTTCAACTCATTCTATATTTTCCCCAAGAGATCTCACCGGTAAATGAATATATTGGAGTAGAAACGGAGCCTTAAGTCGACATTTCAAAAAAAATTCCCCTTTTCGATGGCAATTTTCGCAAGTTTTTTCCTTATATTAGTACATCTCTCAGTATTTTGCTGTATCACCCTATACAAACCTCGGGTTTGCACGAAATTTTATACATAGAACCCTAAGACATAGGGCTACAACTTTTGTTCCCATGACCCTCGCATATTCTTTAGTATTCACTATCAAAACATTGCTCGAATCCATATTAGAGAAATCGATGATTTCTGAAAGGGGTACCCCTTTGGTGAATTGGAGATTTCACTCATTTCTCCGAAATGTATTACCCTCGTGTTCAACACGTTCGATATTTTTCCCCAAGAGATCTCATGGGTAAATGAATATATTGGCGTCGAAACGGAGCCTTAAGTCGACATTTCAAAAAAAATTCCCCTTTTCGATGGCAATTTTCGCAAGTTTTTTCCTTATATTAGTACATCTCTCAGTATTTTGCTGTATCACCCTATACAAACCTCGGATTTGCACGAAATTTTATACATAGAACCCTAAGACATAGGGCTACAACTTTTGTGCCCATGACCCTCGCATATTCTTTAGTATTCACTATCAAAACATTGCTCGAATCCATATTAGAGAAATCGAAGATTTCTGAAAGGGGTACCCCTTTGGTGAATTGGAGATTTCACTCATTTCTCCGAAATGTATTACCCCCGTGTTCAACTCGTTCTATATTTTTCCCCAAGAGATCTCATGGGTAAATGAATATATTGGGGTCGAAACGGAGCCTTAAGTCGACATTTCAAAAAAAATTCCCCTTTTCGATTGCAATTTTCGCAAGTTTTTTCCTTATATTAGTACATCTCTCAGTATTTTGACTGTATCACCCTATACACACCTCGGATTTGCTCGAAATTTTATACATAGAACCCTAAGACATAGGGCTACAACTTTTGTGCCCATGACCCAAGCATATTCTTTAGTATTCACTATCAAAACATTGCTCGAATCCATATTAGAGAAATCGAAGATTTCTGAAAGGGGTACCCCTTTGGTGAATTGGAGATTTCACTAATTTCTCCGAAATGTATTACCCCCATGTTCAACTCGTTCTATATTTTTCCCCAAGAGATCTCACCGGTAAATGAATATATTGGAGTAGAAACGGAGCCTTAAGTCGACATTTCAAAAAAATTCCCCTTTTCGATGGCAATTTTCGCAAGTTTTTTCATTATATTCGTACATCTCTCAGTATTTTCACTGTATCACCCTATACACACCCCGGATTTGCACGAAATTTTATACATAGAACCCTAAGACATAGGGCTACAAATTCTTTGACCATGACCCTCGTATATTCTTTAGTATTCCCTATCAAAACATTGCTCGAATCTATATTAGAGAAATCGAAGATTTCTGAAAGGGGTACCCCTTTGGTGAATTGGAGATTTCACTCATTTCTCCGAAATGTATTACCCTCGTGTTCAACTCGTTCGATATTTTTCCCCAACAGATCTCACCGGTAAATGAATATATTGGAGTAGAAACGGAGCCTTAAGTCGGCATTTCAAAAAAAATTCCCCTTTTCGATGGCAATTTTCGCAAGTTTTTTCCTTATATTAGTACATCTCTCAGTATTTTGCTGTATCACCCTATACAAACCTCGGATTTGCACGAAATTTTATACATAGAACCCTAAGACATAGGGCTACAACTTTTGTGCCCATGACCCTCGCATATTCTTTAGTATTCACTATCAAAACATTGCTCGAATCCATATTAGAGAAATCGATGATTTCTGAAAGGGGTACCCCTTTGGTGAATTGGAGATTTCACTCATTTCTCCGAAATGTATTACCCTCGTGTTCAACTCGTTCGATATTTTTCCCCAAGAGATCTCATGGGTAAATGAATATATTGGCGTCGAAACGGAGCCTTAAGTCGACATTTCAAAAAAAATTCCCCTTTTCGATGGCAATTTTCGCAAGTTTTTTCCTTATATTAGTACATCTCTCAGTATTTTGCTGTATCACCCTATACAAACCTCGGGTTTGCACGAAATTTTATACATAGAACCCTAAGACATAGGGCTACAACTTTTGTTCCCATGACCCTCGCATATTCTTTAGTATTCACTATCAAAACATTGCTCGAATCCATATTAGAGAAATCGATGATTTCTGAAAGGGGTACCCCTTTGGTGAATTGGAGATTTCACTCATTTCTCCGAAATGTATTACCCTCGTGTTCAACACGTTCGATATTTTTCCCCAAGAGATCTCATGGGTAAATGAATATATTGGCGTCGAAACGGAGCCTTAAGTCGACATTTCAAAAAAAATTCCCCTTTTCGATGGCAATTTTCGCAAGTTTTTTCCTTATATTAGTACATCTCTCAGTATTTTGCTGTATCACCCTATACAAACCTCGGATTTGCACGAAATTTTATACATAGAACCCTAAGACATAGGGCTACAACTTTTGTGCCCATGACCCTCGCATATTCTTTAGTATTCACTATCAAAACATTGCTCGAATCCATATTAGAGAAATCGAAGATTTCTGAAAGGGGTACCCCTTTGGTGAATTGGAGATTTCACTCATTTCTCCGAAATGTATTACCCCCGTGTTCAACTCGTTCTATATTTTTCCCCAAGAGATCTCATGGGTAAATGAATATATTGGGGTCGAAACGGAGCCTTAAGTCGACATTTCAAAAAAAATTCCCCTTTTCGATTGCAATTTTCGCAAGTTTTTTCCTTATATTAGTACATCTCTCAGTATTTTGACTGTATCACCCTATACACACCTCGGATTTGCTCGAAATTTTATACATAGAACCCTAAGACATAGGGCTACAACTTTTGTGCCCATGACCCAAGCATATTCTTTAGTATTCACTATCAAAACATTGCTCGAATCCATATTAGAGAAATCGAAGATTTCTGAAAGGGGTACCCCTTTGGTGAATTGGAGATTTCACTAATTTCTCCGAAATGTATTACCCCCATGTTCAACTCGTTCTATATTTTTCCCCAAGAGATCTCACCGGTAAATGAATATATTGGAGTAGAAACGGAGCCTTAAGTCGACATTTCAAAAAAATTCCCCTTTTCGATGGCAATTTTCGCAAGTTTTTTCATTATATTCGTACATCTCTCAGTATTTTCACTGTATCACCCTATACACACCCCGGATTTGCACGAAATTTTATACATAGAACCCTAAGACATAGGGCTACAAATTCTTTGACCATGACCCTCGTATATTCTTTAGTATTCCCTATCAAAACATTGCTCGAATCTATATTAGAGAAATCGAAGATTTCTGAAAGGGGTACCCCTTTGGTGAATTGGAGATTTCACTCATTTCTCCGAAATGTATTACCCTCGTGTTCAACTCGTTCGATATTTTTCCCCAACAGATCTCACCGGTAAATGAATATATTGGAGTAGAAACGGAGCCTTAAGTCGGCATTTCAAAAAAAATTCCCCTTTTCGATGGCAATTTTCGCAAGTTTTTTCCTTATATTAGTACATCTCTCAGTATTTTGCTGTATCACCCTATACAAACCTCGGATTTGCACGAAATTTTATAAATAGAACCCTAAGACATAGGGCTACAACTTTTGTGCCCATGACCCTCGCATATTCTTTAGTATTCACTATCAAAACATTGCTCGAATCCATATTAGAGAAATCGATGATTTCTGAAAGGGGTACCCCTTTGGTGAATTGGAGATTTCACTCATTTCTCCGAAATGTATTACCCTCGTGTTCAACTCGTTCGATATTTTTCCCCAAGAGATCTCACCGGTAAATGAATATATTGGAGTAGAAACGGAGCCTTAAGTCGACATTTCAAAAAAAATTCCCCTTTTCGATGGCAATTTTCGCAAGTTTTTTCCTTATATTAGTACATCTCTCAGTATTTTGCTGTATCACCCTATACACACCTCGGATTTGCTCGAAATTTTATACATAGAACCCTAAGACATAGGGCTACAACTTTTGTGCCCATGACCCTCGCATATTCTTTAGTATTCACTATCAAAACATTGCTCGAATCCATATTAGAGAAATCGAAGATTTCTGAAAGGGGTACCCCTTTGGTGAATTGGAGATTTCACTCATTTCTCCGAAATGTATTACCCTCGTGTTCAACTCGTTCGATATTTTTCCCAAAGAGATCTCATGGGTAAATGAATATATTGGCGTCGAAACGGAGCCTTAAGTCGACATTTCAAAAAAAATTCCCCTTTTCGATGGCAATTTTCGCAAGTTTTTTCCTTATATTAGTACATCTCTCAGTATTTTGACTGTATCACCCTATACACACCTCGGATTTGCTCGAAATTTTATACATAGAACCCTAAGACATAGGGATACAACTTTTGTGCCCATGACCCTCGCATATTCTTTAGTATTCACTATCAAAACATTGCTCGAATCCATATTAGAGAAATCGAAGATTACTGAAAGGGGTACCCCTTTGGTGAATTGGAGATTTCACTCATTTCTCCGAAATGTATTACCCTCGTGTTCAACTCGTTCGATATTTTTCCCCAACAGATCTCATGGGTAAATGAATATATTGGAGTAGAAACGGAGCCTTCAGTCGACATTTCAAAAAAAATTCCCCTTTTCGATGGCAATTTTCGCAAGTTTTTTCCTTATATTTGTTCATCTCTCAGTATTTTGACTGTATCACCCTATACACACCCCGGATTTGCTCGAAATTTTATACATAGAACCCTAAGACACAGGGCTACAACTTCTGTGACCATGACCCAAGCATATTCTTTAGTATTCACTATCAAAACATTGCTCGAATCCATATTAGAGAAATCGAAGATTTCTGAAAGGGGTACCCCTTTGGTGAATTGGAGAATTCACTAATTTCTCCGAAATGTATTACCCCCGTGTTCAACTCATTCTATATTTTCCCCAAGAGATCTCACCGGTAAATGAATATATTGGAGTAGAAACGGAGCCTTAAGTCGACATTTCAAAAAAAATTCCCCTTTTCGATGGCAATTTTCGCAAGTTTTTTCCTTATATTAGTACATCTCTCAGTATTTTGCTGTATCACCCTATACAAACCTCGGGTTTGCACGAAATTTTATACATAGAACCCTAAGACATAGGGCTACAACTTTTGTTCCCATGACCCTCGCATATTCTTTAGTATTCACTATCAAAACATTGCTCGAATCCATATTAGAGAAATCGATGATTTCTGAAAGGGGTACCCCTTTGGTGAATTGGAGATTTCACTCATTTCTCCGAAATGTATTACCCTCGTGTTCAACACGTTCGATATTTTTCCCCAAGAGATCTCATGGGTAAATGAATATATTGGCGTCGAAACGGAGCCTTAAGTCGACATATCAAAAAAAATTCCCCTTTTCGATGGCAATTTTCGCAAGTTTTTTCCTTATATTAGTACATCTCTCAGTATTTTGCTGTATCACCCTATACAAACCTCGGATTTGCACGAAATTTTATACATAGAACCCTAAGACATAGGGCTACAACTTTTGTGCCCATGACCCTCGCATATTCTTTAGTATTCACTATCAAAACATTGCTCGAATCCATATTAGAGAAATCGAAGATTTCTGAAAGGGGTACCCCTTTGGTGAATTGGAGATTTCACTCATTTCTCCGAAATGTATTACCCTCGTGTTCAACTCGTTCGATATTTTTCCCCAAGAGATCTCATGGGTAAATAAATATATTGGAGAGGAAACGGAGACTTAAGTCAACATTTAAAAAAAAATTCCCCTTTTTGAGAGCAATTTTCGCAAGTTTTTTCCTTATGTTCGTTCATCTCTCAGTATCTTGACTGTATCGCCCTCTACACACCTCGGATGTGCACGAAATTTTATACATAGAACCCTAAGACATAGGGCTACAATTTTTGTGCCCATGACCCTCGCATATTCTTTAGTATTCACTATCAAAACATTGCTCGAAACCATATAAGAGAAATCGAAGATTTCTGAAAGTGGTACCCCTTTGGTGAATTGGAGATTTCACTAATTTCTCCGAAATGTATTACCCTCGTGTTCAACTCGTTCGATATTTTTCCCCAAGAGATTTCATGGGTAAATGAATATATTGGAGTCGAAACGGAGCCTTAAGTCAACATTTCAAAAAAAATTCCCCTTTTTGAGAGCAATTTTCGCAAGTTTTTTCCTTATGTTCGTTCATCTCTCAGTATCTTGACTTTATCGCCCTCTACACACCTCGCATGTGCACGAAATTTTATACATAGAACCCTAAGACATAGGGCTACAAATTTTGTGCCCATGACCCTCACATATTCTTTAGTATTCACTATCAAAACATTGCTCGAAACCATATAAGAGAAATCGAAGATTTCTGAAAGTGGTACCCCTTTGGTGAATTTTAGATTTCACTAATTTCTCCGAAATGTATTACCCTCGTGTTCAACTCGTTCGATATTTTTCCCCAAGAGATTTCATGGGTAAATGAATATATTGGAGTCGAAACGAAGCCTTTAGTCAACATTTCAAAAAAAATTCCCCTTTTTGAGAGCAATTTTCGCAAGTTTTTTCCTTATGTTCGTTCATCGCTCAGTATCTTGACTGTATCGCCCTCTACACACCTCGCATGTGCACGAAATTTTATACATAGAACCCTAAGACATAGGGCTACAAATTTTGTGCCCATGACCTTCGCATATTCTTTATTATTCACTATCAAAACATTGCTCGAAACCATATAAGAGAAATCGAAGATTTCTGAAAGGGGTACCCCTTTGGTGAATTGGAGATTTCACTAATTTCTCCAAAATTTATTACCCTCGTGTTCAACTCGTTCGATATTTTTCCCCAAGAGATATCATGGTTAAATGAATATATTGGAGTCGAAACGGAGCCTTAAGTCAACATTTCAAAAAAAATTCCCCTTTTTGAGGGCAATTTTCGCAAGTTTTTTCCATATGTTCGTTCATCTCTCAGTATCTTGACTGTATCGCCCTCTACACACCTCGGATGTGCACGAAATTTTATACATAGAACCCTAAGACATAGGGCTACAAATTTTGTGCCCATGACCCTCACATATTCTTTAGTATTCACTATCAAAACATTGCACGAAACCATATTAGAGAAATCGAAGATTTCTGAAAGGGGTACCCCTTTGGTGAATTGGAGATTTCACTAATTTCTCCGAAATGTATTACCCTCGTGTTCAACTCGTTCGATATTTCTCCCCAAGAGATCTCATGGGTAAATGAATATATTGGAGTGGAAACGGAGACTTAAGTCAACATTTCAAAAAAAACTCCCCTTTTTGGGGGCAATTTTCGCAAATTTTTTCCTTATGTTCGTTCATGTCTCAGTATTTTGAGTGTATCGCCCTCTACACACCTCGCATGTGCACGAAATTTTATACATAGAACCCTAAGACATAGGGCTACAAATTTTGTGCCCATGAACTTCGCATATTCTTTAGTATTCACTATCAAATCATTGCTCGAAACCATATTAGAGAAATCAAAGATTTCTGAAAGGGGTACCCCTTTGGTGAATTGGAGATTTCACTAATTTCTCCGAAATGTATTACCCTCGTGTACAACTAGTGCGATATTTTTCCCCAAGAGATCTCATGGGTAAATAAATATATTGGAGTGGAAACGGAGACTTAAGTCAACATTTCAAAAAAAATTCCCCTTTTTGAGGGCAATTTTCGCAAGTTTTTTCCTTATGTTCGTTCATATCTCAGTATCTTGAATGTATCGCCCTCTACACACCTCGGATGTGCACGAAATTTAATACATAGAACCCTAAGACATAGGGCTACAAATTTTGTGCCCATGACCCTCGCATATTCTTTAGTATTCACTATCAAAACATTGCTCGAAACCATATTAGAGAAATCGAAGATTTCTGAAAGGGGTACCCCTTTGGTGAATTGGAGATTTCACTAATTTCTCCGAAATGTATTACCCTCGTGTTCAACTAGTGCGATATTTTTCCCCAAGATATCTCATGGGTAAATAAATATATTGGAGTGGAAACGGAGACTTAAGTCAACATTTCAAAAAAAATTCCCCTTTTTGAGGGCAATTTTCGCAAGTTTTTTCCTTATGTTCGTTCATATCTCAGTATCTTGAATGTATCGCCCTCTACACACCTCGGATGTGCACGAAATTTAATACATAGAACCCTAAGACATAGGGCTACAAATTTTGTGCCCATGACCCTCGCATATTCTTTAGTATTCACTATCAAAACATTGCTCGAAACCATATTAGAGAAATCGAAGATTTCTGAAAGGGGTACCCCTTTGGTGAATTGGAGATTTCAATAATTTCTCTGAAATGTATAACCCTCGTGTTCAACTCGTTCGATATTTTTCCCCAAGAGATCTCATGGGTAAATGAATATATTGGAGTGGAAACGGAGTCTTAAGTCAACATTTCAAAAAAAATTCCCCCTTTTGAGGGCAATTTTCGCAAGTTTTTTCCTTATGTTCGTTCATGTCTCAGTATTTTGAGTGTATCGCCCTCTACACACCTCGCATGTGCACGAAATTTAATACATAGAACCCTAAGACATAGGGCTACAAATTTTGTGCCCATGACCCTCGCATATTCTTTAGTATTCACTATCAAAACATTGCTCGAAACCATATTAGAGAAATCGAAGATTTCTGAAAGGGGTACCCCTTTGGTGAATTGGAGATTTCACTAATTTCTCCGAAATGTATTACCCTCGTGTTCAACTAGTGCGATATTTTTCCCCAAGATATCTCATGGGTAAATAAATATATTGGAGTGGAAACGGAGACTTAAGTCAACATTTCAAAAAAAATTCCCCTTTTTGAGGGCAATTTTCGCAAGTTTTTTCCTTATGTTCGTTCATATCTCAGTATCTTGAATGTATCGCCCTCTACACACCTCGGATGTGCACGAAAGTTAATACATAGAACCCTAAGACATAGGGCTACAAATTTTGTGCCCATGACCCTCGCATATTCTTTAGTATTCACTATCAAAACATTGCTCGAAACCATATAAGAGAAATCGAAGATTTCTGAAATGGGTACCCCTTTGGTGAATTGGAGATGTCACTAATTTCTCCGAAATGTATTACCCTCGTGTTCAACTCGTTCGATATTTTTCCCCAAGAGATCTCATGGGTAAATAAATATATTGGAGTGGAAACGGAGACTTAAGTCAACATTTCAAAACAAATTCCCCTTTTTGAGAGCAATTTTCGCAAGTTTTTTCCTTATGTTCGTTCATCTCTCAGTATCTTGACTGTATCGCCCTCTACACACCTCGCATGTGCACGGAATTTTATACATAGAACCCTAAGACATAGGGCTATAAATTTTGTGCCCATGACGCTCGCATATTCTTTAGTATTCACTATCAAAACATTGCTCGAAACCATATAAGAGAAATCGAAGATTTCTGAAAGGGGTACCCCTTTGGTGAATTGGAGATTTCACTAATTTCTCCGAAATGTATTACCCTCGTGTTCAACTCGTTCGATATTTTTCCCCAAGAGATCTCATGGGTAAATGAATATATTGGAGTCGAAACGGAGCCTTAAGTCAACATTTCAAAAAAAATTCCCCTTTTTGAGAGCAATTTTCGCACGTTTTTTCCTTATGTTCGTTCATCTCTTAGTATCTTGACTGTATCGCCCTCTACACACCTCGCATGTGCACGAAATTTTATACATAGAACCCTAAGACATAGGGCTACAAATTTTGTGCCCATGAACCTCGCATATTCTTTAGTATTCACTATCAAAACATTGCTCGAAACCATATTAGAGAAATCGAAGATTTCTGAAAGGGGTACCCCTTTGGTGAATTGGAGATTTCAATAATTTCTCTGAAATGTATAACCCTCGTGTTCAACTCGTTCGATATTTTTCCCCAAGAGATCTCATGGGTAAATGAATATATTGGAGTGGAAACGGAGACTTAAGTCAACATTTCAAAAAAAATTCCCCCTTTTGAGGGCAATTTTCGCAAGTTTTTTCCTTATGTTCGTTCATGTCTCAGTATTTTGAGTGTATCGCCCTCTACACACCTCGCATGTGCACGAAATTTAATACATAGAACCCTAAGACATAGGGCTACAAATTTTGTGCCCATGACCCTCGCATATTCTTTAGTATTCACTATCAAAACATTGCTCGAAACCATATAAGAGAAATCGAAGATTTCTGAAAGGGGTACCCCTTTGGTGAATTGGAGATTTCAATAATTTCTCTGAAATGTATAACCCTCGTGTTCAACTCGTTCGATATTTCTCCCCAAGAGATCTCATGGGTAAATGAATATATTGGAGTGGAAACGGAGACTTAAGTCAACATTTCAAAAAAAATTCCCCTTTTTGAGGGCAATTTTCGCAAGTTTTTTCCTTATGTTCGTTCATGTCTCAGTATTTTGAGTGTATCGCCCTCTACACACCTCGCATGTGCACGAAATTTTATACATAGAACCCTAAGACATAGGGCTACAAATTTTGTGCCCATGACCCTCGCATATTCTTTAGTATTAACTATCAAAACATTGCTCGAAACCATATAAGAGAAATCGAAGATTTCTGAAAGGGGTACCCCTTTTGTGAATTGGAGATTTCAATAATTTCTCTGAAATGTATAACCCTCGTGTTCAACTCGTTCGATATTTTTCCCCAAGAGATCTCATGGGTAAATGAATATATTGGAGTGGAAACGGAGACTTAAGTCAACATTTCAAAAAAAATTCCCCTTTTTGAGAGCAATTTTCGCAAGTATTTTCCTTATGTTCGTTCATCTCTCAGTATCTTGACTGTATCGCCCTCTACACACCTCGCATGTGCACGAAATTTAATACATAGAACCCTAAGACATAGGTCTACAAATTTTGTGCCCATGACCCTCGCATATTCTTTAGTATTCACTATCTAAACATTGCTCGAAACCATATTAGAGAAATCGAAGATTTCTGAAAGGGGTACCCCTTTGGTGAATTGGAGATTTCACTAATTTCTCCGAAATGTATTACCCTCGTGTTCAACTCGTTCGATATTTCTCCCCAAGAGAACTCATGGGTAAATGAATATATTGGAGTGGAAACGGAGACTTAAGTCAACATTTCAAAAAAAATTCCTCTTTTTGAGGGTAATTTTCGCAAGTTTTTTCCTTATGTTCGTTCATGTCTCAGTATTTTGAGTGTATCGCCCTCTACACACCTCGGATGTGCACGAAATTTAATACATAGAATCCTAAGACATAGGGCTACAAATTTTGTGCCCATGACCCTCGTATATTCTTTAGTATTCACTATCAAAACATTGCTCGAAACCATATTAGAGAAATCGAAGATTTCTGAAAGGGGTACCCCTTTGGTGAATTGGAGATTTCAATAATTTCTCTGAAATGTATGACCCTCGTGTTCAACTCGTTCGATATTTTTCCCCAAGAGATCTCATGGGTAAATGAATATATTGGAGTCGAAACGGAGCCTTAAGTCAACATTTCAAAAAAAAATCCCCCATTTTGAGAGCAATTTTAACAAGTTTTTTCCTTATGTTCGTTCATCTCTCAGTATCTTGACTTTATCGCCCTCTACACACCTCGCATGTGCACGAAATTTTATACATAGAACCCTAAGACATAGGGCTACAAATTTTGTGCCCATGACCCTCACATATTCTTTAGTATTCACTATCAAAACATTGCTCGAAACCATATAAGAGAAATCGAAGATTTCTGAAAGTGGTACCCCTTTGGTGAATTTTAGATTTCACTAATTTCTCCGAAATGTATTACCCTCGTGTTCAACTCGTTCGATATTTTTCCCCAAGAGATTTCATGGGTAAATGAATATATTGGAGTCGAAACGAAGCCTTTAGTCAACATTTCAAAAAAAATTCCCCTTTTTGAGAGCAATTTTCGCAAGTTTTTTCCTTATGTTCGTTCATCGCTCAGTATCTTGACTGTATCGCCCTCTACACACCTCGCATGTGCACGAAATTTTATACATAGAACCCTAAGACATAGGGCTACAAATTTTGTGCCCATGACCTTCGCATATTCTTTATTATTCACTATCAAAACATTGCTCGAAACCATATAAGAGAAATCGAAGATTTCTGAAAGGGGTACCCCTTTGGTGAATTGGAGATTTCACTAATTTCTCCAAAATTTATTACCCTCGTGTTCAACTCGTTCGATATTTTTCCCCAAGAGATATCATGGTTAAATGAATATATTGGAGTCGAAACGGAGCCTTAAGTCAACATTTCAAAAAAAATTCCCCTTTTTGAGGGCAATTTTCGCAAGTTTTTTCCATATGTTCGTTCATCTCTCAGTATCTTGACTGTATCGCCCTCTACACACCTCGGATGTGCACGAAATTTTATACATAGAACCCTAAGACATAGGGCTACAAATTTTGTGCCCATGACCCTCACATATTCTTTAGTATTCACTATCAAAACATTGCACGAAACCATATTAGAGAAATCGAAGATTTCTGAAAGGGGTACCCCTTTGGTGAATTGGAGATTTCACTAATTTCTCCGAAATGTATTACCCTCGTGTTCAACTCGTTCGATATTTCTCCCCAAGAGATCTCATGGGTAAATGAATATATTGGAGTGGAAACGGAGACTTAAGTCAACATTTCAAAAAAAACTCCCCTTTTTGGGGGCAATTTTCGCAAATTTTTTCCTTATGTTCGTTCATGTCTCAGTATTTTGAGTGTATCGCCCTCTACACACCTCGCATGTGCACGAAATTTTATACATAGAACCCTAAGACATAGGGCTACAAATTTTGTGCCCATGAACTTCGCATATTCTTTAGTATTCACTATCAAATCATTGCTCGAAACCATATTAGAGAAATCGAAGATTTCTGAAAGGGGTACCCCTTTGGTGAATTGGAGATTTCACTAATTTCTCCGAAATGTATTACCCTCGTGTACAACTAGTGCGATATTTTTCCCCAAGAGATCTCATGGGTAAATAAATATATTGGAGTGGAAACGGAGACTTAAGTCAACATTTCAAAAAAAATTCCCCTTTTTGAGGGCAATTTTCGCAAGTTTTTTCCTTATGTTCGTTCATATCTCAGTATCTTGAATGTATCGCCCTCTACACACCTCGGATGTGCACGAAATTTAATACATAGAACCCTAAGACATAGGGCTACAAATTTTGTGCCCATGACCCTCGCATATTCTTTAGTATTCACTATCAAAACATTGCTCGAAACCATATTAGAGAAATCGAAGATTTCTGAAAGGGGTACCCCTTTGGTGAATTGGAGATTTCAGTAATTTCTCCGAAATGTATTACCCTCGTGTTCAACTAGTGCGATATTTTTCCCCAAGATATCTCATGGGTAAATAAATATATTGGAGTGGAAACGGAGACTTAAGTCAACATTTCAAAAAAAATTCCCCTTTTTGAGGGCAATTTTCGCAAGTTTTTTCCTTATGTTCGTTCATATCTCAGTATCTTGAATGTATCGCCCTCTACACACCTCGGATGTGCACGAAATTTAATACATAGAACCCTAAGACATAGGGCTACAAATTTTGTGCCCATGACCCTCGCATATTCTTTAGTATTCACTATCAAAACATTGCTCGAAACCATATTAGAGAAATCGAAGATTTCTGAAAGGGGTACCCCTTTGGTGAATTGGAGATTTCAATAATTTCTCTGAAATGTATAACCCTCGTGTTCAACTCGTTCGATATTTTTCCCCAAGAGATCTCATGGGTAAATGAATATATTGGAGTGGAAACGGAGTCTTAAGTCAACATTTCAAAAAAAATTCCCCCTTTTGAGGGCAATTTTCGCAAGTTTTTTCCTTATGTTCGTTCATGTCTCAGTATTTTGAGTGTATCGCCCTCTACACACCTCGCATGTGCACGAAATTTAATACATAGAACCCTAAGACATAGGGCTACAAATTTTGTGCCCATGACCCTCGCATATTCTTTAGTATTCACTATCAAAACATTGCTCGAAACCATATTAGAGAAATCGAAGATTTCTGAAAGGGGTACCCCTTTGGTGAATTGGAGATTTCACTAATTTCTCCGAAATGTATTACCCTCGTGTTCAACTAGTGCGATATTTTTCCCCAAGATATCTCATGGGTAAATAAATATATTGGAGTGGAAACGGAGACTTAAGTCAACATTTCAAAAAAAATTCCCCTTTTTGAGGGCAATTTTCGCAAGTTTTTTCCTTATGTTCGTTCATATCTCAGTATCTTGAATGTATCGCCCTCTACACACCTCGGATGTGCACGAAAGTTAATACATAGAACCCTAAGACATAGGGCTACAAATTTTGTGCCCATGACCCTCGCATATTCTTTAGTATTCACTATCAAAACATTGCTCGAAACCATATAAGAGAAATCGAAGATTTCTGAAATGGGTACCCCTTTGGTGAATTGGAGATGTCACTAATTTCTCCGAAATGTATTACCCTCGTGTTCAACTCGTTCGATATTTTTCCCCAAGAGATCTCATGGGTAAATAAATATATTGGAGTGGAAACGGAGACTTAAGTCAACATTTCAAAACAAATTCCCCTTTTTGAGAGCAATTTTCGCAAGTTTTTTCCTTATGTTCGTTCATCTCTCAGTATCTTGACTGTATCGCCCTCTACACACCTCGCATGTGCACGGAATTTTATACATAGAACCCTAAGACATAGGGCTATAAATTTTGTGCCCATGACGCTCGCATATTCTTTAGTATTCACTATCAAAACATTGCTCGAAACCATATAAGAGAAATCGAAGATTTCTGAAAGGGGTACCCCTTTGGTGAATTGGAGATTTCACTAATTTCTCCGAAATGTATTACCCTCGTGTTCAACTCGTTCGATATTTTTCCCCAAGAGATCTCATGGGTAAATGAATATATTGGAGTCGAAACGGAGCCTTAAGTCAACATTTCAAAAAAAATTCCCCTTTTTGAGAGCAATTTTCGCACGTTTTTTCCTTATGTTCGTTCATCTCTTAGTATCTTGACTGTATCGCCCTCTACACACCTCGCATGTGCACGAAATTTTATACATAGAACCCTAAGACATAGGGCTACAAATTTTGTGCCCATGAACCTCGCATATTCTTTAGTATTCACTATCAAAACATTGCTCGAAACCATATTAGAGAAATCGAAGATTTCTGAAAGGGGTACCCCTTTGGTGAATTGGAGATTTCAATAATTTCTCTGAAATGTATAACCCTCGTGTTCAACTCGTTCGATATTTTTCCCCAAGAGATCTCATGGGTAAATGAATATATTGGAGTGGAAACGGAGACTTAAGTCAACATTTCAAAAAAAATTCCCCCTTTTGAGGGCAATTTTCGCAAGTTTTTTCCTTATGTTCGTTCATGTCTCAGTATTTTGAGTGTATCGCCCTCTACACACCTCGCATGTGCACGAAATTTAATACATAGAACCCTAAGACATAGGGCTACAAATTTTGTGCCCATGACCCTCGCATATTCTTTAGTATTCACTATCAAAACATTGCTCGAAACCATATAAGAGAAATCGAAGATTTCTGAAAGGGGTACCCCTTTGGTGAATTGGAGATTTCAATAATTTCTCTGAAATGTATAACCCTCGTGTTCAACTCGTTCGATATTTCTCCCCAAGAGATCTCATGGGTAAATGAATATATTGGAGTGGAAACGGAGACTTAAGTCAACATTTCAAAAAAAATTCCCCTTTTTGAGGGCAATTTTCGCAAGTTTTTTCCTTATGTTCGTTCATGTCTCAGTATTTTGAGTGTATCGCCCTCTACACACCTCGCATATGCACGAAATTTTATACATAGAACCCTAAGACATAGGGCTACAAATTTTGTGCCCATGACCCTCGCATATTCTTTAGTATTAACTATCAAAACATTGCTCGAAACCATATAAGAGAAATCGAAGATTTCTGAAAGGGGTACCCCTTTTGTGAATTGGAGATTTCAATAATTTCTCTGAAATGTATAACCCTCGTGTTCAACTCGTTCGATATTTTTCCCCAAGAGATCTCATGGGTAAATGAATATATTGGAGTGGAAACGGAGACTTAAGTCAACATTTCAAAAAAAATTCCCCTTTTTGAGAGCAATTTTCGCAAGTATTTTCCTTATGTTCGTTCATCTCTCAGTATCTTGACTGTATCGCCCTCTACACACCTCGCATGTGCACGAAATTTAATACATAGAACCCTAAGACATAGGTCTACAAATTTTGTGCCCATGACCCTCGCATATTCTTTAGTATTCACTATCTAAACATTGCTCGAAACCATATTAGAGAAATCGAAGATTTCTGAAAGGGGTACCCCTTTGGTGAATTGGAGATTTCACTAATTTCTCCGAAATGTATTACCCTCGTGTTCAACTCGTTCGATATTTCTCCCCAAGAGAACTCATGGGTAAATGAATATATTGGAGTGGAAACGGAGACTTAAGTCAACATTTCAAAAAAAATTCCTCTTTTTGAGGGTAATTTTCGCAAGTTTTTTCCTTATGTTCGTTCATGTCTCAGTATTTTGAGTGTATCGCCCTCTACACACCTCGGATGTGCACGAAATTTAATACATAGAATCCTAAGACATAGGGCTACAAATTTTGTGCCCATGACCCTCGTATATTCCTTAGTATTCACTATCAAAACATTGCTCGAAACCATATTAGAGAAATCGAAGATTTCTGAAAGGGGTACCCCTTTGGTGAATTGGAGATTTCAATAATTTCTCTGAAATGTATGACCCTCGTGTTCAACTCGTTCGATATTTTTCCCCAAGAGATCTCATGGGTAAATGAATATATTGGAGTCGAAACGGAGCCTTAAGTCAACATTTCAAAAAAAAATTCCCCATTTTGAGAGCAATTTTAACAAGTTTTTTCCTTATGTTCGTTCATCTCTCAGTATCTTGACTTTATCGCCCTCTACACACCTCGCATGTGCACGAAATTTTATACATAGAACCCTAAGACATAGGTCTACAAATTTTGTGCCCATGACCCTCGCATATTCTTTAGTATTCACTATCTAAACATTGCTCGAAACCATATTAGGGAAATCGAAGATTTCTGAAAGGGGTACCCCTTTGGTGAATTGGAGATTTCACTAATTTCTCCGAAATGTATTACCGTCGTGTTCAACTCGTTCGATATTTCTCCCCAAGAGAACTCATGGGTAAATGAATATATTGGAGTGGAAACGGAGACTTAAGTCAACATTTCAAAAAAAATTCCCCTTTTTGAGGGTAATTTTCGCAAGTTTTTTCCTTATGTTCGTTCATGTCTCAGTATTTTGAGTGTATCGCCCTCTACACACCTCGGATGTGCACGAAATTTAATACATAGAATCCTAAGACATAGGGCTACAAATTTTGTGCCCATGACCCTCGTATATTCTTTAGTATTCACTATCAAAACATTGCTCGAAACCATATTAGAGAAATCGAAGATTTCTGAAAGGGGTACCCCTTTGGTGAATTGGAGATTTCAATAATTTCTCTGAAATGTATGACCCTCGTGTTCAACTCGTTCGATATTTTTCCCCAAGAGATCTCATGGGTAAATGAATATATTGGAGTCGAAACGGAGCCTTAAGTCAACATTTCAAAAAAAAATTCCCCATTTTGAGAGCAATTTTAACAAGTTTTTTCCTTATGTTCGTTCATCTCTCAGTATCTTGACTTTATCGCCCTCTACACACCTCGCATGTGCACGAAATTTTATACATAGAACCCTAAGACATAGGTCTACAAATTTTGTGCCCATGACCCTCGCATATTCTTTAGTATTCACTATCTAAACATTGCTCGAAACCATATTAGAGAAATCGAAGATTTCTGAAAGGGGTACCCCTTTGGTGAATTGGAGATTTCACTAATTTCTCCGAAATGTATTACCGTCGTGTTCAACTCGTTCGATATTTCTCCCCAAGAGATCTCATGGGTAAATGAATATATTGGAGTGGAAACGGAGACTTAAGTCAACATTTCAAAAAAAATTCCCCTTTTTGAGGGCAATTTTCGCAAGTTTTTTCCTTATGTTCGTTCATGTCTCAGTATTTTGAGTGTATCGCCCTCTACACACCTCGCATGTGCACGAAATTTTATACATAGAACCCTAAGACATAGGGCTACAAATTTTGTGCCCATGACCCTCGCATATTCTTTAGTATTAACTATCAAAACATTGCTCGAAACCATATAAGAGAAATCGAAGATTTCTGAAAGGGGTACCCCTTTGGTGAATTGGAGATTTCACTAATTTCTCCGAAATGTATTACCCTCGTGTTCAACTCGTTCGATATTTTTCCCCAAGAGATCTCATGGGTAAATGAATATATTGGAGTCGAAACGGAGACTTAAGTCAACATTTCAAAAAAAATTCCCCTTTTTGAGAGCAATTTTCGCAAGTATTTTCCTTATGTTCGTTCATCTCTCAGTATCTTGACTGTATCGCCCTCTACACAACTCGCATGTGCACGAAATTTAATACAAAGAACCCTAAGACATAGGTCTACAAATTTTGTGCCCATGACCCTCGCATATTCTTTAGTATTCACTATCTAAACATTGCTCGAAACCATATTAGAGAAATCGAAGATTTCTGAAAGGGGTACCCCTTTGGTGAATTGGAGATTTCACTAATTTCTCCGAAATGTATTACCCTCGTGTTCAACTCGTTCGATATTTCTCCCCAAGAGAACTCATGGGTAAATGAATATATTGGAGTGGAAACGGAGACTTAAGTCAACATTTCAAAAAAAATTCCCCTTTTTGAGGGCAATTTTCGCAAGTTTTTTCCTTATGTTCGTTCATGTCTCAGTATTTTGAGTGTATCGCCCTCTACACACCTCGGATGTGCACGAAATTTAATACATAGAACCCTAAGACATAGGGCTACAAATTTTGTGCCCATGACCCTCGTATATTCTTTAGTATTCACTATCAAAACATTGCTCGAAACCATATTAGAGAAATCGAAGATTTCTGAAAGGGGTACCCCTTTGGTGAATTGGAGATTTCAATAATTTCTCTGAAATGTATGACCCTCGTGTTCAACTCGTTCGATATTTTTCCCCAAGAGATCTCATGGGTAAATGAATATATTGGAGTCGAAACGGAGCCTTAAGTCAACATTTCAAAAAAAAATTCCCCATTTTGAGAGCAATTTTAACAAGTCTTTTCCTTATGTTCGTTCATCTCTCAGTATCTTGACTTTATCGCCCTCTACACACCTCGCATGTGCACGAAATTTTATACATAGAACCCTAAGACATAGGTCTACAAATTTTGTGCCCATGACCCTCGCATATTCTTTAGTATTCACTATCTAAACATTGCTCGAAACCATATTAGAGAAATCGAAGATTTCTGAAAGGGGTACCCCTTTGGTGAATTGGAGATTTCACTAATTTCTCCGAAATGTATTACCCTCGTGTTCAACTCGTTCGATATTTCTCCCCAAGAGAACTCATGGGTAAATGAATATATTGGAGTGGAAACGGAGACTTAAGTCAACATTTCAAAAAAAATTCCCCTTTTTGAGGGCAATTTTCGCAAGTTTTTTCCTTATGTTCGTTCATGTCTCAGTATTTTGAGTGTATCGCCCTCTACACACCTCGCATGTGCACGAAATTTTATACATAGAACCCTAAGACATAGGGCTACAAATTTTGTGCCCATGACCCTCGCATATTCTTTAGTATTAACTATCAAAACATTGCTCGAAACCATATAAGAGAAATCGAAGATTTCTGAAAGGGGTACCCCTTTGGTGAATTGGAGATTTCACTAATTTCTCCGAAATGTATTACCCTCGTGTTCAACTCGTTCGATATTTTTCCCCAAGAGATCTCATGGGTAAATGAATATATTGGAGTCGAAACGGAGACTTAAGTCAACATTTCAAAAAAAATTCCCCTTTTTGAGAGCAATTTTCGCAAGTATTTTCCTTATGTTCGTTCATCTCTCAGTATCTTGACTGTATCGCCCTCTACACAACTCGCATGTGCACGAAATTTAATACAAAGAACCCTAAGACATAGGTCTACAAATTTTGTGCCCATGACCCTCGCATATTCTTTAGTATTCACTATCTAAACATTGCTCGAAACCATATTAGAGAAATCGAAGATTTCTGAAAGGGGTACCCCTTTGGTGAATTGGAGATTTCACTAATTTCTCCGAAATGTATTACCCTCGTGTTCAACTCGTTCGATATTTCTCCCCAAGAGAACTCATGGGTAAATGAATATATTGGAGTGGAAACGGAGACTTAAGTCAACATTTCAAAAAAAATTCCCCTTTTTGAGGGCAATTTTCGCAAGTTTTTTCCTTATGTTCGTTCATGTCTCAGTATTTTGAGTGTATCGCCCTCTACACACCTCGGATGTGCACGAAATTTAATACATAGAACCCTAAGACATAGGGCTACAAATTTTGTGCCCATGACCCTCGTATATTCTTTAGTATTCACTATCAAAACATTGCTCGAAACCATATTAGAGAAATCGAAGATTTCTGAAAGGGGTACCCCTTTGGTGAATTGGAGATTTCAATAATTTCTCTGAAATGTATGACCCTCGTGTTCAACTCGTTCGATATTTTTCCCCAAGAGATCTCATGGGTAAATGAATATATTGGAGTCGAAACGGAGCCTTAAGTCAACATTTCAAAAAAAAATTCCCCATTTTGAGAGCAATTTTAACAAGTCTTTTCCTTATGTTCGTTCATCTCTCAGTATCTTGACTTTATCGCCCTCTACACACCTCGCATGTGCACGAAATTTTATACATAGAACCCTAAGACATAGGTCTACAAATTTTGTGCCCATGACCCTCGCATATTCTTTAGTATTCACTATCTAAACATTGCTCGAAACCATATTAGAGAAATCGAAGATTTCTGAAAGGGGTACCCCTTTGGTGAATTGGAGATTTCACTAATTTCTCCGAAATGTATTACCCTCGTGTTCAACTCGTTCGATATTTCTCCCCAAGAGAACTCATGGGTAAATGAATATATTGGAGTGGAAACGGAGACTTAAGTCAACATTTCAAAAAAAATTCCCCTTTTTGAGGGCAATTTTCGCAAGTTTTTTCCTTATGTTCGTTCATGTCTCAGTATTTTGAGTGTATCGCCCTCTACACACCTCGGATGTGCACGAAATTTAATACATAGAACCCTAAGACATAGGGCTACAAATTTTGTGCCCATGACCCTCGTATATTCTTTAGTATTCACTATCAAAACATTGCTCGAAACCATATTAGAGAAATCGAAGATTTCTGAAAGGGGTACCCCTTTGGTGAATTGGAGATTTCAATAATTTCTCTGAAATGTATGACCCTCGTGTTCAACTCGTTCGATATTTTTCCCCAAGAGATCTCATGGGTAAATGAATATATTGGAGTCGAAACGGAGCCTTAAGTCAACATTTCAAAAAAAAATTCCCCATTTTGAGAGCAATTTTCGCAAGTTTTTTCCTTATGTTCGTTCATCTCTCAGTATCTTGACTTTATCGCCCTCTACACACCTGGCATGTGCACGAAATTTTATACATAGAACCCTAAGACATAGGGCTACAAATTTGTGCCCATGACCCTCGCATATTCTTTAGTATTCACTATCAAAACATTGCTCGAAACCATATAAGAGAAATCGAAGATTTCTGAAAGGGGTACCCCTTTGGTGAATTGGAGATTTCACTAATTTCTCCGAAATTTATTACCCTCGTGTTCAACTCGTTCGATATTTTTCCCCAAGAGATCTCATGGTTAAATGAATATATTGGAGTCGAAACGGAGCCTTAAGTCAACTTTTCAAAAAAAATTCCCCTTTTTGAGAGCAATTTTCGCAAGTTTTTTCGTTATGTTCGTTCATCTCTCAGTATCTTGACTGTATCGCCCTCTACACACCTCGCATGTGCACGAAATTTTATACATAGAACCCTAAGACATAGGGCTACAAATTTTGTGCCCATGACCCTCGCATATTCTTTAGTATTCACTATCAAAACATTGCTCGAAACCATATTAGAGAAATCGAAGATTTCTGAAAGGGGTACCCCTTTGGTGAATTGGAGATTTCACTAATTTCTCCGAAATGTATTACCCTCGTGTTCAACTAGTGCGATATTTTTCCCCAAGATATCTCATGGGTAAATAAATATATTGGAGTGGAAACGGAGACTTAAGTCAACATTTCAAAAAAAATTCCCCTTTTTGAGGGCAATTTTCGCAAGTTTTTTCCTTATGTTCGTTCATATCTCAGTATCTTGAATGTATCGCCCTCTACACACCTCGGATGTGCACGAAATTTAATACATAGAACCCTAAGACATAGGGCTACAAATTTTGTGCCCATGACCCTCGCATATTCTTTAGTATTCACTATCAAAACATTGCTCGAAACCATATTAGAGAAATCGAAGATTTCTGAAAGGGGTACCCCTTTGGTGAATTGGAGATTTCACTAATTTCTCCGAAATGTATTACCCTCGTGTTCAACTAGTGCGATATTTTTCCCCAAGATATCTCATGCGTAAATAAATATATTGGAGTGGAAACGGAGACTTAAGTCAACATTTCAAAAAAAATTCCCCTTTTTGAGGGCAATTTTCGCAAGTTTTTTCCTTATGTTCGTTCATATCTCAGTATCTTGAATGTATCGCCCTCTACACACCTCGGATGTGCACGAAATTTAATACATAGAACCCTAAGACATAGGGCTACAAATTTTGTGCCCATGACCCTCGCATATTCTTTAGTATTCACTATCAAAACATTGCTCGAAACCATATAAGAGAAATCGAAGATTTCTGAAAGGGGTACCCCTTTGGTGAATTGGAGATGTCACTAATTTCTCCGAAATGTATTACCCTCGTGTTCAACTCGTTCGATATTTTTCCCCAAGAGATCTCATGGGTAAATAAATATATTGGAGTGGAAACGGATACTTAAGTCAACATTTCAAAACAAATTCCCCTTTTTGAGAGCAATTTTCGCAAGTTTTTTCCTTATGTTCGTTCATCTCTCAGTATCTTGACTGTATCGCCCTCTACACACCTCGCATGTGCACGGAATTTTATACATAGAACCCTAAGACATAGGGCTATAAATTTTGTGCCCATGACGCTCGCATATTCTTTAGTATTCACTATCAAAACATTGCTCGAAACCATATAAGAGAAATCGAAGATTTCTGAAAGGGGTACCCCTTTGGTGAATTGGAGATTTCACTAATTTCTCCGAAATGTATTACCCTCGTGTTCAACTCGTTCGATATTTTTCCCCAAGAGATCTCATGGGTAAATGAATATATTGGAGTCGAAACGGAGCCTTAAGTCAACATTTCAAAAAAAATTCCCCTTTTTGAGAGCATTTTTCGCACGTTTTTTCCTTATGTTCGTTCATCTCTTAGTATCTTGACTGTATCGCCCTCTACACACCTCGCATGTGCACGAAATTTTATACATAGAACCCTAAGACATAGGGCTACAAATTTTGTGCCCATGAACCTCGCATATTCTTTAGTATTCACTATCAAAACATTGCTCGAAACCATATTAGAGAAATCGAAGATTTCTGAAAGGGGTACCCCTTTGGTGAATTGGAGATTTCAATAATTTCTCTGAAATGTATAACCCTCGTGTTCAACTCGTTCGATATTTTTCCCCAAGAGATCTCATGGGTAAATGAATATATTGGAGTGGAAACGGAGACTTAAGTCAACATTTCAAAAAAAATTCCCCTTTTTGAGGGCAATTTTCGCAAGTTTTTTCCTTATGTTCGTTCATATCTCAGTATCTTGAATGTATCGCCCTCTACACACCTCGGATGTGCACGAAATTTAATACATAGAACCCTAAGACATAGGGCTACAAATTTTGTGCCCATGACCCTCGCATATTCTTTAGTATTCACTATCAAAACATTGCTCGAAACCATATAAGAGAAATCGAAGATTTCTGAAAGGGGTACCCCTTTGGTGAATTGGAGATGTCACTAATTTCTCCGAAATGTATTACCCTCGTGTTCAACTCGTTCGATATTTTTCCCCAAGAGATCTCATGGGTAAATAAATATATTGGAGTGGAAACGGATACTTAAGTCAACATTTCAAAACAAATTCCCCTTTTTGAGAGCAATTTTCGCAAGTTTTTTCCTTATGTTCGTTCATCTCTCAGTATCTTGACTGTATCGCCCTCTACACACCTCGCATGTGCACGGAATTTTATACATAGAACCCTAAGACATAGGGCTATAAATTTTGTGCCCATGACGCTCGCATATTCTTTAGTATTCACTATCAAAACATTGCTCGAAACCATATAAGAGAAATCGAAGATTTCTGAAAGGGGTACCCCTTTGGTGAATTGGAGATTTCACTAATTTCTCCGAAATGTATTACCCTCGTGTTCAACTCGTTCGATATTTTTCCCCAAGAGATCTCATGGGTAAATGAATATATTGGAGTCGAAACGGAGCCTTAAGTCAACATTTCAAAAAAAATTCCCCTTTTTGAGAGCATTTTTCGCACGTTTTTTCCTTATGTTCGTTCATCTCTTAGTATCTTGACTGTATCGCCCTCTACACACCTCGCATGTGCACGAAATTTTATACATAGAACCCTAAGACATAGGGCTACAAATTTTGTGCCCATGAACCTCGCATATTCTTTAGTATTCACTATCAAAACATTGCTCGAAACCATATTAGAGAAATCGAAGATTTCTGAAAGGGGTACCCCTTTGGTGAATTGGAGATTTCAATAATTTCTCTGAAATGTATAACCCTCGTGTTCAACTCGTTCGATATTTTTCCCCAAGAGATCTCATGGGTAAATGAATATATTGGAGTGGAAACGGAGACTTAAGTCAACATTTCAAAAAAAATTCCCCCTTTTGAGGGCAATTTTCGCAAGTTTTTTCCTTATGTTCGTTCATGTCTCAGTATTTTGAGTGTATCGCCCTCTACACACCTCGGATGTGCACGAAATTTAATACATAGAACCCTAAGACATAGGGCTACAAATTTTGTGCCCATGACCCTCGTATATTCTTTAGTATTCACTATCAAAACATTGCTCGAAACCATATTAGAGAAATCGAAGATTTCTGAAAGGGGTACCCCTTTGGTGAATTGGAGATGTCACTAATTTCTCCGAAATGTATTACCCTCGTGTTCAACTCGTTCGATATTTTTCCCCAAGAGATCTCATGGGTAAATAAATATATTGGAGTGGAAACGGATACTTAAGTCAACATTTCAAAACAAATTCCCCTTTTTGAGAGCAATTTTCGCAAGTTTTTTCCTTATGTTCGTTCATCTCTCAGTATCTTGACTGTATCGCCCTCTACACACCTCGCATGTGCACGGAATTTTATACATAGAACCCTAAGACATAGGGCTATAAATTTTGTGCCCATGACGCTAGCATATTCTTTAGTATTCACTATCAAAACATTGCTCGAAACCATATAAGAGAAATCGAAGATTTCTGAAAGGGGTACCCCTTTGGTGAATTGGAGATTTCACTAATTTCTCCGAAATGTATTACCCTCGTGTTCAACTCGTTCGATATTTTTCCCCAAGAGATCTCATGGGTAAATGAATATATTGGAGTCGAAACGGAGCCTTAAGTCAACATTTCAAAAAAAATTCCCCTTTTTGAGAGCATTTTTCGCACGTTTTTTCCTTATGTTCGTTCATCTCTTAGTATCTTGACTGTATCGCCCTCTACACACCTCGCATGTGCACGAAATTTTATACATAGAACCCTAAGACATAGGGCTACAAATTTTGTGCCCATGAACCTCGCATATTCTTTAGTATTCACTATCAAAACATTGCTCGAAACCATATTAGAGAAATCGAAGATTTCTGAAAGGGGTACCCCTTTGGTGAATTGGAGATTTCAATAATTTCTCTGAAATGTATAACCCTCGTGTTCAACTCGTTCGATATTTTTCCCCAAGAGATCTCATGGGTAAATGAATATATTGGAGTGGAAACGGAGACTTAAGTCAACATTTCAAAAAAAATTCCCCCTTTTGAGGGCAATTTTCGCAAGTTTTTTCCTTATGTTCGTTCATGTCTCAGTATTTTGAGTGTATCGCCCTCTACACACCTCGGATGTGCACGAAATTTAATACATAGAACCCTAAGACATAGGGCTACAAATTTTGTGCCCATGACCCTCGTATATTCTTTAGTATTCACTATCAAAACATTGCTCGAAACCATATTAGAGAAATCGAAGATTTCTGAAAGGGGTACCCCTTTGGTGAATTGGAGATTTCAATAATTTCTCTGAAATGTATGACCCTCGTGTTCAACTCGTTCGATATTTTTCCCCAAGAGATCTCATGGGTAAATGAATATATTGGAGTCGAAACGGAGCCTTAAGTCAACATTTCAAAAAAAAATTCCCCATTTTGAGAGCAATTTTAACAAGTTTTTTCCTTATGTTCGTTCATCTCTCAGTATCTTGACTTTATCGCCCTCTACACACCTCGCATGTGCACGAAATTTTATACATAGAACCCTAAGACATAGGTCTACAAATTTTGTGCCCATGACCCTCACATATTCTTTAGTATTCACTATCTAAACATTGCTCGAAACCATATTAGAGAAATCGAAGATTTCTGAAAGGGGTACCCCTTTGGTGAATTGGAGATTTCACTAATTTCTCCGAAATGTATTACCCTCGTGTTCAACTCGTTCGATATTTCTCCCCAAGAGAACTCATGGGTAAATGAATATATTGGAGTGGAAACGGAGACTTAAGTCAACATTTCAAAAAAAATTCCCCTTTTTGAGGGCAATTTTCGCAAGTTTTTTCCTTATGTTCGTTCATGTCTCAGTATTTTGAGTGTATCGCCCTCTACACACCTCGGATGTGCACGAAATTTAATACATAGAACCCTAAGACATAGGGCTACAAATTTTGTGCCCATGACCCTCGTATATTCTTTAGTATTCACTATCAAAACATTGCTCGAAACCATATTAGAGAAATCGAAGATTTCTGAAAGGGGTACCCCTTTGGTGAATTGGAGATTTCAATAATTTCTCTGAAATGTATGACCCTCGTGTTCAACTCGTTCGATATTTTTCCCCAAGAGATCTCATGGGTAAATGAATATATTGGAGTCGAAACGGAGCCTTAAGTCAACATTTCAAAAAAAAATTCCCCATTTTGAGAGCAATTTTCGCAATTTTTTTCCTTATGTTCGTTCATCTCTCAGTATCTTGACTTTATCGCCCTCTACACACCTCGCATGTGCACGAAATTTTATACATAGAACCCTAAGACATAGGGCTACAAATTTTGTGCCCATGACCCTCGCATATTCTTTAGTATTCACTATCAAAACATTGCTCGAAACCATATAAGAGAAATCGAAGATTTCTGAAAGGGGTACCCCTTTGGTGAATTGGAGATTTCACTAATTTCTCCGAAATTTATTACCCTCGTGTTCAACTCGTTCGATATTTTTCCCCAAGAGATCTCATGGTTAAATGAATATATTGGAGTCGAAACGGAGCCTTAAGTCAACTTTTCAAAAAAAAATTCCCCATTTTGAGAGCAATTTTAACAAGTTTTTTCCTTATGTTCGTTCATCTCTCAGTATCTTGACTTTATCGCCCTCTACACACCTCGCATGTGCACGAAATTTTATACATAGAACCCTAAGACATAGGTCTACAAATTTTGTGCCCATGACCCTCACATATTCTTTAGTATTCACTATCTAAACATTGCTCGAAACCATATTAGAGAAATCGAAGATTTCTGAAAGGGGTACCCCTTTGGTGAATTGGAGATTTCACTAATTTCTCCGAAATGTATTACCCTCGTGTTCAACTCGTTCGATATTTCTCCCCAAGAGAACTCATGGGTAAATGAATATATTGGAGTGGAAACGGAGACTTAAGTCAACATTTCAAAAAAAATTCCCCTTTTTGAGGGCAATTTTCGCAAGTTTTTTCCTTATGTTCGTTCATGTCTCAGTATTTTGAGTGTATCGCCCTCTACACACCTCGGATGTGCACGAAATTTAATACATAGAACCCTAAGACATAGGGCTACAAATTTTGTGCCCATGACCCTCGTATATTCTTTAGTATTCACTATCAAAACATTGCTCGAAACCATATTAGAGAAATCGAAGATTTCTGAAAGGGGTACCCCTTTGGTGAATTGGAGATTTCAATAATTTCTCTGAAATGTATGACCCTCGTGTTCAACTCGTTCGATATTTTTCCCCAAGAGATCTCATGGGTAAATGAATATATTGGAGTCGAAACGGAGCCTTAAGTCAACATTTCAAAAAAAAATTCCCCATTTTGAGAGCAATTTTCGCAATTTTTTTCCTTATGTTCGTTCATCTCTCAGTATCTTGACTTTATCGCCCTCTACACACCTCGCATGTGCACGAAATTTTATACATAGAACCCTAAGACATAGGGCTACAAATTTTGTGCCCATGACCCTCGCATATTCTTTAGTATTCACTATCAAAACATTGCTCGAAACCATATAAGAGAAATCGAAGATTTCTGAAAGGGGTACCCCTTTGGTGAATTGGAGATTTCACTAATTTCTCCGAAATTTATTACCCTCGTGTTCAACTCGTTCGATATTTTTCCCCAAGAGATCTCATGGTTAAATGAATATATTGGAGTCGAAACGGAGCCTTAAGTCAACTTTTCAAAAAAAATTCCCCTTTTTGAGAGCAATTTTCGCAAGTTTTTTCGTTATGTTCGTTCATCTCTCAGTATCTTGACTGTATCGCCCTCTACACACCTCGCATGTGCACGAAATTTTATACATAGAACCCTAAGACATAGGGCTACAAATTTTGTGCCCATGACCCTCGCATATTCTTTAGTATTCACTATCAAAACATTGCTCGAAACCATATTAGAGAAATCGAAGATTTCTGAAAGGGGTACCCCTTTGGTGAATTGGAGATTTCACTAATTTCTCCGAAATGTATTACCCTCGTGTTCAACTAGTGCGATATTTTTCCCCAAGATATCTCATGGGTAAATAAATATATTGGAGTGGAAACGGAGACTTAAGTCAACATTTCAAAAAAAATTCCCCTTTTTGAGGGCAATTTTCGCAAGTTTTTTCCTTATGTTCGTTCATATCTCAGTATCTTGAATGTATCGCACTCTACACACCTCGGATGTGCACGAAATTTAATACATAGAACCCTAAGACATAGGGCTACAAATTTTGTGCCCATGACCCTCGCATATTCTTTAGTATTCACTATCAAAACATTGCTCGAAACCATATAAGAGAAATCGAAGATTTCTGAAAGGGGTACCCCTTTGGTGAATTGGAGATGTCACTAATTTCTCCGAAATGTATTACCCTCGTGTTCAACTCGTTCGATATTTTTCCCCAAGAGATCTCATGGGTAAATAAATATATTGGAGTGGAAACGGAGACTTAAGTCAACATTTCAAAACAAATTCCCCTTTTTGAGAGCAATTTTCGCAAGTTTTTTCCTTATGTTCGTTCATCTCTCAGTATCTTGACTGTATCGCCCTCTACACACCTCGCATGTGCACGGAATTTTATACATAGAACCCTAAGACATAGGGCTATAAATTTTGTGCCCATGACGCTCGCATATTCTTTAGTATTCACTATCAAAACATTGCTCGAAACCATATAAGAGAAATCGAAGATTTCTGAAAGGGGTACCCCTTTGGTGAATTGGAGATTTCACTAATTTCTCCGAAATGTATTACCCTCGTGTTCAACTCGTTCGATATTTTTCCCCAAGAGATCTCATGGGTAAATGAATATATTGGAGTCGAAACGGAGCCTTAAGTCAACATTTCAAAAAAAATTCCCATTTTTGAGAGCAATTTTCGCACGTTTTTTCCTTATGTTCGTTCATCTCTTAGTATCTTGACTGTATCGCCCTCTACACACCTCGCATGTGCACGAAATTTTATACATAGAACCCTAAGACATAGGGCTACAAATTTTGTGCCCATGAACCTCGCATATTCTTTAGTATTCACTATCAAAACATTGCTCGAAACCATATTAGAGAAATCGAAGATTTCTGAAAGGGGTACCCCTTTGGTGAATTGGAGATTTCAATAATTTCTCTGAAATGTATAACCCTCGTGTTCAACTCGTTCGATATTTTTCCCCAAGAGATCTCATGGGTAAATGAATATATTGGAGTGGAAACGGAGACTTAAGTCAACATTTCAAAAAAAATTCCCCCTTTTGAGGGCAATTTTCGCAAGTTTTTTCCTTATGTTCGTTCATGTCTCAGTATTTTGAGTGTATCGCCCTCTACACACCTCGCATGTGCACGAAATTTAATACATAGAACCCTAAGACATAGGGCTACAAATTTTGTGCCCATGACCCTCGCATATTCTTTAGTATTCACTATCAAAACATTGCTCGAAACCATATAAGAGAAATCGAAGATTTCTGAAAGGGGTACCCCTTTGGTGAATTGGAGATTTCACTAATTTCTCGGAAATGTATAACCCTCGTGATCAACTCGTTCGATATTTTTCCCCAAGAGATCTCATGGGTAAATGAATATATTGGAGTCGAAACGGAGCCTTAAGTCAACATTTCAAAAAAAATTCCCCTTTTTGAGAGCAATTTTCGCAAGAATTTTCTTTATGTTCGTTCATCTCTCAGTATCTTGACTGTATCGCCCTCTACACACCTCGCATGTGCACGAAATTTTATACATAGAACCCTAAGACATAGGGCTACAAATTTTGTGCCCATGACCCTCGCATATTCTTTAGTATTAACTATCAAAACATTGCTCGAAACCATATAAGAGAAATCGAAGATTTCTGAAAGGGGTACCCCTTTGGTGAATTGGAGATTTCACTAATTTCTCTTAAATGTATTACCCTCGTGTTCAACTCGTTCGATATTTTTCCCCAAGAGATCTCATGGGTAAATGAATATATTGGAGTCGAAACGGAGCCTTAAGTCAACATTTCAAAAAAAATTCCCCTTTTTGAGAGCAATTTTCGCAAGAATTTTCCTTATGTTCGTTCATCTCTCAGTATCTTGACTGTATCGCCCTCTACACACCTCGCATGTGCACGAAATTTTATACATAGAACCCTAAGACATAGGGCAACAAATTTTGTGCCCATGACCCTCTCATATTCTTTAGTATTCACTATCAAAACATTGCTCGAAACCATATTAGAGAAATCAAATATTTCTGAAAGGGGTACCCCTTTGGTGAATTGGAGATTTCACTAATTTCTCCGAAATGTATTACCCTCGTGTTCAACTCGTTCGATATTTCTCCCCAAGAGATCTCATGGGTAAATGAATATATTGGAGTGGAAACGGAGACTTAAGTCAACATTTCAAAAAAAATTCCCCTTTTTGAGGGCAATTTTCGCAAGTTTTTTCCTTATGTTCGTTCATGTCTCAGTATTTTGAGTGTATCGCCCTCTACACACCTCGCATGTGCACGAAATTTTATACATAGAACCCTAAGACATAGGGCTACAAATTTTGTGCCCATGACCCTCGCATATTCTTTAGTATTAACTATCAAAACATTGCTCGAAACCATATAAGAGAAATCGAAGATTTCTGAAAGGGGTACCCCTTTGGTGAATTGGAGATTTCACTAATTTCTCCGAAATGTATTACCCTCGTGTTCAACTCGTTCGATATTTTTCCCCAAGAGATCTCATGGGTAAATGAATATATTGGAGTCAAAACGGAGCCTTAAGTCAACATTTCAAAAAAAATTCCCCTTTTTGAGAGCAATTTTCGCAAGTTTTTTCCTTATGTTCGTTCATCTCTCAGTATCTTGACTGTATCGCCCTCTACACACCTCGCATGTGCACGAAATTTTATACATAGAACCCTAAGACATAGGGCTACAAATTTTGTGCCCATGAACCTCGCATATTCTTTAGTATTCACTATCAAAACATTGCTCGAAACCATATTAGAGAAATCGAAGATTTCTGAAAGGGGTACCCCTTTGGTGAATTGGAGATTTCAATAATTTCTCTGAAATGTATAACCCTCGTGTTCAACTCGTTCGATATTTTTCCCCAAGAGATCTCATGGGTAAATGAATATATTGGAGTGGAAACGGAGACTTAAGTCAACATTTCAAAAAAAATTCCCCCTTTTGAGGGCAATTTTCGCAAGTTTTTTCCTTATGTTCGTTCATGTCTCAGTATTTTGAGTGTATCGCCCTCTACACACCTCGCATGTGCACGAAATTTAATACATAGAACCCTAAGACATAGGGCTACAAATTTTGTGCCCATGACCCTCGCATATTCTTTAGTATTCACTATCAAAACATTGCTCGAAACCATATAAGAGAAATCGAAGATTTCTGAAAGGGGTACCCCTTTGGTGAATTGGAGATTTCACTAATTTCTCGGAAATGTATAACCCTCGTGATCAACTCGTTCGATATTTTTCCCCAAGAGATCTCATGGGTAAATGAATATATTGGAGTCGAAACGGAGCCTTAAGTCAACATTTCAAAAAAAATTCCCCTTTTTGAGAGCAATTTTCGCAAGAATTTTCTTTATGTTCGTTCATCTCTCAGTATCTTGACTGTATCGCCCTCTACACACCTCGCATGTGCACGAAATTTTATACATAGAACCCTAAGACATAGGGCTACAAATTTTGTGCCCATGACCCTCGCATATTCTTTAGTATTAACTATCAAAACATTGCTCGAAACCATATAAGAGAAATCGAAGATTTTTGAAAGGGGTACCCCTTTGGTGAATTGGAGATTTCACTAATTTCTCTGAAATGTATTACCCTCGTGTTCAACTCGTTCGATATTTTTCCCCAAGAGATCTCATGGGTAAATGAATATATTGGAGTCGAAACGGAGCCTTAAGTCAACATTTCAAAAAAAATTCCCCTTTTTGAGAGCAATTTTCGCAAGAATTTTCCTTATGTTCGTTCATCTCTCAGTATCTTGACTGTATCGCCCTCTACACACCTCGCATGTGCACGAAATTTTATACATAGAACCCTAAGACATAGGGCAACAAATTTTGTGCCCATGACCCTCTCATATTCTTTAGTATTCACTATCAAAACATTGCTCGAAACCATATTAGAGAAATCAAAGATTTCTGAAAGGGGTACCCCTTTGGTGAATTGGAGATTTCACTAATTTCTCCGAAATGTATTACCCTCGTGTTCAACTCGTTCGATATTTCTCCCCAAGAGATCTCATGGGTAAATGAATATATTGGAGTGGAAACGGAGACTTAAGTCAACATTTCAAAAAAAATTCCCCTTTTTGAGGGCAATTTTCGCAAGTTTTTTCCTTATGTTCGTTCATGTCTCAGTATTTTGAGTGTATCGCCCTCTACACACCTCGCATGTGCACGAAATTTTATACATAGAACCCTAAGACATAGGGCTACAAATTTTGTGCCCATGACCCTCGCATATTCTTTAGTATTAACTATCAAAACATTGCTCGAAACCATATAAGAGAAATCGAAGATTTCTGAAAGGGGTACCCCTTTGGTGAATTGGAGATTTCACTAATTTCTCCGAAATGTATTACCCTCGTGTTCAACTCGTTCGATATTTTTCCCCAAGAGATCTCATGGGTAAATGAATATATTGGAGTCAAAACGGAGCCTTAAGTCAACATTTCAAAAAAAATTCCCCTTTTTGAGAGCAATTTTCGCAAGTTTTTTCCTTATGTTCGTTCATCTCTCAGTATCTTGACTGTATCGCCCTCTACACACCTCGCATGTGCACGAAATTTTATACATAGAACCCTAAGACATAGGGCTACAAATTTTGTGCCCATGAACCTCGCATATTCTTTAGTATTCACTATCAAAACATTGCTCGAAACCATATTAGAGAAATCGAAGATTTCTGAAAGGGGTACCCCTTTGGTGAATTGGAGATTTCAATAATTTCTCTGAAATGTATAACCCTCGTGTTCAACTCGTTCGATATTTTTCCCCAAGAGATCTCATGGGTAAATGAATATATTGGAGTGGAAACGGAGACTTAAGTCAACATTTCAAAAAAAATTCCCCCTTTTGAGGGCAATTTTCGCAAGTTTTTTCCTTATGTTCGTTCATGTCTCAGTATTTTGAGTGTATCGCCCTCTACACACCTCGCATGTGCACGAAATTTAATACATAGAACCCTAAGACATAGGGCTACAAATTTTGTGCCCATGACCCTCGCATATTCTTTAGTATTCACTATCAAAACATTGCTCGAAACCATATAAGAGAAATCGAAGATTTCTGAAAGGGGTACCCCTTTGGTGAATTGGAGATTTCACTAATTTCTCGGAAATGTATAACCCTCGTGATCAACTCGTTCGATATTTTTCCCCAAGAGATCTCATGGGTAAATGAATATATTGGAGTCGAAACGGAGCCTTAAGTCAACATTTCAAAAAAAATTCCCCTTTTTGAGAGCAATTTTCGCAAGAATTTTCTTTATGTTCGTTCATCTCTCAGTATCTTGACTGTATCGCCCTCTACACACCTCGCATGTGCACGAAATTTTATACATAGAACCCTAAGACATAGGGCTACAAATTTTGTGCCCATGACCCTCGCATATTCTTTAGTATTAACTATCAAAACATTGCTCGAAACCATATAAGAGAAATCGAAGATTTCTGAAAGGGGTACCCCTTTGGTGAATTGGAGATTTCACTAATTTCTCCGAAATGTATTACCCTCGTGTTCAACTCGTTCGATATTTTTCCCCAAGAGATCTCATGGGTAAATGAATATATTGGAGTCAAAACGGAGCCTTAAGTCAACATTTCAAAAAAAATTCCCCTTTTTGAGAGCAATTTTCGCAAGTTTTTTCCTTATGTTCGTTCATCTCTCAGTATCTTGACTGTATCGCCCTCTACACACCTCGCATGTGCACGAAATTTTATACATAGAACCCTAAGACATAGGGCTACAAATTTTGTGCCCATGAACCTCGCATATTCTTTAGTATTCACTATCAAAACATTGCTCGAAACCATATTAGAGAAATCGAAGATTTCTGAAAGGGGTACCCCTTTGGTGAATTGGAGATTTCAATAATTTCTCTGAAATGTATAACCCTCGTGTTCAACTCGTTCGATATTTTTCCCCAAGAGATCTCATGGGTAAATGAATATATTGGAGTGGAAACGGAGACTTAAGTCAACATTTCAAAAAAAATTCCCCCTTTTGAGGGCAATTTTCGCAAGTTTTTTCCTTATGTTCGTTCATGTCTCAGTATTTTGAGTGTATCGCCCTCTACACACCTCGCATGTGCACGAAATTTAATACATAGAACCCTAAGACATAGGGCTACAAATTTTGTGCCCATGACCCTCGCATATTCTTTAGTATTCACTATCAAAACATTGCTCGAAACCATATAAGAGAAATCGAAGATTTCTGAAAGGGGTACCCCTTTGGTGAATTGGAGATTTCACTAATTTCTCGGAAATGTATAACCCTCGTGATCAACTCGTTCGATATTTTTCCCCAAGAGATCTCATGGGTAAATGAATATATTGGAGTCGAAACGGAGCCTTAAGTCAACATTTCAAAAAAAATTCCCCTTTTTGAGAGCAATTTTCGCAAGAATTTTCCTTATGTTCGTTCATCTCTCAGTATCTTGACTGTATCGCCCTCTACACACCTCGCATGTGCACGAAATTTTATACATAGAACCCTAAGACATAGGGCAACAAATTTTGTGCCCATGACCCTCTCATATTCTTTAGTATTCACTATCAAAACATTGCTCGAAACCATATTAGAGAAATCAAAGATTTCTGAAAGGGGTACCCCTTTGGTGAATTGGAGATTTCACTAATTTCTCCGAAATGTATTACCCTCGTGTTCAACTCGTTCGATATTTCTCCCCAAGAGATCTCATGGGTAAATGAATATATTGGAGTGGAAACGGAGACTTAAGTCAACATTTCAAAAAAAATTCCCCTTTTTGAGGGCAATTTTCGCAAGTTTTTTCCTTATGTTCGTTCATGTCTCAGTATTTTGAGTGTATCGCCCTCTACACACCTCGCATGTGCACGAAATTTTATACATAGAACCCTAAGACATAGGGCTACAAATTTTGTGCCCATGACCCTCGCATATTCTTTAGTATTAACTATCAAAACATTGCTCGAAACCATATAAGAGAAATCGAAGATTTCTGAAAGGGGTACCCCTTTGGTGAATTGGAGATTTCACTAATTTCTCCGAAATGTATTACCCTCGTGTTCAACTCGTTCGATATTTTTCCCCAAGAGATCTCATGGGTAAATGAATATATTGGAGTCAAAACGGAGCCTTAAGTCAACATTTCAAAAAAAATTCCCCTTTTTGAGAGCAATTTTCGCAAGTTTTTTCCTTATGTTCGTTCATCTCTCAGTATCTTGACTGTATCGCCCTCTACACACCTCGCATGTGCACGAAATTTTATACATAGAACCCTAAGACATAGGGCTACAAATTTTGTGCCCATGAACCTCGCATATTCTTTAGTATTCACTATCAAAACATTGCTCGAAACCATATTAGAGAAATCGAAGATTTCTGAAAGGGGTACCCCTTTGGTGAATTGGAGATTTCAATAATTTCTCTGAAATGTATAACCCTCGTGTTCAACTCGTTCGATATTTTTCCCCAAGAGATCTCATGGGTAAATGAATATATTGGAGTGGAAACGGAGACTTAAGTCAACATTTCAAAAAAAATTCCCCCTTTTGAGGGCAATTTTCGCAAGTTTTTTCCTTATGTTCGTTCATGTCTCAGTATTTTGAGTGTATCGCCCTCTACACACCTCGCATGTGCACGAAATTTAATACATAGAACCCTAAGACATAGGGCTACAAATTTTGTGCCCATGACCCTCGCATATTCTTTAGTATTCACTATCAAAACATTGCTCGAAACCATATAAGAGAAATCGAAGATTTCTGAAAGGGGTACCCCTTTGGTGAATTGGAGATTTCACTAATTTCTCGGAAATGTATAACCCTCGTGATCAACTCGTTCGATATTTTTCCCCAAGAGATCTCATGGGTAAATGAATATATTGGAGTCGAAACGGAGCCTTAAGTCAACATTTCAAAAAAAATTCCCCTTTTTGAGAGCAATTTTCGCAAGAATTTTCTTTATGTTCGTTCATCTCTCAGTATCTTGACTGTATCGCCCTCTACACACCTCGCATGTGCACGAAATTTTATACATAGAACCCTAAGACATAGGGCTACAAATTTTGTGCCCATGACCCTCGCATATTCTTTAGTATTAACTATCAAAACATTGCTCGAAACCATATAAGAGAAATCGAAGATTTCTGAAAGGGGTACCCCTTTGGTGAATTGGAGATTTCACTAATTTCTCCGAAATGTATTACCCTCGTGTTCAACTCGTTCGATATTTTTCCCCAAGAGATCTCATGGGTAAATGAATATATTGGAGTCAAAACGGAGCCTTAAGTCAACATTTCAAAAAAAATTCCCCTTTTTGAGAGCAATTTTCGCAAGTTTTTTCCTTATGTTCGTTCATCTCTCAGTATCTTGACTGTATCGCCCTCTACACACCTCGCATGTGCACGAAATTTTATACATAGAACCCTAAGACATAGGGCTACAAATTTTGTGCCCATGAACCTCGCATATTCTTTAGTATTCACTATCAAAACATTGCTCGAAACCATATTAGAGAAATCGAAGATTTCTGAAAGGGGTACCCCTTTGGTGAATTGGAGATTTCAATAATTTCTCTGAAATGTATAACCCTCGTGTTCAACTCGTTCGATATTTTTCCCCAAGAGATCTCATGGGTAAATGAATATATTGGAGTGGAAACGGAGACTTAAGTCAACATTTCAAAAAAAATTCCCCCTTTTGAGGGCAATTTTCGCAAGTTTTTTCCTTATGTTCGTTCATGTCTCAGTATTTTGAGTGTATCGCCCTCTACACACCTCGCATGTGCACGAAATTTAATACATAGAACCCTAAGACATAGGGCTACAAATTTTGTGCCCATGACCCTCGCATATTCTTTAGTATTCACTATCAAAACATTGCTCGAAACCATATAAGAGAAATCGAAGATTTCTGAAAGGGGTACCCCTTTGGTGAATTGGAGATTTCACTAATTTCTCGGAAATGTATAACCCTCGTGATCAACTCGTTCGATATTTTTCCCCAAGAGATCTCATGGGTAAATGAATATATTGGAGTCGAAACGGAGCCTTAAGTCAACATTTCAAAAAAAATTCCCCTTTTTGAGAGCAATTTTCGCAAGAATTTTCTTTATGTTCGTTCATCTCTCAGTATCTTGACTGTATCGCCCTCTACACACCTCGCATGTGCACGAAATTTTATACATAGAACCCTAAGACATAGGGCTACAAATTTTGTGCCCATGACCCTCGCATATTCTTTAGTATTAACTATCAAAACATTGCTCGAAACCATATAAGAGAAATCGAAGATTTTTGAAAGGGGTACCCCTTTGGTGAATTGGAGATTTCACTAATTTCTCTGAAATGTATTACCCTCGTGTTCAACTCGTTCGATATTTTTCCCCAAGAGATCTCATGGGTAAATGAATATATTGGAGTCGAAACGGAGCCTTAAGTCAACATTTCAAAAAAAATTCCCCTTTTTGAGAGCAATTTTCGCAAGAATTTTCCTTATGTTCGTTCATCTCTCAGTATCTTGACTGTATCGCCCTCTACACACCTCGCATGTGCACGAAATTTTATACATAGAACCCTAAGACATAGGGCAACAAATTTTGTGCCCATGACCCTCTCATATTCTTTAGTATTCACTATCAAAACATTGCTCGAAACCATATTAGAGAAATCAAAGATTTCTGAAAGGGGTACCCCTTTGGTGAATTGGAGATTTCACTAATTTCTCCGAAATGTATTACCCTCGTGTTCAACTCGTTCGATATTTCTCCCCAAGAGATCTCATGGGTAAATGAATATATTGGAGTGGAAACGGAGACTTAAGTCAACATTTCAAAAAAAATTCCCCTTTTTGAGAGCAATTTTCGCAAGTTTTTTCCTTATGTTCGTTCATCTCTCAGTATCTTGACTGTATCGCCCTCTACACACCTCGCATGTGCACGAAATTTTATACATAGAACCCTAAGACATAGGGCTACAAATTTTGTGCCCATGAACCTCGCATATTCTTTAGTATTCACTATCAAAACATTGCTCGAAACCATATTAGAGAAATCGAAGATTTCTGAAAGGGGTACCCCTTTGGTGAATTGGAGATTTCAATAATTTCTCTGAAATGTATAACCCTCGTGTTCAACTCGTTCGATATTTTTCCCCAAGAGATCTCATGGGTAAATGAATATATTGGAGTGGAAACGGAGACTTAAGTCAACATTTCAAAAAAAATTCCCCCTTTTGAGGGCAATTTTCGCAAGTTTTTTCCTTATGTTCGTTCATGTCTCAGTATTTTGAGTGTATCGCCCTCTACACACCTCGCATGTGCACGAAATTTAATACATAGAACCCTAAGACATAGGGCTACAAATTTTGTGCCCATGACCCTCGCATATTCTTTAGTATTCACTATCAAAACATTGCTCGAAACCATATAAGAGAAATCGAAGATTTCTGAAAGGGGTACCCCTTTGGTGAATTGGATATTTCACTAATTTCTCGGAAATGTATAACCCTCGTGATCAACTCGTTCGATATTTTTCCCCAAGAGATCTCATGGGTAAATGAATATATTGGAGTCGAAACGGAGCCTTAAGTCAACATTTCAAAAAAAATTCCCCTTTTTGAGAGCAATTTTCGCAAGAATTTTCTTTATGTTCGTTCATCTCTCAGTATCTTGACTGTATCGCCCTCTACACACCTCGCATGTGCACGAAATTTTATACATAGAACCCTAAGACATAGGGCTACAAATTTTGTGCCCATGACCCTCGCATATTCTTTAGTATTAACTATCAAAACATTGCTCGAAACCATATAAGAGAAATCGAAGATTTTTGAAAGGGGTACCCCTTTGGTGAATTGGAGATTTCACTAATTTCTCTGAAATGTATTACCCTCGTGTTCAACTCGTTCGATATTTTTCCCCAAGAGATCTCATGGGTAAATGAATATATTGGAGTCGAAACGGAGCCTTAAGTCAACATTTCAAAAAAAATTCCCCTTTTTGAGAGCAATTTTCGCAAGAATTTTCCTTATGTTCGTTCATCTCTCAGTATCTTGACTGTATCGCCCTCTACACACCTCGCATGTGCACGAAATTTTATACATAGAACCCTAAGACATAGGGCAACAAATTTTGTGCCCATGACCCTCTCATATTCTTTAGTATTCACTATCAAAACATTGCTCGAAACCATATTAGAGAAATCAAAGATTTCTGAAAGGGGTACCCCTTTGGTGAATTGGAGATTTCACTAATTTCTCCGAAATGTATTACCCTCGTGTTCAACTCGTTCGATATTTCTCCCCAAGAGATCTCATGGGTAAATGAATATATTGGAGTGGAAACGGAGACTTAAGTCAACATTTCAAAAAAAATTCCCCTTTTTGAGGGCAATTTTCGCAAGTTTTTTCCTTATGTTCGTTCATGTCTCAGTATTTTGAGTGTATCGCCCTCTACACACCTCGCATGTGCACGAAATTTTATACATAGAACCCTAAGACATAGGGCTACAAATTTTGTGCCCATGACCCTCGCATATTCTTTAGTATTAACTATCAAAACATTGCTCGAAACCATATAAGAGAAATCGAAGATTTCTGAAAGGGGTGCCCCTTTGGTGAATTGGAGATTTCACTAATTTCTCCGAAATGTATTACCCTCGTGTTCAACTCGTTCGATATTTTTCCCCAAGAGATCTCATGGGTAAATGAATATATTGGAGTCAAAACGGAGCCTTAAGTCAACATTTCAAAAAAAATTCCCCTTTTTGAGAGCAATTTTCGCAAGTTTTTTCCTTATGTTCGTTCATCTCTCAGTATCTTGACTGTATCGCCCTCTACACACCTCGCATGTGCACGAAATTTTATACATAGAACCCTAAGACATAGGGCTACAAATTTTGTGCCCATGAACCTCGCATATTCTTTAGTATTCACTATCAAAACATTGCTCGAAACCATATTAGAGAAATCGAAGATTTCTGAAAGGGGTACCCCTTTGGTGAATTGGAGATTTCAATAATTTCTCTGAAATGTATAACCCTCGTGTTCAACTCGTTCGATATTTTTCCCCAAGAGATCTCATGGGTAAATGAATATATTGGAGTGGAAACGGAGACTTAAGTCAACATTTCAAAAAAAATTCCCCTTTTTGAGAGCAATTTTCGCAAGTATTTTCCTTATGTTCGTTCATCTCTCAGTATCTTGACTGTATCGCCCTCTACACACCTCGCATGTGCACGAAATTTTATACATAGAACCCTAAGACATAGGGCTACAAATTTTGTGCCCATGAACCTCGCATATTCTTTAGTATTCACTATCAAAACATTGCTCGAAACCATATTAGAGAAATCGAAGATTTCTGAAAGGGGTACCCCTTTGGTGAATTGGAGATTTCAATAATTTCTCTGAAATGTATAACCCTCGTGTTCAACTCGTTCGATATTTCTCCCCAAGAGAACTCATGGGTAAATGAATATATTGGAGTGGAAACGGAGACTTAAGTCAACATTTCAAAAAAAATTCCCCTTTTTGAGGGTAATTTTCGCAAGTTTTTTCCTTATGTTCGTTCATGTCTCAGTATTTTGAGTGTATCGTCCTCTACACACCTCGGATGTGCACGAAATTTAATACATAGAACCCTAAGACATAGGGCTACAAATTTTGTGCCCATGACCCTCGCATATTCTTTAGTATTCACTATCAAAACATTGCTCGAAACCATATTAGAGAAATCGAAGATTTCTGAAAGGGGTACCCCTTTGGTGAATTGGAGATTTCAATAATTTCTCTGAAATGTATGACCCTCGTGTTCAACTCGTTCGATATTTTTCCCCAAGAGATCTCAAGGGTAAATGAATATATTGGAGTCGAAACGGAGCCTTAAGTCAACATTTCAAAAAACAATTCCCCATTTTGAGAGCAATTTTCGCAAGTTTTTTCCTTATGTTCGTTCATCTCTCAGTATCTTGAGTGTATCGTCCTCTACACACCTCGGATGTGCACGAAATTTAATACATAGAACCCTAAGACATAGGGCTACAAATTTTGTGCCCATGACCCTCGCATATTCTTTAGTATTCACTATCAAAACATTGCTCGAAACCATATTAGAGAAATCGAAGATTTCTGAAAGGGGTACCCCTTTGGTGAATTGGAGATTTCAATAATTTCTCTGAAATGTATGACCCTCGTGTTCAACTCGTTCGATATTTTTCCCCAAGAGATCTCATGGGTAAATGAATATATTGTAGTCGAAACGGAGACTTAAGTCAACATTTCAAAAAAAAATTCCCCATTTTGAGAGCAATTTTCGGAAGTTTTTTCCTTATGTTCGTTCATCTCTCAGTATCTTGACTTTATCGCCCTCTACACACCTCGCATGTGCACGAAATTTTATACATAGAACCCTAAGACATAGGTCTACAAATTTTGTGCCCATGACCCTCGCATATTCTTTAGTATTCACTATCTAAACATTGCTCGAAACCATATTAGAGAAATCGAAGATTTCTGAAAGGGGTACCCCTTTGGTGAATTGGAGATTTCACTAATTTCTCCGAAATGTATTACCCTCGTGTTCAACTCGTTCGATATTTCTCCCCAAGAGAACTCATGGGTAAATGAATATATTGGAGTGGAAACGGAGACTTAAGTCAACATTTCAAAAAAAATTCCCCTTTTTGAGGGCAATTTTCGCAAGTTTTTTCCTTATGTTCGTTCATGTCTCAGTATTTTGAGTGTATCGCCCTCTACACACCTCGGATGTGCACGAAATTTAATACATAGAACCCTAAGACATAGGGCTACAAATTTTGTGCCCATGACTCTCGCATATTCTTTAGTATTCACTATCAAAACATTGCTCGAAACCATATTAGAGAAATCGAAGATTTCTGAAAGGGGTACCCCTTTGGTGAATTGGAGATTTCACTAATTTCTCCGAAATGTATGACCCTCGTGTTCAACTCGTTCGATATTTTTCCCCAAGAGATCTCATGGGTAAATGAATATATTGGAGTCGAAACGAAGCCTTAAGTCAACATTTCAAAAAAAAATTCCCCATTTTGAGAGCAATTTTCGCAAGTTTTTTCCTTATGTTCGTTCATCTCTCAGTATCTTGACTTAATCGCCCTCTACACACCTCGCATGTGCACGAAATTTTATACATAGAACCCTAAGACATAGGGCTACAAATTTTGTGCCCATGACCCTCGCATATTCTCTAGTATTCACTATCAAAACATTGCTCGAAACCATATAAGAGAAATCGAAGATTTCTGAAAGTTGTACCCCTTTGGTGAATTTGAGATTTCACTAATTTCTCCGAAATGTATTACCCTCGTGTTCAACTCGTTCGATATTTTTCCCCAAGAGATTTCATGGGTAAATGAATATATTGGAGTCGAAACGAAGCCTTAAGTCAACTTTTCAAAAAAAATTCCCCTTTTTGAGAGCAATTTTCGCAAGTTTTTTCGTTATGTTCGTTCATCTCTCAGTATCTTGACTGTATCGCCCTCTACACACCTCGCATGTGCACGAAATTTTATACATAGAACCCTAAGACATAGGGCAACAAATTTTGTGCCCATGACCCTCTCATATTCTTTAGTATTCACTATCAAAACATTGCTCGAAACCATATTAGAGAAATCAAATATTTCTGAAAGGGGTACCCCTTTGGTGAATTGGAGATTTCACTAATTTCTCCGAAATGTATTACCCTCGTGTTCAACTCGTTCGATATTTCTCCCCAAGAGATCTCATGGGTAAATGAATATATTGGAGTGGAAACGGAGACTTAAGTCAACATTTCAAAAAAAATTCCCCTTTTTGAGGGTAATTTTCGCAAGTTTTTTCCTTATGTTCGTTCATGTCTCAGTATTTTGAGTGTATCGCCCTCTACACACCTCGGATGTGCACGAAATTTAATACATAGAACCCTAAGACATAGGGCTACAAATTTTGTGCCCATGACCCTCGCATATTCTTTAGTATTCACTATCAAAACATTGCTCGAAACCATATTAGAGAAATCGAAGATTTCTGAAAGGGGTACCCCTTTGGTGAATTGGAGATTTCAATAATTTCTCTGAAATGTATGACCCTCGTGTTCAACTCGTTCGATATTTTTCCCCAAGAGATCTCAAGGGTAAATGAATATATTGGAGTCGAAACGGAGCCTTAAGTCAACATTTCAAAAAACAATTCCCCATTTTGAGAGCAATTTTCGCAAGTTTTTTCCTTATGTTCGTTCATCTCTCAGTATCTTGAGTGTATCGTCCTCTACACACCTCGGATGTGCACGAAATTTAATACATAGAACCCTAAGACATAGGGCTACAAATTTTGTGCCCATGACCCTCGCATATTCTTTAGTATTCACTATCAAAACATTGCTCGAAACCATATTAGAGAAATCGAAGATTTCTGAAAGGGGTACCCCTTTGGTGAATTGGAGATTTCAATAATTTCTCTGAAATGTATGACCCTCGTGTTCAACTCGTTCGATATTTTTCCCCAAGAGATCTCATGGGTAAATGAATATATTGTAGTCGAAACGGAGACTTAAGTCAACATTTCAAAAAAAAATTCCCCATTTTGAGAGCAATTTTCGGAAGTTTTTTCCTTATGTTCGTTCATCTCTCAGTATCTTGACTTTATCGCCCTCTACACACCTCGCATGTGCACGAAATTTTATACATAGAACCCTAAGACATAGGTCTACAAATTTTGTGCCCATGACCCTCGCATATTCTTTAGTATTCACTATCTAAACATTGCTCGAAACCATATTAGAGAAATCGAAGATTTCTGAAAGGGGTACCCCTTTGGTGAATTGGAGATTTCACTAATTTCTCCGAAATGTATTACCCTCGTGTTCAACTCGTTCGATATTTCTCCCCAAGAGAACTCATGGGTAAATGAATATATTGGAGTGGAAACGGAGACTTAAGTCAACATTTCAAAAAAAATTCCCCTTTTTGAGGGCAATTTTCGCAAGTTTTTTCCTTATGTTCGTTCATGTCTCAGTATTTTGAGTGTATCGCCCTCTACACACCTCGGATGTGCACGAAATTTAATACATAGAACCCTAAGACATAGGGCTACAAATTTTGTGCCCATGACTCTCGCATATTCTTTAGTATTCACTATCAAAACATTGCTCGAAACCATATTAGAGAAATCGAAGATTTCTGAAAGGGGTACCCCTTTGGTGAATTGGAGATTTCACTAATTTCTCCGAAATGTATGACCCTCGTGTTCAACTCGTTCGATATTTTTCCCCAAGAGATCTCATGGGTAAATGAATATATTGGAGTCGAAACGAAGCCTTAAGTCAACATTTCAAAAAAAAATTCCCCATTTTGAGAGCAATTTTCGCAAGTTTTTTCCTTATGTTCGTTCATCTCTCAGTATCTTGACTTAATCGCCCTCTACACACCTCGCATGTGCACGAAATTTTATACATAGAACCCTAAGACATAGGGCTACAAATTTTGTGCCCATGACCCTCGCATATTCTTTAGTATTCACTATCAAAACATTGCTCGAAACCATATAAGAGAAATCGAAGATTTCTGAAAGTTGTACCCCTTTGGTGAATTTGAGATTTCACTAATTTCTCCGAAATGTATTACCCTCGTGTTCAACTCGTTCGATATTTTTCCCCAAGAGATTTCATGGGTAAATGAATATATTGGAGTCGAAACGAAGCCTTAAGTCAACTTTTCAAAAAAAATTCCCCTTTTTGAGAGCAATTTTCGCAAGTTTTTTCGTTATGTTCGTTCATCTCTCAGTATCTTGACTGTATCGCCCTCTACACACCTCGCATGTGCACGAAATTTTATACATAGAACCCTAAGACATAGGGCTACAAATTTTGTGCCCATGACCCTCGCATATTCTTTAGTATTCACTATCAAAACATTGCTCGAAACCATATAAGAGAAATCGAAGATTTCTGAAAGGGGTACCCCTTTGGTGAATTGGAGATTTCACTAATTTCTCCGAAATTTATTACCCTCGTGTTCAACTCGTTCGATATTTTTCCCCAAGAGATCTCATGGTTAAATGAATATATTGGAGTCGAAACGGAGCCTTAAGTCAACATTTCAAAAAAAATTCCCCTTTTTGAGAACAATTTTCGCAAGTTTTTTCCATATGTTCGTTCAACTCTCAGTATCTTGAATGTATCGCCCTCTACACACCACGGATGTGCACGAAATTTAATACATAGAACCCTAAGACATAGGGCTACAAATTTTGTGCCCATGAACTTCGCATATTCTTTAGTATTCACTATCAAAACATTGCTCGAAACCATATAAGAGAAATCGAAGATTTCTGAAAGGGGTACCCCTTTTGTGAATTGGAGATTTCAATAATTTCTCCGAAATGTATTACCCTCGTGTTCAACTCGTTCGATATTTCTCCCCAAGAGATCTCATGGGTAAATGAATATATTGGAGTCGAAACGGAGCCTTAAGTCAACATTTCAAAAAAAATTCCCCTTTTTGAGAGCAATTTTCGCAAGTTTTTTCCTTATGTTCGTTCATCTCTCAGTATCTTGACTGTATCGCCCTCTACACACCTCGCATGTGCACGAAATTTAATACATAGAACCCTAAGACATAGGTCTACAAATTTTGTGCCCATGAACTTCGCATATTCTTTAGTATTCACTATCAAAACACTGCTCAAAACCATATTAGAGAAATCGAAGATTTCTGAAAGGGGTACCCCTTTGGTGAATTGGAGATTTCACTAATTTCTCCGAAATGTATTACCCTCGTGTTCAACTCGTTCGATATTTCTCCCCAAGAGATCTCATGGGTAAATGAATATATTGGAGTCGAAACGGAGCCTTAAGTCAACATTTCAAAAAAAATTCCCCTTTTTGAGAGCAATTTTCGCAAGTTTTTTCCTTATGTTCGTTCATCTCTCAGTATCTTGACTGTATCGCCCTCTACACTCCTCGCATGTGCACGAAATTTTATACATAGGGCTACAAATTTTGTTCCCATGACCCTCGCATATTCTTTAGTATTCACTATCAAAACATTGCTCGAAACCATATAAGAGAAATCGAAGATTTCTGAAAGGGGTACCCCTTTGGTGAATTGGAGATTTCACTAATTTCTCCGAAATGTATTACCCTCGTGTTCAACTCGTTCGATATTTTTCCCCAAGAGATCTCATGGGTAAATAAATATATTGGAGTGGAAACGGAGACTTAAGTCAACATTTCAAAAAAAATTCCCCTTTTTGAGAGCAATTTTCGCAAGTTTTTTCCTTATGTTCGTTCATCTCTCAGTATCTTGACTGTATCGCCCTCTACACACCTCGCATGTGCACGAAATTTTATACATAGAACCCTAAGACATAGGGCTACAAATTTTGTGCCCATGACCCACGCATATTCTTTAGTATTCACTATCAAAACATTGCTCGAAACCATATAAGAGAAATCGAAGATTTCTGAAAGGGGTACCCCTTTGGTGAATTGGAGATTTCAATAATTTCTCCGAAATGTATAACCCTCGTGTTCAACTCGTTCGATATTTTTCTCCAAGAGATCTCATGGGTAAATGAATATATTGGAGTGGAAACGGAGACTTAAGTCAACATTTCAAAAAAAATTCCCCCTTTTGAGGGCAATTTTCGCAAGTTTTTTCCTTATGTTCGTTCATGTCTCAGTATTTTGAGTGTATCGCCCTCTACACACCTCGCATGTGCACAAAATTTTATACATAGAACCCTAAGACATAGGGCTACAAATTTTGTGCCCATGACCCTCGTATATTCTTTAGTATTCACTATCAAAACATTGCTCGAAACCATATAAGAGAAATCGAAGATTTCTGAAAGGGGTACCCCTTTGGAGAATTGGAGATTTCACTAATTTCTCCGAAATGTATTACCCTCGTGTTCAACTCGTTCGATATTTTTCCCCAAGAGATCTCATGGGTAAATAAATATATTGGAGTGGAAACGGAGACTTAAGTCAACATTTCAAAAAAAATTCCCCTTTTTGAGAGCAATTTTCGCAAGTTTTTTCCTTATGTTCGTTCATCTCTCAGTATCTTGACTGTATCGCCCTCTACACACCTCGCATGTGCACGAAATTTTATACATAGAACCATAAGACATAGGTCTACAAATTTTGTGCCCATGACCCTCGCATATTCTTTAGTATTCACTATCAAAACACTGCTCGAAACCATATTAGAGAAATCGAAGATTTCTGAAAGGGGTACCCCTTTGGTGAATTGGAGATTTCACTAATTTCTCCGAAATGTATTACCCTCGTGTTCAACTAGTGCGATATTTTTCCCCAAGAGATCTCATGGGTAAATGAATATATTGGAGTGGAAACGGAGACTTAAGTCAACATTTCAAAAAAAATTCCCCTTTTTGAGAGCAATTTTCGCAAGTTTTTTCCTTATGTTCGTTCATCTCTCAGTATCTTGACTGTATCGCCCTCTACACACCTCGCATGTGCACGAAATTTAATACATAGAACCCTAAGACATAGGTCTACAAATTTTGTGCCCATGAACTTCGCATATTCTTTAGTATTCACTATCAAAACACTGCTCAAAACCATATTAGAGAAATCGAAGATTTCTGAAAGGGGTACCCCTTTGGTGAATTGGAGATTTCACTAATTTCTCCGAAATGTATTACCCTCGTGTTCAACTCGTTCGATATTTCTCCCCAAGAGATCTCATGGGTAAATGAATATATTGGAGTGGAAACGGACACTTAAGTCAATTTTCCTTATGTTCGTTCATCTCTCAGTATCTTGACTGTATCGCCCTCTACACACCTCGCATGTGCACGAAATTTAATACATAGAACCCTAAGACATAGGTCTACAAATTTTGTGCCCATGACCCTCGCATATTCTTTAGTATTCACTATCAAAACATTGCTCAAAACCATATTAGAGAAATCGAAGATTTCTGAAAGGGGTACCCCTTTGGTGAATTGGAGATTTCACTAATTTCTCCGAAATGTATTACCCTCGTGTTCAACTCGTTCGATATTTCTCCCCAAGAGATCTCATGGGTAAATGAATATATTGGAGTGGAAACGGAGACTTAAGTCAACATTTCAAAAAAAATTCCCCTTTTTGAGGGCAATTTTCGCAAGTTTTTTCCTTATGTTCGTTCAACTCTCAGTATCTTGAATGTATCGCCCTCTACACACCACGGATGTGCACGAAATTTAATACATAGAACCCTAAGACATAGGGCTACAAATTTTGTGCTCATGAACTTCGCATATTCTTTAGTATTCACTATCAAAACATTGCTCGAAACCATATAAGAGAAATCGAAGATTTCTGAAAGGGGTACCCCTTTTGTGAATTGGAGATTTCAATAATTTCTCCGAAATGTATTACCCTCGTGTTCAACTCGTTCGATATTTCTCCCCAAGAGATCTCATGGGTAAATGAATATATTGGAGTCGAAACGGAGCCTTAAGTCAACATTTCAAAAAAAATTCCCCTTTTTGAGAGCAATTTTCGCAAGTTTTTTCCTTATGTTCGTTCATCTCTCAGTATCTTGACTGTATCGCCCTCTACACTCCTCGCATGTGCACGAAATTTTATACATAGGGCTACAAATTTTGTTCCCATGACCCTCGCATATTCTTTAGTATTCACTATCAAAACATTGCTCGAAACCATATAAGAGAAATCGAAGATTTCTGAAAGGGGTACCCCTTTGGTGAATTGGAGATTTCACTAATTTCTCCGAAATGTATTACCCTCGTGTTCAACTCGTTCGATATTTTTCCCCAAGAGATCTCATGGGTAAATAAATATATTGGAGTGGAAACGGAGACTTAAGTCAACATTTCAAAAAAAATTCCCCTTTTTGAGAGCAATTTTCGCAAGTTTTTTCCTTATGTTCGTTCATCTCTCAGTATCTTGACTGTATCGCCCTCTACACACCTCGCATGTGCACGAAATTTTATACATAGAACCCTAAGACATAGGGCTACAAATGTTGTGCCCATGACCCACGCATATTCTTTAGTATTCACTATCAAAACATTGCTCGAAACCATATAAGAGAAATCGAAGATTTCTGAAAGGGGTACCCCTTTGGTGAATTGGAGATTTCAATAATTTCTCCGAAATGTATAACCCTCGTGTTCAACTCGTTCGATATTTTTCTCCAAGAGATCTCATGGGTAAATGAATATATTGGAGTGGAAACGGAGACTTAAGTCAACATTTCAAAAAAAATTCCCCCTTTTGAGGGCAATTTTCGCAAGTTTTTTCCTTATGTTCGTTCATGTCTCAGTATTTTGAGTGTATCGCCCTCTACACACCTCGCATGTGCACAAAATTTTATACATAGAACCCTAAGACATAGGGCTACAAATTTTGTGCCCATGACCCTCGCATATTCTTTAGTATTCACTATCAAAACACTGCTCGAAACCATATTAGAGAAATCGAAGATTTCTGAAAGGGGTACCCCTTTGGTGAATTGGAGATTTCACTAATTTCTCCGAAATGTATTACCCTCGTGTTCAACTAGTGCGATATTTTTCCCCAAGAGATCTCATGGGTAAATGAATATATTGGAGTGGAAACGGAGACTTAAGTCAACATTTCAAAAAAAATTCCCCTTTTTGAGAGCAATTTTCGCAAGTTTTTTCCTTATGTTCGTTCATCTCTCAGTATCTTGACTGTATCGCCCTCTACACACCTCGCATGTGCACGAAATTTAATACATAGAACCCTAAGACATAGGTCTACAAATTTTGTGCCCATGAACTTCGCATATTCTTTAGTATTCACTATCAAAACACTGCTCAAAACCATATTAGAGAAATCGAAGATTTCTGAAAGGGGTACCCCTTTGGTGAATTGGAGATTTCACTAATTTCTCCGAAATGTATTACCCTCGTGTTCAACTCGTTCGATATTTCTCCCCAAGAGATCTCATGGGTAAATGAATATATTGGAGTGGAAACGGAGACTTAAGTCAATCTTCCTTATGTTCGTTCATCTCTCAGTATCTTGACTGTATCGCCCTCTACACACCTCGCATGTGCACGAAATTTAATACATAGAACCCTAAGACATAGGTCTACAAATTTTGTGCCCATGACCCTCGCATATTCTTTAGTATTCACTATCAAAACATTGCTCAAAACCATATTAGAGAAATCGAAGATTTCTGAAAGGGGTACCCCTTTGGTGAATTGGAGATTTCACTAATTTCTCCGAAATGTATTACCCTCGTGTTCAACTCGTTCGATATTTCTCCCCAAGAGATCTCATGGGTAAATGAATATATTGGAGTGGAAACGGAGACTTAAGTCAACATTTCAAAAAAAATTCCCCTTTTTGAGGGCAATTTTCGCAAGTTTTTTCCTTATGTTCGTTCAACTCTCAGTATCTTGAATGTATCGCCCTCTACACACCACGGATGTGCACGAAATTTAATACATAGAACCCTAAGACATAGGGCTACAAATTTTGTGCCCAGGAACTTCGCATATTCTTTAGTATTCACTATCAAAACATTGCTCGAAACCATATAAGAGAAATCGAAGATTTCTGAAAGGGGTACCCCTTTTGTGAATTGGAGATTTCAATAATTTCTCCGAAATGTATTACCCTCGTGTTCAACTCGTTCGATATTTCTCCCCAAGAGATCTCATGGGTAAATGAATATATTGGAGTCGAAACGGAGCCTTAAGTCAACATTTCAAAAAAAATTCCCCTTTTTGAGAGCAATTTTCGCAAGTTTTTTCCTTATGTTCGTTCATCTCTCAGTATCTTGACTGTATCGCCCTCTACACTCCTCGCATGTGCACGAAATTTTATACATAGGGCTACAAATTTTGTTCCCATGACCCTCGCATATTCTTTAGTATTCACTATCAAAACATTGCTCGAAACCATATAAGAGAAATCGAAGATTTCTGAAAGGGGTACCCCTTTGGTGAATTGGAGATTTCACTAATTTCTCCGAAATGTATTACCCTCGTGTTCAACTCGTTCGATATTTCTCCCCAAGAGATCTCATGGGTAAATGAATATATTGGAGTGGAAACGGAGACTTAAGTCAACATTTCAAAAAAAATTCCCCTTTTTGAGGGCAATTTTCGCAAGTTTTTTCCTTATGTTCGTTCATGTCTCAGTATTTTGAGTGTATCGCCCTCTACACACCTCGCATGTGCACGAAATTTTATACATAGAACCCTAAGACATAGGTCTAAAAATTTTGTGCCCATGACCCTCGCATATTCTTTAGTATTCACTATCAAAACACTGCTCGAAACCATATTAGAGAAATCGAAGATTTCTGAAAGGGGTACCCCTTTGGTGAATTGGAGATTTCACTAATTTCTCCGAAATGTATTACCCTCGTGTTCAACTAGTGCGATATTTTTCCCCAAGAGATCTCATGGGTAAATGAATATATTGGAGTGGAAACGGAGACTTAAGTCAACATTCAAAAAAAATTCCCCTTTTTGAGAGCAATTTTCGCAAGTTTTTTCCTTATGTTCGTTCATCTCTCAGTATCTTGACTGTATCGCCCTCTACACACCTCGCATGTGCACGAAATTTAATACATAGAACCCTAAGACATAGGTCTACAAATTTTGTGCCCATGAACTTCGCATATTCTTTAGTATTCACTATCAAAACACTGCTCAAAACCATATTAGAGAAATCGAAGATTTCTGAAAGGGGTACCCCTTTGGTGAATTGGAGATTTCACTAATTTCTCCGAAATGTATTACCCTCGTGTTCAACTCGTTCGATATTTCTCCCCAAGAGATCTCATGGGTAAATGAATATATTGGAGTGGAAACGGAGACTTAAGTCAATTTTCCTTATGTTCGTTCATCTCTCAGTATCTTGACTGTATCGCCCTCTACACACCTCGCATGTGCACGAAATTTTATACATAGAACCCTAAGACATAGGGCTACAAATTTTGTGCCCATGACCCTCGCATATTCTTTAGTATTCACTATCAAAACATTGCTCGAAACCATATAAGAGAAATCGAAGATTTCTGAAAGGGGTACCCCTTTGGTGAATTGGAGATTTCACTAATTTCTCCGAAATTTATTACCCTCGTGTTCAACTCGTTCGATATTTTTCCCCAAGAGATCTCATGGTTAAATGAATATATTGGAGTCGAAACGGAGCCTTAAGTCAACATTTCAAAAAAAATTCCCCTTTTTGAGAGCAATTTTCGCAAGTTTTTTCCTTATGTTCGTTCAACTCTCAGTATCTTGAATGTATCGCCCTCTACACACCACGGATGTGCACGAAATTTAATTCATAGAACCCTAAGACATAGGGCTACAAATTTTGTGCCCATGAACTTCGCATATTCTTTAGTATTCACTATCAAAACATTGCTCGAAACCATATAAGAGAAATCGAAGATTTCTGAAAGGGGTACCCCTTTTGTGAATTGGAGATTTCAATAATTTCTCTGAAATGTATTACCCTCGTGTTCAACTCGTTCGATATTTCTCCCCAAGAGATCTCATGGGTAAATGAATATATTGGAGTCGAAACGGAGCCTTAAGTCAACATTTCAAAAAAAATTCCCCTTTTTGAGAGCAATTTTCGCAAGTTTTTTCCTTATGTTCGTTCATCTCTCAGTATCTTGACTGTATCGCCCTCTACACACCTCGCATGTGCACGAAATTTAATACATAGAACCCTAAGACATAGGTCTACAAATTTTGTGCCCATGAACTTCGCATATTCTTTAGTATTCACTATCAAAACACTGCTCAAAACCATATTAGAGAAATCGAAGATTTCTGAAAGGGGTACCCCTTTGGTGAATTGGAGATTTCACTAATTTCTCCGAAATGTATTACCCTCGTGTTCAACTCGTTCGATATTTCTCCCCAAGAGATCTCATGGGTAAATGAATATATTGGAGTGGAAACGGAGACTTAAGTCAATTTTCCTTATGTTCGTTCATCTCTCAGTATCTTGACTGTATCGCCCTCTACACACCTCGCATGTGCACGAAATTTTATACATAGAACCCTAAGACATAGGGCAACAAATTTTGTGCCCATGACCCTCGCATATTCTTTAGTATTCACTATCAAAACATTGCTCGAAACCATATAAGAGAAATCGAAGATTTCTGAAAGGGGTACCCCTTTGGTGAATTGGAGATTTCACTAATTTCTCCGAAATTTATTACCCTCGTGTTCAACTCGTTCGATATTTTTCCCCAAGAGATCTCATGGTTAAATGAATATATTGGAGTCGAAACGGAGCCTTAAGTCAACATTTCAAAAAAAATTCCCCTTTTTGAGAGCAATTTTCGCAAGTTTTTTCCTTATGTTCGTTCAACTCTCAGTATCTTGAATGTATCGCCCTCTACACACCACGGATGTGCACGAAATTTAATACATAGAACCCTAAGACATAGGGCTACAAATTTTGTGCCCATGAACTTCGCATATTCTTTAGTATTCACTATCAAAACATTGCTCGAAACCATATAAGAGAAATCGAAGATTTCTGAAAGGGGTACCCCTTTTGTGAATTGGAGATTTCAATAATTTCTCCGAAATGTATTACCCTCGTGTTCAACTCGTTCGATATTTCTCCCCAAGAGATCTCATGGGTAAATGAATATATTGGAGTCGAAACGGAGCCTTAAGTCAACATTTCAAAAAAAATTCCCCTTTTTGAGAGCAATTTTCGCAAGTTTTTTCCTTATGTTCGTTCATCTCTCAGTATCTTGACTGTATCGCCCTCTACACTCCTCGCATGTGCACGAAATTTTATACATAGGGCTACAAATTTTGTTCCCATGACCCTCGCATATTCTTTAGTATTCACTATCAAAACATTGCTCGAAACCATATAAGAGAAATCGAAGATTTCTGAAAGGGGTACCCCTTTGGTGAATTGGAGATTTCACTAATTTCTCCGAAATGTATTACCCTCGTGTTCAACTCGTTCGATATTTTTCCCCAAGAGATCTCATGGGTAAATAAATATATTGGAGTGGAAACGGAGACTTAAGTCAACATTTCAAAAAAAATTCCCCTTTTTGAGAGCAATTTTCGCAAGTTTTTTCCTTATGTTCGTTCATCTCTCAGTATCTTGACTGTATCGCCATCTACACACCTCGCATGTGCACGAAATTTTATACATAGAACCCTAAGACATAGGGCTACAAATTTTGTGCCCATGACCCACGCATATTCTTTAGTATTCCCTATCAAAACATTGCTCGAAACCATATAAGAGAAATCGAAGATTTCTGAATGGGGTACCCCTTTGGTGAATTGGAGATTTCAATAATTTCTCCGAAATGTATAACCCTCGTGTTCAACTCGTTCGATATTTTTCTCCAAGAGATCTCATGGGTAAATGAATATATTGGAGTGGAAACGGAGACTTAAGTCAACATTTCAAAAAAAATTCCCCTTTTTGAGAGCAATTTTCGCAAGTTTTTTCCTTATGTTCGTTCATCTCTCAGTATCTTGACTGTATCGCCCTCTACACACCTCGCATGTGCACGAAATTTTATACATAGAACCCTAAGACATAGGTCTACAAATTTTGTGCCCATGACCCTCGCATATTCTTTAGTATTCACTATCAAAACACTGCTCGAAACCATATTAGAGAAATCGAAGATTTCTGAAAGGGGTACCCCTTTGGTGAATTGGAGATTTCACTAATTTCTCCGAAATGTATTACCCTCGTGTTCAACTAGTGCGATATTTTTCCCCAAGAGATCTCATGGGTAAATGAATATATTGGAGTGGAAACGGAGACTTAAGTCAACATTTCAAAAAAAATTCCCCTTTTTGAGAGCAATTTTCGCAAGTTTTTTCCTTATGTTCGTTCATCTCTCAGTATCTTGACTGTATCGCCCTCTACACTCCTCGCATGTGCACGAAATTTTATACATAGGGCTACAAATTTTGTTCCCATGACCCTCGCATATTCTTTAGTATTCACTATCAAAACATTGCTCGAAACCATATAAGAGAAATCGAAGATTTCTGAAAGGGGTACCCCTTTGGTGAATTGGAGATTTCACTAATTTCTCCGAAATGTATTACCCTCGTGTTCAACTCGTTCGATATTTTTCCCCAAGAGATCTCATGGGTAAATAAATATATTGGAGTGGAAACGGAGACTTAAGTCAACATTTCAAAAAAAATTCCCCTTTTTGAGGGCAATTTTCGCAAGTTTTTTCCTTATGTTCGTTCATCTCTCAGTATCTTGACTGTATCGCCCTCTACACACCTCGCATGTGCACGAAATTTTATACATAGAACCCTAAGACATAGGGCTACAAATTTTGTGCCCATGACCCACGCATATTCTTTAGTATTCCCTATCAAAACATTGCTCGAAACCATATAAGAGAAATCGAAGATTTCTGAATGGGGTACCCCTTTGGTGAATTGGAGATTTCACTAATTTCTCCGAAATGTATAACCCTCGTGTTCAACTCGTTCGATATTTTTCTCCAAGAGATCTCATGGGTAAATGAATATATTGGAGTGGAAACGGAGACTTAAGTCAACATTTCAAAAAAAATTCCCCCTTTTGAGGGCAATTTTCGCAAGTTTTTTCCTTATGTTCGTTCATGTCTCAGTATTTTGAGTGTATCGCCCTCTACACACCTCGCATGTGCACAAAATTTTATACATAGAACCCTAAGACATAGGGCTACAAATTTTGTGCCCATGACCCTCGTATATTCTTTAGTATTCACTATCAAAACATTGCTCGAAACCATATAAGAGAAATCGAAGATTTCTGAAAGGGGTACCCCTTTGGAGAATTGGAGATTTCACTAATTTCTCCGAAATGTATTACCCTCGTGTTCAACTCGTTCGATATTTTTCCCCAAGAGATCTCATGGGTAAATAAATATATTGGAGTGGAAACGGAGACTTAAGTCAACATTTCAAAAAAAATTCCCCTTTTTGAGAGCAATTTTCGCAAGTTTTTTCCTTATGTTCGTTCATCTCTCAGTATCTTGACTGTATCGCCCTCTACACACCTCGCATGTGCACGAAATTTTTTACATTGAACCCTAAGACATAGGTCTACAAATTTTGTGCCCATGACCCTCGCATATTCTTTAGTATTCACTATCAAAACACTGCTCGAAACCATATTAGAGAAATCGAAGATTTCTGAAAGGGGTACCCCTTTGGTGAATTGGAGATTTCACTAATTTCTCCGAAATGTATTACCCTCGTGTTCAACTAGTGCGATATTTTTCCCCAAGAGATCTCATGGGTAAATGAATATATTGGAGTGGAAACGGAGACTTAAGTCAACATTTCAAAAAAAATTCCCCTTTTTGAGAGCAATTTTCGCAAGTTTTTTCCTTATGTTCGTTCATCTCTCAGTATCTTGACTGTATCGCCCTCTACACACCTCGCATGTGCACGAAATTTAATACATAGAACCCTAAGACATAGGTCTACAAATTTTGTGCCCATGAACTTCGCATATTCTTTAGTATTCACTATCAAAACACTGCTCAAAACCATATTAGAGAAATCGAAGATTTCTGAAAGGGGTACCCCTTTGGTGAATTGGAGATTTCACTAATTTCTCCGAAATGTATTACCCTCGTGTTCAACTCGTTCGATATTTCTCCCCAAGAGATCTCATGGGTAAATGAATATATTGGAGTGGAAACGGAGACTTAAGTCAATTTTCCTTATGTTCGTTCATCTCTCAGTATCTTGACTGTATCGCCCTCTACACACCTCGCATGTGCACGAAATTTAATACATAGAACCCTAAGACATAGGTCTACAAATTTTGTGCCCATGACCCTCGCATATTCTTTAGTATTCACTATCAAAACATTGCTCAAAACCATATTAGAGAAATCGAAGATTTCTGAAAGGGGTACCCCTTTGGTGAATTGGAGATTTCACTAATTTCTCCGAAATGTATTACCCTCGTGTTCAACTCGTTCGATATTTCTCCCCAAGAGATCTCATGGGTAAATGAATATATTGGAGTGGAAACGGAGACTTAAGTCAACATTTCAAAAAAAATTCCCCTTTTTGAGGGCAATTTTCGCAAGTTTTTTCCTTATGTTCGTTCATGTCTCAGTATTTTGAGTGTATCGCCCTCTACACACCTCGCATGTGCACGAAATTTTATACATAGAACCCTAAGACATAGGTCTACAAATTTTGTGCCCATGACCCACGCATATTCTTTATTATTCCCTATCAAAACATTGCTCGAAACCATATAAGAGAAATCGAAGATTTCTGAATGGGGTACCCCTTTGGTGAATTGGAGATTTCAATAATTTCTCCGAAATGTATATCCCTCGTGTTCAACTCGTTCGATATTTTTCTCCAAGAGATCTCATGGGTAAATGAATATATTGGAGTGGAAACGGAGACTTAAGTCAACATTTCAAAAAAAATTCCCCTTTTTGAGAGCAATTTTCGCAAGTTTTTTCCTTATGTTCGTTCATCTCTCAGTATCTTGACTGTATCGCCCTCTACACACCTCGCATGTGCACGAAATTTAATACATAGAACCCTAAGACATAGGTCTACAAATTTTGTGCCCATGAACTTCGCATATTCTTTAGTATTCACTATCAAAACACTGCTCAAAACCATATTAGAGAAATCGAAGATTTCTGAAAGGGGTACCCCTTTGGTGAATTGGAGATTTCACTAATTTCTCCGAAATGTATTACCCTCGTGTTCAACTCGTTCGATATTTCTCCCCAAGAGATCTCATGGGTAAATGAATATATTGGAGTGGAAACGGAGACTTAAGTCAATTTTCCTTATGTTCGTTCATCTCTCAGTATCTTGACTGTATCGCCCTCTACACACCTCGCATGTGCACGAAATTTAATACATAGAACCCTAAGACATAGGTCTACAAATTTTGTGCCCATGACCCTCGCATATTCTTTAGTATTCACTATCAAAACATTGCTCAAAACCATATTAGAGAAATCGAAGATTTCTGAAAGGGGTACCCCTTTGGTGAATTGGAGATTTCACTAATTTCTCCGAAATGTATTACCCTCGTGTTCAACTCGTTCGATATTTCTCCCCAAGAGATCTCATGGGTAAATGAATATATTGGAGTGGAAACGGAGACTTAAGTCAACATTTCAAAAAAAATTCCCCTTTTTGAGGGCAATTTTCGCAAGTTTTTTCCTTATGTTCGTTCATGTCTCAGTATTTTGAGTGTATCGCCCTCTACACACCTCGCATGTGCACGAAATTTTATACATAGAACCCTAAGACATAGGTCTACAAATTTTGTGCCCATGACCCACGCATATTCTTTAGTATTCCCTATCAAAACATTGCTCGAAACCATATAAGAGAAATCGAAGATTTCTGAATGGGGTACCCCTTTGGTGAATTGGAGATTTCAATAATTTCTCCGAAATGTATAACCCTCGTGTTCAACTCGTTCGATATTTTTCTCCAAGAGATCTCATGGGTAAATGAATATATTGGAGTGGAAACGGAGACTTAAGTCAACATTTCAAAAAAAATTCCCCCTTTTGAGGGCAATTTTCGCAAGTTTTTTCCTTATGTTCGTTCATGTCTCAGTATTTTGAGTGTATCGCCCTCTACACACCTCGCATGTGCACAAAATTTTATACATAGAACCCTAAGACATAGGGCTACAAATTTTGTGCCCATGACCCTCGTATATTCTTTAGTATTCAGTATCAAAACATTGCTCGAAACCATATAAGAGAAATCGAAGATTTCTGAAAGGGGTACCCCTTTGGAGAATTGGAGATTTCACTAATTTCTCCGAAATGTATTACCCTCGTGTTCAACTCGTTCGATATTTTTCCCCAAGAGATCTCATGGGTAAATAAATATATTGGAGTGGAAACGGAGACTTAAGTCAACATTTCAAAAAAAATTCCCCTTTTTGAGAGCAATTTTCGCAAGTTTTTTCCTTATGTTCGTTCATCTCTCAGTATCTTGACTGTATCGCCCTCTACACACCTCGCATGTGCACGAAATTTTATACATAGAACCCTAAGACATAGGTCTACAAATTTTGTGCCCATGACCCTCGCATATTCTTTAGTATTCACTATCAAAACACTGCTCGAAACCATATTAGAGAAATCGAAGATTTCTGAAAGGGGTACCCCTTTGGTGAATTGGAGATTTCACTAATTTCTCCGAAATGTATTACCCTCGTGTTCAACTAGTGCGATATTTTTCCCCAAGAGATCTCATGGGTAAATGAATATATTGGAGTGGAAACGGAGACTTAAGTCAACATTTCAAAAAAAATTCCCCTTTTTGAGAGCAATTTTCGCAAGTTTTTTCCTTATGTTCGTTCATCTCTCAGTATCTTGACTGTATCGCCCTCTACACTCCTCGCATGTGCACGAAATTTTATACATAGGGCTACAAATTTTGTTCCCATGACCCTCGCATATTCTTTAGTATTCACTATCAAAACATTGCTCGAAACCATATAAGAGAAATCGAAGATTTCTGAAAGGGGTACCCCTTTGGTGAATTGGAGATTTCACTAATTTCTACGAAATGTATTACCCTCGTGTTCAACTCGTTCGATATTTTTCCCCAAGAGATCTCATGGGTAAATAAATATATTGGAGTGGAAACGGAGACTTAAGTCAACATTTCAAAAAAAATTCCCCTTTTTGAGAGCAATTTTCGCAAGTTTTTTCCTTATGTTCGTTCATCTCTCAGTATCTTGACTGTATCGCCCTCTACACACCTCGCATGTGCACGAAATTTTATACATAGAACCCTAAGACATAGGGCTACAAATTTTGTGCCCATGACCCACGCATATTCTTTAGTATTCCCTATCAAAACATTGCTCGAAACCATATAAGAGAAATCGAAGATTTCTGAATGGGGTACCCCTTTGGTGAATTGGAGATTTCAATAATTTCTCCGAAATGTATAACCCTCGTGTTCAACTCGTTCGATATTTTTCTCCAAGAGATCTCATGGGTAAATGAATATATTGGAGTGGAAACGGAGACTTAAGTCAACATTTCAAAAAAAATTCCCCCTATTGAGGGCAATTTTCGCAAGTTTTTTCCTTATGTTCGTTCATGTCTCAGTATTTTGAGTGTATCGCCCTCTACACACCTCGCATGTGCACAAAATTTTATACATAGAACCCTAAGACATAGGGCTACAAATTTTGTGCCCATGACCCTCGTATATTCTTTAGTATTCACTATCAAAACATTGCTCGAAACCATATAAGAGAAATCGAAGATTTCTGAAAGGGGTACCCCTTTGGAGAATTGGAGATTTCACTAATTTCTCCGAAATGTATTACCCTCGTGTTCAACTCGTTCGATATTTTTCCCCAAGAGATCTCATGGGTAAATAAATATATTGGAGTGGAAATGGAGACTTAAGTCAACATTTCAAAAAAAATTCCCCTTTTTGAGAGCAATTTTCGCAAGTTTTTTCCTTATGTTCGTTCATCTCTCAGTATCTTGACTGTATCGCCCTCTACACACCTCGCATGTGCACGAAATTTTATACATAGAACCCTAAGACATAGGTCTACAAATTTTGTGCCCATGACCCTCGCATATTCTTTAGTATTCACTATCAAAACACTGCTCGAAACCATATTAGAGAATTCGAAGATTTCTGAAAGGGGTACCCCTTTGGTGAATTGGAGATTTCACTAATTTCTCCGAAATGTATTACCCTCGTGTTCAACTAGTGCGATATTTTTCCCCAAGAGATCTCATGGGTAAATGAATATATTGGAGTGGAAACGGAGACTTAAGTCAACATTTCAAAAAAAATTCCCCTTTTTGAGGGCAATTTTCGCAAGTTTTTTCCTTATGTTCGTTCAACTCTCAGTATCTTGAATGTATCGCCCTCTACACACCACGGATGTGCACGAAATTTAATACATAGAACCCTAAGACATAGGGCTACAAATTTTGTGCCCATGAACTTCGCATATTCTTTAGTATTCACTATCAAAACATTGCTCGAAACCATATAAGAGAAATCGAAGATTTCTGAAAGGGGTACCCCTTTTGTGAATTGGAGATTTCAATAATTTCTCCGAAATGTATTACCCTCGTGTTCAACTCGTTCGATATTTCTCCCCAAGAGATCTCATGGGTAAATGAATATATTGGAGTCGAAACGGAGCCTTAAGTCAACATTTCAAAAAAAATTCCCCTTTTTGAGAGCAATTTTCGCAAGTTTTTTCCTTATGTTCGTTCATCTCTCAGTATCTTGACTGTATCGCCCTCTACACTCCTCGCATGTGCACGAAATTTTATACATAGGGCTACAAATTTTGTTCCCATGACCCTCGCATATTCTTTAGTATTCACTATCAAAACATTGCTCGAAACCATATAAGAGAAATCGAAGATTTCTGAAAGGGGTACCCCTTTGGTGAATTGGAGATTTCACTAATTTCTCCGAAATGTATTACCCTCGTGTTCAACTCGTTCGATATTTCTCCCCAAGAGATCTCATGGGTAAATGAATATATTGGAGTGGAAACGGAGACTTAAGTCAACATTTCAAAAAAAATTCCCCTTTTTGAGGGCAATTTTCGCAAGTTTTTTCCTTATGTTCGTTCATGTCTCAGTATTTTGAGTGTATCGCCCTCTACACACCTCGCATGTGCACGAAATTTTATACATAGAACCCTAAGACATAGGTCTACAAATTTTGTGCCCATGACCCTCGCATATTCTTTAGTATTCACTATCAAAACACTGCTCGAAACCATATTAGAGAAATCGAAGATTTCTGAAAGGGGTACCCCTTTGGTGAATTGGAGATTTCACTAATTTCTCCGAAATGTATTACCCTCGTGTTCAACTAGTGCGATATTTTTCCCCAAGAGATCTCATGGGTAAATGAATATATTGGAGTGGAAACGGAGACTTAAGTCAACATTCAAAAAAAATTCCCCTTTTTGAGAGCAATTTTCGCAAGTTTTTTCCTTATGTTCGTTCATCTCTCAGTATCTTGACTGTATCGCCCTCTACACACCTCGCATGTGCACGAAATTTAATACATAGAACCCTAAGACATAGGTCTACAAATTTTGTGCCCATGAACTTCGCATATTCTTTAGTATTCACTATCAAAACACTGCTCAAAACCATATTAGAGAAATCGAAGATTTCTGAAAGGGGTACCCCTTTGGTGAATTGGAGATTTCACTAATTTCTCCGAAATGTATTACCCTCGTGTTCAACTCGTTCGATATTTCTCCCCAAGAGATCTCATGGGTAAATGAATATATTGGAGTGGAAACGGAGACTTAAGTCAATTTTCCTTATGTTCGTTCATCTCTCAGTATCTTGACTGTATCGCCCTCTACACACCTCGCATGTGCACGAAATTTAATACATAGAACCCTAAGACATAGGTCTACAAATTTTGTGCCCATGACCCTCGCATATTCTTTAGTATTCACTATCAAAACATTGCTCAAAACCATATTAGAGAAATCGAAGATTTCTGAAAGGGGTACCCCTTTGGTGAATTGGAGATTTCACTAATTTCTCCGAAATGTATTACCCTCGTGTTCAACTCGTTCGATATTTCTCCCCAAGAGATCTCATGGGTAAATGAATATATTGGAGTGGAAACGGAGACTTAAGTCAACATTTCAAAAAAAATTCCCCTTTTTGAGGGCAATTTTCGCAAGTTTTTTCCTTATGTTCGTTCATGTCTCAGTATTTTGAGTGTATCGCCCTCTACACACCTCGCATGTGCACGAAATTTTATACATAGAACCCTAAGACATAGGTCTACAAATTTTGTGCCCATGACCCACGCATATTCTTTAGTATTCCCTATCAAAACATTGCTCGAAACCATATAAGAGAAATCGAAGATTTCTGAATGGGGTACCCCTTTGGTGAATTGGAGATTTCAATAATTTCTCCGAAATGTATATCCCTCGTGTTCAACTCGTTCGATATTTTTCTCCAAGAGATCTCATGGGTAAATGAATATATTGGAGTGGAAACGGAGACTTAAGTCAACATTTCAAAAAAAATTCCCCTTTTTGAGGGCAATTTTCGCAAGTTTTTTCCTTATGTTCGTTCATGTCTCAGTATTTTGAGTGTATCGCCCTCTACACACCTCGCATGTGCACGAAATTTTATACATAGAACCCTAAGACATAGGTCTACAAATTTTGTGCCCATGACCCTCGCATATTCTTTAGTATTCACTATCAAAACACTGCTCGAAACCATATTAGAGAAATCGAAGATTTCTGAAAGGGGTACCCCTTTGGTGAATTGGAGATTTCACTAATTTCTCCGAAATGTATTACCCTCGTGTTCAACTAGTGCGATATTTTTCCCCAAGAGATCTCATGGGTAAATGAATATATTGGAGTGGAAACGGAGACTTAAGTCAACATTTCAAAAAAAATTCCCCTTTTTGAGAGCAATTTTCGCAAGTTTTTTCCTTATGTTCGTTCATCTCTCAGTATCTTGACTGTATCGCCCTCTACACTCCTCGCATGTGCACGAAATTTTATACATAGGGCTACAAATTTTGTTCCCATGACCCTCGCATATTCTTTAGTATTCACTATCAAAACATTGCTCGAAACCATATAAGAGAAATCGAAGATTTCTGAAAGGGGTACCCCTTTGGTGAATTGGAGATTTCACTAATTTCTACGAAATGTATTACCCTCGTGTTCAACTCGTTCGATATTTTTCCCCAAGAGATCTCATGGGTAAATAAATATATTGGAGTGGAAACGGAGACTTAAGTCAACATTTCAAAAAAAATTCCCCTTTTTGAGAGCAATTTTCGCAAGTTTTTTCCTTATGTTCGTTCATCTCTCAGTATCTTGACTGTATCGCCCTCTACACACCTCGCATGTGCACGAAATTTTATACATAGAACCCTAAGACATAGGGCTACAAATTTTGTGCCCATGACCCACGCATATTCTTTAGTATTCCCTATCAAAACATTGCTCGAAACCATATAAGAGAAATCGAAGATTTCTGAATGGGGTACCCCTTTGGTGAATTGGAGATTTCAATAATTTCTCCGAAATGTATAACCCTCGTGTTCAACTCGTTCGATATTTTTCTCCAAGAGATCTCATGGGTAAATGAATATATTGGAGTGGAAACGGAGACTTAAGTCAACATTTCAAAAAAAATTCCCCCTATTGAGGGCAATTTTCGCAAGTTTTTTCCTTATGTTCGTTCATGTCTCAGTATTTTGAGTGTATCGCCCTCTACACACCTCGCATGTGCACAAAATTTTATACATAGAACCCTAAGACATAGGGCTACAAATTTTGTGCCCATGACCCTCGTATATTCTTTAGTATTCACTATCAAAACATTGCTCGAAACCATATAAGAGAAATCGAAGATTTCTGAAAGGGGTACCCCTTTGGAGAATTGGAGATTTCACTAATTTCTCCGAAATGTATTACCCTCGTGTTCAACTCGTTCGATATTTTTCCCCAAGAGATCTCATGGGTAAATAAATATATTGGAGTGGAAATGGAGACTTAAGTCAACATTTCAAAAAAAATTCCCCTTTTTGAGAGCAATTTTCGCAAGTTTTTTCCTTATGTTCGTTCATCTCTCAGTATCTTGACTGTATCGCCCTCTACACACCTCGCATGTGCACGAAATTTTATACATAGAACCCTAAGACATAGGTCTACAAATTTTGTGCCCATGACCCTCGCATATTCTTTAGTATTCACTATCAAAACACTGCTCGAAACCATATTAGAGAATTCGAAGATTTCTGAAAGGGGTACCCCTTTGGTGAATTGGAGATTTCACTAATTTCTCCGAAATGTATTACCCTCGTGTTCAACTAGTGCGATATTTTTCCCCAAGAGATCTCATGGGTAAATGAATATATTGGAGTGGAAACGGAGACTTAAGTCAACATTTCAAAAAAAATTCCCCTTTTTGAGGGCAATTTTCGCAAGTTTTTTCCTTATGTTCGTTCAACTCTCAGTATCTTGAATGTATCGCCCTCTACACACCACGGATGTGCACGAAATTTAATACATAGAACCCTAAGACATAGGGCTACAAATTTTGTGCCCATGAACTTCGCATATTCTTTAGTATTCACTATCAAAACATTGCTCGAAACCATATAAGAGAAATCGAAGATTTCTGAAAGGGGTACCCCTTTTGTGAATTGGAGATTTCAATAATTTCTCCGAAATGTATTACCCTCGTGTTCAACTCGTTCGATATTTCTCCCCAAGAGATCTCATGGGTAAATGAATATATTGGAGTCGAAACGGAGCCTTAAGTCAACATTTCAAAAAAAATTCCCCTTTTTGAGAGCAATTTTCGCAAGTTTTTTCCTTATGTTCGTTCATCTCTCAGTATCTTGACTGTATCGCCCTCTACACTCCTCGCATGTGCACGAAATTTTATACATAGGGCTACAAATTTTGTTCCCATGACCCTCGCATATTCTTTAGTATTCACTATCAAAACATTGCTCGAAACCATATAAGAGAAATCGAAGATTTCTGAAAGGGGTACCCCTTTGGTGAATTGGAGATTTCACTAATTTCTCCGAAATGTATTACCCTCGTGTTCAACTCGTTCGATATTTCTCCCCAAGAGATCTCATGGGTAAATGAATATATTGGAGTGGAAACGGAGACTTAAGTCAACATTTCAAAAAAAATTCCCCTTTTTGAGGGCAATTTTCGCAAGTTTTTTCCTTATGTTCGTTCATGTCTCAGTATTTTGAGTGTATCGCCCTCTACACACCTCGCATGTGCACGAAATTTTATACATAGAACCCTAAGACATAGGTCTACAAATTTTGTGCCCATGACCCTCGCATATTCTTTAGTATTCACTATCAAAACACTGCTCGAAACCATATTAGAGAAATCGAAGATTTCTGAAAGGGGTACCCCTTTGGTGAATTGGAGATTTCACTAATTTCTCCGAAATGTATTACCCTCGTGTTCAACTAGTGCGATATTTTTCCCCAAGAGATCTCATGGGTAAATGAATATATTGGAGTGGAAACGGAGACTTAAGTCAACATTCAAAAAAAATTCCCCTTTTTGAGAGCAATTTTCGCAAGTTTTTTCCTTATGTTCGTTCATCTCTCAGTATCTTGACTGTATCGCCCTCTACACACCTCGCATGTGCACGAAATTTAATACATAGAACCCTAAGACATAGGTCTACAAATTTTGTGCCCATGAACTTCGCATATTCTTTAGTATTCACTATCAAAACACTGCTCAAAACCATATTAGAGAAATCGAAGATTTCTGAAAGGGGTACCCCTTTGGTGAATTGGAGATTTCACTAATTTCTCCGAAATGTATTACCCTCGTGTTCAACTCGTTCGATATTTCTCCCCAAGAGATCTCATGGGTAAATGAATATATTGGAGTGGAAACGGAGACTTAAGTCAATTTTCCTTATGTTCGTTCATCTCTCAGTATCTTGACTGTATCGCCCTCTACACACCTCGCATGTGCACGAAATTTAATACATAGAACCCTAAGACATAGGTCTACAAATTTTGTGCCCATGACCCTCGCATATTCTTTAGTATTCACTATCAAAACATTGCTCAAAACCATATTAGAGAAATCGAAGATTTCTGAAAGGGGTACCCCTTTGGTGAATTGGAGATTTCACTAATTTCTCCGAAATGTATTACCCTCGTGTTCAACTCGTTCGATATTTCTCCCCAAGAGATCTCATGGGTAAATGAATATATTGGAGTGGAAACGGAGACTTAAGTCAACATTTCAAAAAAAATTCCCCTTTTTGAGGGCAATTTTCGCAAGTTTTTTCCTTATGTTCGTTCATGTCTCAGTATTTTGAGTGTATCGCCCTCTACACACCTCGCATGTGCACGAAATTTTATACATAGAACCCTAAGACATAGGTCTACAAATTTTGTGCCCATGACCCACGCATATTCTTTAGTATTCCCTATCAAAACATTGCTCGAAACCATATAAGAGAAATCGAAGATTTCTGAATGGGGTACCCCTTTGGTGAATTGGAGATTTCAATAATTTCTCCGAAATGTATATCCCTCGTGTTCAACTCGTTCGATATTTTTCTCCAAGAGATCTCATGGGTAAATGAATATATTGGAGTGGAAACGGAGACTTAAGTCAACATTTCAAAAAAAATTCCCCTTTTTGAGAGCAATTTTCGCAAGTTTTTTCCTTATGTTCGTTCATCTCTCAGTATCTTGACTGTATCGCCCTCTACACACCTCGCATGTGCACGAAATTTAATACATAGAACCCTAAGACATAGGTCTACAAATTTTGTGCCCATGAACTTCGCATATTCTTTAGTATTCACTATCAAAACACTGCTCAAAACCATATTAGAGAAATCGAAGATTTCTGAAAGGGGTACCCCTTTGGTGAATTGGAGATTTCACTAATTTCTCCGAAATGTATTACCCTCGTGTTCAACTCGTTCGATATTTCTCCCCAAGAGATCTCATGGGTAAATGAATATATTGGAGTGGAAACGGAGACTTAAGTCAATTTTCCTTATGTTCGTTCATCTCTCAGTATCTTGACTGTATCGCCCTCTACACACCTCGCATGTGCACGAAATTTAATACATAGAACCCTAAGACATAGGTCTACAAATTTTGTGCCCATGACCCTCGCATATTCTTTAGTATTCACTATCAAAACATTGCTCAAAACCATATTAGAGAAATCGAAGATTTCTGAAAGGGGTACCCCTTTGGTGAATTGGAGATTTCACTAATTTCTCCGAAATGTATTACCCTCGTGTTCAACTCGTTCGATATTTCTCCCCAAGAGATCTCATGGGTAAATGAATATATTGGAGTGGAAACGGAGACTTAAGTCAACATTTCAAAAAAAATTCCCCTTTTTGAGGGCAATTTTCGCAAGTTTTTTCCTTATGTTCGTTCATGTCTCAGTATTTTGAGTGTATCGCCCTCTACACACCTCGCATGTGCACGAAATTTTATACATAGAACCCTAAGACATAGGTCTACAAATTTTGTGCCCATGACCCACGCATATTCTTTAGTATTCCCTATCAAAACATTGCTCGAAACCATATAAGAGAAATCGAAGATTTCTGAATGGGGTACCCCTTTGGTGAATTGGAGATTTCAATAATTTCTCCGAAATGTATAACCCTCGTGTTCAACTCGTTCGATATTTTTCTCCAAGAGATCTCATGGGTAAATGAATATATTGGAGTGGAAACGGAGACTTAAGTCAACATTTCAAAAAAAATTCCCCTTTTTGAGAGCAATTTTCGCAAGTTTTTTCCTTATGTTCGTTCATCTCTCAGTATCTTGACTGTATCGCCCTCTACACACCTCGCATGTGCACGAAATTTAATACATAGAACCCTAAGACATAGGTCTACAAATTTTGTGCCCATGAACTTCGCATATTCTTTAGTATTCACTATCAAAACACTGCTCAAAACCATATTAGAGAAATCGAAGATTTCTGAAAGGGGTACCCCTTTGGAGAATTGGAGATTTCACTAATTTCTCCGAAATGTATTACCCTCGTGTTCAACTCGTTCGATATTTCTCCCCAAGAGATCTCATGGGTAAATGAATATATTGGAGTGGAAACGGAGACTTAAGTCAACATTTCAAAAAAAATTCCCCTTTTTGAGGGCAATTTTCGCAAGTTTTTTCCTTATGTTCGTTCATGTCTCAGTATTTTGAGTGTATCGCCCTCTACACACCTCGCATGTGCACGAAATTTTATACATAGAACCCTAAGACATAGGTCTACAAATTTTGTGCCCATGACCCACGCATATTCTTTAGTATTCCCTATCAAAACATTGCTCGAAACCATATAAGAGAAATCGAAGATTTCTGAATGGGGTACCCCTTTGGTGAATTGGAGATTTCAATAATTTCTCCGAAATGTATATCCCTCGTGTTCAACTCGTTCGATATTTTTCTCCAAGAGATCTCATGGGTAAATGAATATATTGGAGTGGAAACGGAGACTTAAGTCAACATTTCAAAAAAAATTCCCCTTTTTGAGAGCAATTTTCGCAAGTTTTTTCCTTATGTTCGTTCATCTCTCAGTATCTTGACTGTATCGCCCTCTACACACCTCGCATGTGCACGAAATTTAATACATAGAACCCTAAGACATAGGTCTACAAATTTTGTGCCCATGAACTTCGCATATTCTTTAGTATTCACTATCAAAACACTGCTCAAAACCATATTAGAGAAATCGAAGATTTCTGAAAGGGGTACCCCTTTGGTGAATTGGAGATTTCACTAATTTCTCCGAAATGTATTACCCTCGTGTTCAACTCGTTCGATATTTCTCCCCAAGAGATCTCATGGGTAAATGAATATATTGGAGTGGAAACGGAGACTTAAGTCAATTTTCCTTATGTTCGTTCATCTCTCAGTATCTTGACTGTATCGCCCTCTACACACCTCGCATGTGCACGAAATTTAATACATAGAACCCTAAGACATAGGTCTACAAATTTTGTGCCCATGACCCTCGCATATTCTTTAGTATTCACTATCAAAACATTGCTCAAAACCATATTAGAGAAATCGAAGATTTCTGAAAGGGGTACCCCTTTGGTGAATTGGAGATTTCACTAATTTCTCCGAAATGTATTACCCTCGTGTTCAACTCGTTCGATATTTCTCCCCAAGAGATCTCATGGGTAAATGAATATATTGGAGTGGAAACGGAGACTTAAGTCAACATTTCAAAAAAAATTCCCCTTTTTGAGGGCAATTTTCGCAAGTTTTTTCCTTATGTTCGTTCATGTCTCAGTATTTTGAGTGTATCGCCCTCTACACACCTCGCATGTGCACGAAATTTTATACATAGAACCCTAAGACATAGGTCTACAAATTTTGTGCCCATGACCCACGCATATTCTTTAGTATTCCCTATCAAAACATTGCTCGAAACCATATAAGAGAAATCGAAGATTTCTGAATGGGGTACCCCTTTGGTGAATTGGAGATTTCAATAATTTCTCCGAAATGTATAACCCTCGTGTTCAACTCGTTCGATATTTTTCTCCAAGAGATCTCATGGGTAAATGAATATATTGGAGTGGAAACGGAGGCTTAAGTCAACATTTCAAAAAAAATTCCCCCTTTTGAGGGCAATTTTCGCAAGTTTTTTCCTTATGTTCGTTCATGTCTCAGTATTTTGAGTGTATCGCCCTCTACACACCTCGCATGTGCACAAAATTTTATACATAGAACCCTAAGACATAGGGCTACAAATTTTGTGCCCATGACCCTCGTATATTCTTTAGTATTCAGTATCAAAACATTGCTCGAAACCATATAAGAGAAATCGAAGATTTCTGAAAGGGGTACCCCTTTGGAGAATTGGAGATTTCACTAATTTCTCCGAAATGTATTACCCTCGTGTTCAACTCGTTCGATATTTTTCCCCAAGAGATCTCATGGGTAAATAAATATATTGGAGTGGAAACGGAGACTTAAGTCAACATTTCAAAAAAAATTCCCCTTTTTGAGAGCAATTTTCGCAAGTTTTTTCCTTATGTTCGTTCATCTCTCAGTATCTTGACTGTATCGCCCTCTACACACCTCGCATGTGCACGAAATTTTATACATAGAACCCTAAGACATAGGTCTACAAATTTTGTGCCCATGACCCTCGCATATTCTTTAGTATTCACTATCAAAACACTGCTCGAAACCATATTAGAGAAATCGAAGATTTCTGAAAGGGGTACCCCTTTGGTGAATTGGAGATTGTACTAATTTCTCCGAAATGTATTACCCTCGTGTTCAACTAGTGCGATATTTTTCCCCAAGAGATCTCATGGGTAAATGAATATATTGGAGTGGAAACGGAGACTTAAGTCAACATTTCAAAAAAAATTCCCCTTTTTGAGAGCAATTTTCGCAAGTTTTTTCCTTATGTTCGTTCATCTCTCAGTATCTTGACTGTATCGCCCTCTACACTCCTCGCATGTGCACGAAATTTTATACATAGGGCTACAAATTTTGTTCCCATGACCCTCGCATATTCTTTAGTATTCACTATCAAAACATTGCTCGAAACCATATAAGAGAAATCGAAGATTTCTGAAAGGGGTACCCCTTTGGTGAATTGGAGATTTCACTAATTTCTACGAAATGTATTACCCTCGTGTTCAACTCGTTCGATATTTTTCCCCAAGAGATCTCATGGGTAAATAAATATATTGGAGTGGAAACGGAGACTTAAGTCAACATTTCAAAAAAAATTCCCCTTTTTGAGAGCAATTTTCGCAAGTTTTTTCCTTATGTTCGTTCATCTCTCAGTATCTTGACTGTATCGCCCTCTACACACCTCGCATGTGCACGAAATTTTATACATAGAACCCTAAGACATAGGGCTACAAATTTTGTGCCCATGACCCACGCATATTCTTTAGTATTCCCTATCAAAACATTGCTCGAAACCATATAAGAGAAATCGAAGATTTCTGAATGGGGTACCCCTTTGGTGAATTGGAGATTTCAATAATTTCTCCGAAATGTATAACCCTCGTGTTCAACTCGTTCGATATTTTTCTCCAAGAGATCTCATGGGTAAATGAATATATTGGAGTGGAAACGGAGACTTAAGTCAACATTTCAAAAAAAATTCCCCCTATTGAGGGCAATTTTCGCAAGTTTTTTCCTTATGTTCGTTCATGTCTCAGTATTTTGAGTGTATCGCCCTCTACACACCTCGCATGTGCACAAAATTTTATACATAGAACCCTAAGACATAGGGCTACAAATTTTGTGCCCATGACCCTCGTATATTCTTTAGTATTCACTATCAAAACATTGCTCGAAACCATATAAGAGAAATCGAAGATTTCTGAAAGGGGTACCCCTTTGGAGAATTGGAGATTTCACTAATTTCTCCGAAATGTATTACCCTCGTGTTCAACTCGTTCGATATTTTTCCCCAAGAGATCTCATGGGTAAATAAATATATTGGAGTGGAAATGGAGACTTAAGTCAACATTTCAAAAAAAATTCCCCTTTTTGAGAGCAATTTTCGCAAGTTTTTTCCTTATGTTCGTTCATCTCTCAGTATCTTGACTGTATCGCCCTCTACACACCTCGCATGTGCACGAAATTTTATACATAGAACCCTAAAACATAGGTCTACAAATTTTGTGCCCATGACCCTCGCATATTCTTTAGTATTCACTATCAAAACACTGCTCGAAACCATATTAGAGAATTCGAAGATTTCTGAAAGGGGTACCCCTTTGGTGAATTGGAGATTTCACTAATTTCTCCGAAATGTATTACCCTCGTGTTCAACTAGTGCGATATTTTTCCCCAAGAGATCTCATGGGTAAATGAATATATTGGAGTGGAAACGGAGACTTAAGTCAACATTTCAAAAAAAATTCCCCTTTTTGAGGGCAATTTTCGCAAGTTTTTTCCTTATGTTCGTTCAACTCTCAGTATCTTGAATGTATCGCCCTCTACACACCACGGATGTGCACGAAATTTAATACATAGAACCCTAAGACATAGGGCTACAAATTTTGTGCCCATGAACTTCGCATATTCTTTAGTATTCACTATCAAAACATTGCTCGAAACCATATAAGAGAAATCGAAGATTTCTGAAAGGGGTACCCCTTTTGTGAATTGGAGATTTCAATAATTTCTCCGAAATGTATTACCCTCGTGTTCAACTCGTTCGATATTTCTCCCCAAGAGATCTCATGGGTAAATGAATATATTGGAGTCGAAACGGAGCCTTAAGTCAACATTTCAAAAAAAATTCCCCTTTTTGAGAGCAATTTTCGCAAGTTTTTTCCTTATGTTCGTTCATCTCTCAGTATCTTGACTGTATCGCCCTCTACACTCCTCGCATGTGCACGAAATTTTATACATAGGGCTACAAATTTTGTTCCCATGACCCTCGCATATTCTTTAGTATTCACTATCAAAACATTGCTCGAAACCATATAAGAGAAATCGAAGATTTCTGAAAGGGGTACCCCTTTGGTGAATTGGAGATTTCACTAATTTCTCCGAAATGTATTACCCTCGTGTTCAACTCGTTCGATATTTCTCCCCAAGAGATCTCATGGGTAAATGAATATATTGGAGTGGAAACGGAGACTTAAGTCAACATTTCAAAAAAAATTCCCCTTTTTGAGGGCAATTTTCGCAAGTTTTTTCCTTATGTTCGTTCATGTCTCAGTATTTTGAGTGTATCGCCCTCTACACACCTCGCATGTGCACGAAATTTTATACATAGAACCCTAAGACATAGGTCTACAAATTTTGTGCCCATGACCCTCGCATATTCTTTAGTATTCACTATCAAAACACTGCTCGAAACCATATTAGAGAAATCGAAGATTTCTGAAAGGGGTACCCCTTTGGTGAATTGGAGATTTCACTAATTTCTCCGAAATGTATTACCCTCGTGTTCAACTAGTGCGATATTTTTCCCCAAGAGATCTCATGGGTAAATGAATATATTGGAGTGGAAACGGAGACTTAAGTCAACATTCAAAAAAAATTCCCCTTTTTGAGAGCAATTTTCGCAAGTTTTTTCCTTATGTTCGTTCATCTCTCAGTATCTTGACTGTATCGCCCTCTACACACCTCGCATGTGCACGAAATTTAATACATAGAACCCTAAGAAATAGGTCTACAAATTTTGTGCCCATGAACTTCGCATATTCTTTAGTATTCACTATCAAAACACTGCTCAAAACCATATTAGAGAAATCGAAGATTTCTGAAAGGGGTACCCCTTTGGTGAATTGGAGATTTCACTAATTTCTCCGAAATGTATTACCCTCGTGTTCAACTCGTTCGATATTTCTCCCCAAGAGATCTCATGGGTAAATGAATATATTGGAGTGGAAACGGAGACTTAAGTCAATTTTCCTTATGTTCGTTCATCTCTCAGTATCTTGACTGTATCGCCCTCTACACACCTCGCATGTGCACGAAATTTTATACATAGAACCCTAAGACATAGGGCTACAAATTTTGTGCCCATGACCCTCGCATATTCTTTAGTATTCACTATCAAAACATTGCTCGAAACCATATAAGAGAAATCGAAGATTTCTGAAAGGGGTACCCCTTTGGTGAATTGGAGATTTCACTAATTTCTCCGAAATTTATTACCCTCGTGTTCAACTCGTTCGATATTTTTCCCCAAGAGATCTCATGGTTAAATGAATATATTGGAGTCGAAACGGAGCCTTAAGTCAACATTTAAAAAAAAATTCCCCTTTTTGAGAGCAATTTTCGCAAGTTTTTTCCTTATGTTCGTTCAACTCTCAGTATCTTGAATGTATCGCCCTCTACACACCACGGATGTGCACGAAATTTAATTCATAGAACCCTAAGACATAGGGCTACAAATTTTGTGCCCATGAACTTCGCATATTCTTTAGTATTCACTATCAAAACATTGCTCGAAACCATATAAGAGAAATCGAAGATTTCTGAAAGGGGTACCCCTTTTGTGAATTGGAGATTTCAATAATTTCTCTGAAATGTATTACCCTCGTGTTCAACTCGTTCGATATTTCTCCCCAAGAGATCTCATGGGTAAATGAATATATTGGAGTCGAAACGGAGCCTTAAGTCAACATTTCAAAAAAAATTCCCCTTTTTGAGAGCAATTTTCGCAAGTTTTTTCCTTATGTTCGTTCATCTCTCAGTATCTTGACTGTATCGCCCTCTACACACCTCGCATGTGCACGAAATTTAATACATAGAACCCTAAGACATAGGTCTACAAATTTTGTGCCCATGAACTTCGCATATTCTTTAGTATTCACTATCAAAACACTGCTCAAAACCATATTAGAGAAATCGAAGATTTCTGAAAGGGGTAACCCTTTGGTGAATTGGAGATTTCACTAATTTCTCCGAAATGTATTACCCTCGTGTTCAACTCGTTCGATATTTCTCCCCAAGAGATCTCATGGGTAAATGAATATATTGGAGTGGAAACGGAGACTTAAGTCAATTTTCCTTATGTTCGTTCATCTCTCAGTATCTTGACTGTATCGCCCTCTACACACCTCGCATGTGCACGAAATTTTATACATAGAACCCTAAGACATAGGGTTACAAATTTTGTGCCCATGACCCTCGCATATTCTTTAGTATTCACTATCAAAACATTGCTCGAAACCATATTAGAGAAATCGAAGATTTCTGAATGGGGTACCCCTTTGGTGAATTGGAGATTTCAATAATTTCTCTGAAATGTATGACCCTCGTGTTCAACTCGTTCGATATTTTTCCCCAAGAGATCTCATGGGTAAATGAATATATTGGAGTCGAAACGGAGACTTAAGTCAACATTTCAAAAAAAAATTCCCCATTTTGAGAGCAATTTTCGCAAGTTTTTTCCTTATGTTCGTTCATCTCTCAGTATCTTGACTGTATCGCCCTCTACACTCCTCGCATGTGCACGAAATTTTATACATAGGGCTACAAATTTTGTTCCCATGACCCTCGCATATTCTTTAGTATTCACTATCAAAACATTGCTCGAAACCATATAAGAGAAATCGAAGATTTCTGAAAGGGGTACCCCTTTGGTGAATTGGAGATTTCACTAATTTCTCCGAAATGTATTACCCTCGTGTTCAACTCGTTCGATATTTCTCCCCAAGAGATCTCATGGGTAAATGAATATATTGGAGTGGAAACGGAGACTTAAGTCAACATTTCAAAAAAAATTCCCCTTTTTGAGGGCAATTTTCGCAAGTTTTTTCCTTATGTTCGTTCATGTCTCAGTATTTTGAGTGTATCGCCCTCTACACACCTCGCATGTGCACGAAATTTTATACATAGAACCCTAAGACATAGGTCTACAAATTTTGTGCCCATGACCCTCGCATATTCTTTAGTATTCACTATCAAAACACTGCTCGAAACCATATTAGAGAAATCGAAGATTTCTGAAAGGGGTACCCCTTTGGTGAATTGGAGATTTCACTAATTTCTCCGAAATGTATTACCCTCGTGTTCAACTAGTGCGATATTTTTCCCCAAGAGATCTCATGGGTAAATGAATATATTGGAGTGGAAACGGAGACTTAAGTCAACATTAAAAAAAAATTCCCCTTTTTGAGAGCAATTTTCGCAAGTTTTTTCCTTATGTTCGTTCATCTCTCAGTATCTTGACTATATCGCCCTCTACACACCTCGCATGTGCACGAAATTTAATACATAGAACCCTAAGACATAGGTCTACAAATTTTGTGCCCATGAACTTCGCATATTCTTTAGTATTCACTATCAAAACACTGCTCAAAACCATATTAGAGAAATCGAAGATTTCTGAAAGGGGTACCCCTTTGGTGAATTGGAGATTTCACTAATTTCTCCGAAATGTATTACCCTCGTGTTCAACTCGTTCGATATTTCTCCCCAAGAGATCTCATGGGTAAATGAATATATTGGAGTGGAAACGGAGACTTAAGTCAATTTTCCTTATGTTCGTTCATCTCTCAGTATCTTGACTGTATCGCCCTCTACACACCTCGCATGTGCACGAAATTTTATACATAGAACCCTAAGACATAGGGCTACAAATTTTGTGCCCATGACCCTCGCATATTCTTTAGTATTCACTATCAAAACATTGCTCGAAACCATATAAGAGAAATCGAAGATTTCTGAAAGGGGTACCCCTTTTGTGAATTGGAGATTTCAATAATTTCTCTGAAATGTATTACCCTCGTGTTCAACTCGTTCGATATTTCTCCCCAAGAGATCTCATGGGTAAATGAATATATTGGAGTCGAAACGGAGCCTTAAGTCAACATTTCAAAAAAAATTCCCCTTTTTGAGAGCAATTTTCGCAAGTTTTTTCCTTATGTTCGTTCATCTCTCAGTATCTTGACTGTATCGCCCTCTACACACCTCGCATGTGCACGAAATTTAATACATAGAACCCTAAGACATAGGTCTACAAATTTTGTGCCCATGAACTTCGCATATTCTTTAGTATTCACTATCAAAACACTGCTCAAAACCATATTAGAGAAATCGAAGATTTCTGAAAGGGGTACCCCTTTGGTGAATTGGAGATTTCACTAATTTCTCCGAAATGTATTACCCTCGTGTTCAACTCGTTCGATATTTCTCCCCAAGAGATCTCATGGGTAAATGAATATATTGGAGTGGAAACGGAGACTTAAGTCAATTTTCCTTATGTTCGTTCATCTCTCAGTATCTTGACTGTATCGCCCTCTACACACCTCGCATGTGCACGAAATTTTATACATAGAACCCTAAGACATAGGGCAACAAATTTTGTGCCCATGACCCTCGCATATTCTTTAGTATTCACTAACAAAACATTGCTCGAAACCATATAAGAGAAATCGAAGATTTCTGAAAGGGGTACCCCTTTGGTGAATTGGAGATTTCACTAATTTCTCCGAAATTTATTACCCTCGTGTTCAACTCGTTCGATATTTTTCCCCAAGAGATCTCATGGTTAAATGAATATATTGGAGTCGAAACGGAGCCTTAAGTCAACATTTCAAAAAAAATTCCCCTTTTTGAGAGCAATTTTCGCAAGTTTTTTCCTTATGTTCGTTCAACTCTCAGTATCTTGAATGTATCGCCCTCTACACACCACGGATGTGCACGAAATTTAATACATAGAACCCTAAGACATAGGGCTACAAATTTTGTGCCCATGAACTTCGCATATTCTTTAGTATTCACTATCAAAACATTGCTCGAAACCATATAAGAGAAATCGAAGATTTCTGAAAGGGGTACCCCTTTTGTGAATTGGAGATTTCAATAATTTCTCCGAAATGTATTACCCTCGTGTTCAACTCGTTCGATATTTCTCCCCAAGAGATCTCATGGGTAAATGAATATATTGGAGTCGAAACGGAGCCTTAAGTCAACATTTCAAAAAAAATTCCCCTTTTTGAGAGCAATTTTCGCAAGTTTTTTCCTTATGTTCGTTCATCTCTCAGTATCTTGACTGTATCGCCCTCTACACTCCTCGCATGTGCACGAAATTTTATACATAGGGCTACAAATTTTGTTCCCATGACCCTCGCATATTCTTTAGTATTCACTATCAAAACATTGCTCGAAACCATATAAGAGAAATCGAAGATTTCTGAAAGGGGTACCCCTTTGGTGAATTGGAGATTTCACTAATTTCTCCGAAATGTATTACCCTCGTGTTCAACTCGTTCGATATTTTTCCCCAAGAGATCTCATGGGTAAATAAATATATTGGAGTGGAAACGGAGACTTAAGTCAACATTTCAAAAAAAATTCCCCTTTTTGAGAGCAATTTTCGCAAGTTTTTTCCTTATGTTCGTTCATCTCTCAGTATCTTGACTGTATCGCCCTCTACACACCTCGCATGTGCACGAAATTTTATACATAGAACCCTAAGACATAGGGCTACAAATTTTGTGCCCATGACCCACGCATATTCTTTAGTATTCACTATCAAAACATTGCTCGAAACCATATAAGAGAAATCGAAGATTTCTGAATGGGGTACCCCTTTGGTGAATTGGAGATTTCAATAATTTCTTCGAAATGTATAACCCTCGTGTTCAACTCGTTCGATATTTTTCTCCAAGAGATCTCATGGGTAAATGAATATATTGGAGTGGAAACGGAGACTTAAGTCAACATTTCAAAAAAAATTCCCCCTTTTGAGGGCAATTTTCGCAAGTTTTTTCCTTATGTTCGTTCATGTCTCAGTATTTTGAGTGTATCGCCCTCTACACACCTCGCATGTGCACAAAATTTTATACATAGAACCCTAAGACATAGGGCTACAAATTTTGTGCCCATGACCCTCGTATATTCTATAGTATTCACTATCAAAACATTGCTCGAAACCATATAAGAGAAATCGAAGATTTCTGAAAGGGGTACCCCTTTGGAGAATTGGAGATTTCACTAATTTCTCCGAAATGTATTACCCTCGTGTTCAACTCGTTCGATATTTTTCCCCAAGAGATCTCATGGGTAAATAAATATATTGGAGTGGAAACGGAGACTTAAGTCAACATTTCAAAAAAAATTCCCCTTTTTGAGAGCAATTTTCGCAAGTTTTTTCCTTATGTTCGTTCATCTCTCAGTATCTTGACTGTATCGCCCTCTACACACCTCGCATGTGCACGAAATTTTATACATAGAACCCTAAGACATAGGTCTACAAATTTTGTGCCCATGACCCTCGCATATTCTTTAGTATTCACTATCAAAACACTGCTCGAAACCATATTAGAGAAATCGAAGATTTCTGAAAGGGGTACCCCTTTGGTGAATTGGAGATTTCACTAATTTCTCCGAAATGTATTACCCTCGTGTTCAACTAGTGCGATATTTTTCCCCAAGAGATCTCATGGGTAAATGAATATATTGGAGTGGAAACGGAGACTTAAGTCAACATTTCAAAAAAAATTCCCCTTTTTGAGAGCAATTTTCGCAAGTTTTTTCCTTATGTTCGTTCATCTCTCAGTATCTTGACTGTATCGCCCTCTACACTCCTCGCATGTGCACGAAATTTTATACATAGGGCTACAAATTTTGTTCCCATGACCCTCGCATATTCTTTAGTATTCACTATCAAAACATTGCTCGAAACCATATAAGAGAAATCGAAGATTTCTGAAAGGGGTACCCCTTTGGTGAATTGGAGATTTCACTAATTTCTCCGAAATGTATTACCCTCGTGTTCAACTCGTTCGATATTTTTCCCCAAGAGATCTCATGGGTAAATAAATATATTGGAGTGGAAACGGAGACTTAAGTCAACATTTCAAAAAAAATTCCCCTTTTTGAGGGCAATTTTCGCAAGTTTTTTCCTTATGTTCGTTCATCTCTCAGTATCTTGACTGTATCGCCCTCTACACACCTCGCATGTGCACGAAATTTTATACATAGAACCCTAAGACATAGGGCTACAAATTTTGTGCCCATGACCCACGCATATTCTTTAGTATTCCCTATCAAAACATTGCTCGAAACCATATAAGAGAAATCGAAGATTTCTGAATGGGGTACCCCTTTGGTGAATTGGAGATTTCAATAATTTCTCCGAAATGTATAACCCTCGTGTTCAACTCGTTCGATATTTTTCTCCAAGAGATCTCATGGGTAAATGAATATATTGGAGTGGAAACGGAGACTTAAGTCAACATTTCAAAAAAAATTCCCCCTTTTGAGGGCAATTTTCGCAAGTTTTTTCCTTATGTTCGTTCATGTCTCAGTATTTTGAGTGTATCGCCCTCTACACACCTCGCATGTGCACAAAATTTTATACATAGAACCCTAAGACATAGGGCTACAAATTTTGTGCCCATGACCCTCGTATATTCTTTAGTATTCACTATCAAAACATTGCTCGAAACCATATAAGAGAAATCGAAGATTTCTGAAAGGGGTACCCCTTTGGAGAATTGGAGATTTCACTAATTTCTCCGAAATGTATTACCCTCGTGTTCAACTCGTTCGATATTTTTCCCCAAGAGATCTCATGGGTAAATAAATATATTGGAGTGGAAACGGAGACTTAAGTCAACATTTCAAAAAAAATTCCCCTTTTTGAGAGCAATTTTCGCAAGTTTTTTCCTTATGTTCGTTCATCTCTCAGTATCTTGACTGTATCGCCCTCTACACACCTCGCATGTGCACGAAATTTTATACATTGAACCCTAAGACATAGGTCTACAAATTTTGTGCCCATGACCCTCGCATATTCTTTAGTATTCACTATCAAAACACTGCTCGAAACCATATTAGAGAAATCGAAGATTTCTGAAAGGGGTACCCCTTTGGTGAATTGGAGATTTCACTAATTTCTCCGAAATGTATTACCCTCGTGTTCAACTAGTGCGATATTTTTCCCCAAGAGATCTCATGGGTAAATGAATATATTGGAGTGGAAACGGAGACTTAAGTCAACATTTCAAAAAAAATTCCCCTTTTTGAGAGCAATTTTCGCAAGTTTTTTCCTTATGTTCGTTCATCTCTCAGTATCTTGACTGTATCGCCCTCTACACACCTCGCATGTGCACGAAATTTAATACATAGAACCCTAAGACATAGGTCTACAAATTTTGTGCCCATGAACTTCGCATATTCTTTAGTATTCACTATCAAAACACTGCTCAAAACCATATTAGAGAAATCGAAGATTTCTGAAAGGGGTACCCCTTTGGTGAATTGGAGATTTCACTAATTTCTCCGAAATGTATTACCCTCGTGTTCAACTCGTTCGATATTTCTCCCCAAGAGATCTCATGGGTAAATGAATATATTGGAGTGGAAACGGAGACTTAAGTCAATTTTCCTTATGTTCGTTCATCTCTCAGTATCTTGACTGTATCGCCCTCTACACACCTCGCATGTGCACGAAATTTAATACATAGAACCCTAAGACATAGGTCTACAAATTTTGTGCCCATGACCCTCGCATATTCTTTAGTATTCACTATCAAAACATTGCTCAAAACCATATTAGAGAAATCGAAGATTTCTGAAAGGGGTACCCCTTTGGTGAATTGGAGATTTCACTAATTTCTCCGAAATGTATTACCCTCGTGTTCAACTCGTTCGATATTTCTCCCCAAGAGATCTCATGGGTAAATGAATATATTGGAGTGGAAACGGAGACTTAAGTCAACATTTCAAAAAAAATTCCCCTTTTTGAGGGCAATTTTCGCAAGTTTTTTCCTTATGTTCGTTCATGTCTCAGTATTTTGAGTGTATCGCCCTCTACACACCTCGCATGTGCACGAAATTTTATACATAGAACCCTAAGACATAGGTCTACAAATTTTGTGCCCATGACCCACGCATATTCTTTAGTATTCCCTATCAAAACATTGCTCGAAACCATATAAGAGAAATCGAAGATTTCTGAATGGGGTACCCCTTTGGTGAATTGGAGATTTCAATAATTTCTCCGAAATGTATAACCCTCGTGTTCAACTCGTTCGATATTTTTCTCCAAGAGATCTCATGGGTAAATGAATATATTGGAGTGGAAACGGAGACTTAAGTCAACATTTCAAAAAAAATTCCCCTTTTTGAGAGCAATTTTCGCAAGTTTTTTCCTTATGTTCGTTCATCTCTCAGTATCTTGACTGTATCGCCCTCTACACACCTCGCATGTGCACGAAATTTAATACATAGAACCCTAAGACATAGGTCTACAAATTTTGTGCCCATGAACTTCGCATATTCTTTAGTATTCACTATCAAAACACTGCTCAAAACCATATTAGAGAAATCGAAGATTTCTGAAAGGGGTACCCCTTTGGTGAATTGGAGATTTCACTAATTTCTCCGAAATGTATTACCCTCGTGTTCAACTCGTTCGATATTTCTCCCCAAGAGATCTCATGGGTAAATGAATATATTGGAGTGGAAACGGAGACTTAAGTCAATTTTCCTTATGTTCGTTCATCTCTCAGTATCTTGACTGTATCGCCCTCTACACACCTCGCATGTGCACGAAATTTAATACATAGAACCCTAAGACATAGGTCTACAAATTTTGTGCCCATGACCCTCGCATATTCTTTAGTATTCACTATCAAAACATTGCTCAAAACCATATTAGAGAAATCGAAGATTTCTGAAAGGGGTACCCCTTTGGTGAATTGGAGATTTCACTAATTTCTCCGAAATGTATTACCCTCGTGTTCAACTCGTTCGATATTTCTCCCCAAGAGATCTCATGGGTAAATGAATATATTGGAGTGGAAACGGAGACTTAAGTCAACATTTCAAAAAAAATTCCCCTTTTTGAGGGCAATTTTCGCAAGTTTTTTCCTTATGTTCGTTCATGTCTCAGTATTTTGAGTGTATCGCCCTCTACACACCTCGCATGTGCACGAAATTTTATACATAGAACCCTAAGACATAGGTCTACAAATTTTGTGCCCATGACCCACGCATATTCTTTAGTATTCCCTATCAAAACATTGCTCGAAACCATATAAGAGAAATCGAAGATTTCTGAATGGGGTACCCCTTTGGTGAATTGGAGATTTCAATAATTTCTCCGAAATGTATAACCCTCGTGTTCAACTCGTTCGATATTTTTCTCCAAGAGATCTCATGGGTAAATGAATATATTGGAGTGGAAACGGAGACTTAAGTCAACATTTCAAAAAAAATTCCCCTTTTTGAGAGCAATTTTCGCAAGTTTTTTCCTTATGTTCGTTCATCTCTCAGTATCTTGACTGTATCGCCCTCTACACACCTCGCATGTGCACGAAATTTAATACATAGAACCCTAAGACATAGGTCTACAAATTTTGTGCCCATGAACTTCGCATATTCTTTAGTATTCACTATCAAAACACTGCTCAAAACCATATTAGAGAAATCGAAGATTTCTGAAAGGGGTACCCCTTTGGTGAATTGGAGATTTCACTAATTTCTCCGAAATGTATTACCCTCGTGTTCAACTCGTTCGATATTTCTCCCCAAGAGATCTCATGGGTAAATGAATATATTGGAGTGGAAACGGAGACTTAAGTCAATTTTCCTTATGTTCGTTCATCTCTCAGTATCTTGACTGTATCGCCCTCTACACACCTCGCATGTGCACGAAATTTAATACATAGAACCCTAAGACATAGGTCTACAAATTTTGTGCCCATGACCCTCGCATATTCTTTAGTATTCACTATCAAAACATTGCTCAAAACCATATTAGAGAAATCGAAGATTTCTGAAAGGGGTACCCCTTTGGTGAATTGGAGATTTCACTAATTTCTCCGAAATGTATTACCCTCGTGTTCAACTCGTTCGATATTTCTCCCCAAGAGATCTCATGGGTAAATGAATATATTGGAGTGGAAACGGAGACTTAAGTCAACATTTCAAAAAAAATTCCCCTTTTTGAGGGCAATTTTCGCAAGTTTTTTCCTTATGTTCGTTCATGTCTCAGTATTTTGAGTGTATCGCCCTCTACACACCTCGCATGTGCACGAAATTTTATACATAGAACCCTAAGACATAGGTCTACAAATTTTGTGCCCATGACCCACGCATATTCTTTAGTATTCCCTATCAAAACATTGCTCGAAACCATATAAGAGAAATCGAAGATTTCTGAATGGGGTACCCCTTTGGTGAATTGGAGATTTCAATAATTTCTCCGAAATGTATAACCCTCGTGTTCAACTCGTTCGATATTTTTCTCCAAGAGATCTCATGGGTAAATGAATATATTGGAGTGGAAACGGAGACTTAAGTCAACATTTCAAAAAAAATTCCCCCTTTTGAGGGCAATTTTCGCAAGTTTTTTCCTTATGTTCGTTCATGTCTCAGTATTTTGAGTGTATCGCCCTCTACACACCTCGCATGTGCACAAAATTTTATACATAGAACCCTAAGACATAGGGCTACAAATTTTGTGCCCATGACCCTCGTATATTCTTTAGTATTCAGTATCAAAACATTGCTCGAAACCATATAAGAGAAATCGAAGATTTCTGAAAGGGGTACCCCTTTGGAGAATTGGAGATTTCACTAATTTCTCCGAAATGTATTACCCTCGTGTTCAACTCGTTCGATATTTTTCCCCAAGAGATCTCATGGGTAAATAAATATATTGGAGTGGAAACGGAGACTTAAGTCAACATTTCAAAAAAAATTCCCCTTTTTGAGAGCAATTTTCGCAAGTTTTTTCCTTATGTTCGTTCATCTCTCAGTATCTTGACTGTATCGCCCTCTACACACCTCGCATGTGCACGAAATTTTATACATAGAACCCTAAGACATAGGTCTACAAATTTTGTGCCCATGACCCTCGCATATTCTTTAGTATTCACTATCAAAACACTGCTCGAAACCATATTAGAGAAATCGAAGATTTCTGAAAGGGGTACCCCTTTGGTGAATTGGAGATTTCACTAATTTCTCCGAAATGTATTACCCTCGTGTTCAACTAGTGCGATATTTTTCCCCAAGAGATCTCATGGGTAAATGAATATATTGGAGTGGAAACGGAGACTTAAGTCAACATTTCAAAAAAAATTCCCCTTTTTGAGAGCAATTTTCGCAAGTTTTTTCCTTATGTTCGTTCATCTCTCAGTATCTTGACTGTATCGCCCTCTACACTCCTCGCATGTGCACGAAATTTTATACATAGGGCTACAAATTTTGTTCCCATGACCCTCGCATATTCTTTAGTATTCACTATCAAAACATTGCTCGAAACCATATAAGAGAAATCGAAGATTTCTGAAAGGGGTACCCCTTTGGTGAATTGGAGATTTCACTAATTTCTACGAAATGTATTACCCTCGTGTTCAACTCGTTCGATATTTTTCCCCAAGAGATCTCATGGGTAAATAAATATATTGGAGTGGAAACGGAGACTTAAGTCAACATTTCAAAAAAAATTCCCCTTTTTGAGAGCAATTCTCGCAAGTTTTTTCCTTATGTTCGTTCATCTCTCAGTATCTTGACTGTATCGCCCTCTACACACCTCGCATGTGCACGAAATTTTATACATAGAACCCTAAGACATAGGGCTACAAATTTTGTGCCCATGACCCACGCATATTCTTTAGTATTCCCTATCAAAACATTGCTCGAAACCATATAAGAGAAATCGAAGATTTCTGAATGGGGTACCCCTTTGGTGAATTGGAGATTTCAATAATTTCTCCGAAATGTATAACCCTCGTGTTCAACTCGTTCGATATTTTTCTCCAAGAGATCTCATGGGTAAATGAATATATTGGAGTGGAAACGGAGACTTAAGTCAACATTTCAAAAAAAATTCCCCCTATTGAGGGCAATTTTCGCAAGTTTTTTCCTTATGTTCGTTCATGTCTCAGTATTTTGAGTGTATCGCCCTCTACACACCTCGCATGTGCACAAAATTTTATACATAGAACCCTAAGACATAGGGCTACAAATTTTGTGCCCATGACCCTCGTATATTCTTTAGTATTCACTATCAAAACATTGCTCGAAACCATATAAGAGAAATCGAAGATTTCTGAAAGGGGTACCCCTTTGGAGAATTGGAGATTTCACTAATTTCTCCGAAATGTATTACCCTCGTGTTCAACTAGTGCGATATTTTTCCCCAAGAGATCTCATGGGTAAATAAATATATTGGAGTGGAAACGGAGATTTAAGTCAACATTTCAAAAAAAATTCCCCTTTTTGAGAGCAATTTTCGCAAGTTTTTTCCATATGTTCGTTCATCTCTCAGTATCTTGACTGTATCGCCCTCTACACACCTCGCATGTGCACGAAATTTTATACATAGAACCCTAAGACATAGGTCTACAAATTTTGTGCCCATGACCCTCGCATATTCTTTAGTATTCACTATCAAATCACTGCTCGAAACCATATTAGAGAATTCGAAGATTTCTGAAAGGGGTACCCCTTTGGTGAATTGGAGATTTCACTAATTTCTCCGAAATGTATTACCCTCGTGTTCAACTAGTGCGATATTTTTCCCCAAGAGATCTCATGGGTAAATGAATATATTGGAGTGGAAACGGAGACTTAAGTCAACATTTCAAAAAAAATTCCCCTTTTTGAGAGCAATTTTCGCAAGTTTTTTCCTTATGTTCGTTCATCTCTCAGTATCTTGACTGTATCGCCCTCTACACACCTCGCATGTGCACGAAATTTAATACATAGAACCCTAAGACATAGGTCTACAAATTTTGTGCCCATGAACTTCGCATATTCTTTAGTATTCACTATCAAAACACTGCTCAAAACCATATTAGAGAAATCGAAGATTTCTGAAAGGGGTACCCCTTTGGTGAATTGGAGATTTCACTAATTTCTCCGAAATGTATTACCCTCGTGTTCAACTCGTTCGATATTTCTCCCCAAGGGATCTCATGGGTAAATGAATATATTGGAGTGGAAACGGAGACTTAAGTCAATTTTCCTTATGTTCGTTCATCTCTCAGTATCTTGACTGTATCGCCCTCTACACACCTCGCATGTGCACGAAATTTAATACATAGAACCCTAAGACATAGGTCTACAAATTTTGTGCCCATGACCCTCGCATATTCTTTAGTATTCACTATCAAAACATTGCTCAAAACCATATTAGAGAAATCGAAGATTTCTGAAAGGGGTACCCCTTTGGTGAATTGGAGATTTCACTAATTTCTCCGAAATGTATTACCCTCGTGTTCAACTCGTTCGATATTTCTCCCCAAGAGATCTAATGGGTAAATGAATATATTGGAGTGGAAACGGAGACTTAAGTCAACATTTCAAAAAAAATTCCCCTTTTTGAGGGCAATTTTCGCAAGTTTTTTCCTTATGTTCGTTCATGTCTCAGTATTTTGAGTGTATCGCCCTCTACACACCTCGCATGTGCACGAAATTTTATACATAGAACCCTAAGACATAGGTCTACAAATTTTGTGCCCATGAGCCTCGCATATTCTTTAGTATTCACTATCAAAACACTGCTCGAAACCATATTAGAGAAATCGAAGATTTCTGAAAGGGGTACCCCTTTGGTGAATTGGAGATTTCACTAATTTCTCCGAAATGTATTACCCTCGTGTTCAACTAGTGCGATATTTTTCCCCAAGAGATCTCATGGGTAAATGAATATATTGGAGTGGAAACGGAGACTTAAGTCAACATTCAAAAAAAATTCCCCTTTTTGAGAGCAATTTTCGCAAGTTTTTTCCTTATGTTCGTTCATCTCTCAGTATCTTGACTGTATCGCCCTCTACACACCTCGCATGTGCACGAAATTTAATACATAGAACCCTAAGACATAGGTCTACAAATTTTGTGCCCATGAACTTCGCATATTCTTTAGTATTCACTATCAAAACACTGCTCAAAACCATATTAGAGAAATCGAAGATTTCTGAAAGGGGTACCCCTTTGGTGAATTGGAGATTTCACTAATTTCTCCGAAATGTATTACCCTCGTGTTCAACTCGTTCGATATTTCTCCCCAAGAGATCTCATGGGTAAATGAATATATTGGAGTGGAAACGGAGACTTAAGTCAATTTTCCTTATGTTCGTTCATCTCTCAGTATCTTGACTGTATCGCCCTCTACACACCTCGCATGTGCACAAAATTTAATACATAGAACCCTAAGACATAGGTCTACAAATTTTGTGCCCATGACCCTCGCATATTCTTTAGTATTCACTATCAAAACATTGCTCAAAACCATATTAGAGAAATCGAAGATTTCTGAAAAGGGTACCCCTTTGGTGAATTGGAGATTTCACTAATTTCTCCGAAATGTATTACCCTCGTGTTCAACTCGTTCGATATTTCTCCCCAAGAGATCTCATGGGTAAATGAATATATTGGAGTGGAAACGGAGACTTAAGTCAACATTTCAAAAAAAATTCCCCTTTTTGAGGGCAATTTTCGCAAGTTTTTTCCTTATGTTCGTTCATGTCTCAGTATTTTGAGTGTATCGCCCTCTACACACCTCGCATGTGCACGAAATTTTATACATAGAACCCTAAGACATAGGGCTACAAATTTTGTGCCCATGAACTTCGCATATTCTTTAGTATTCACTATCAAAACACTGCTCGAAACCATATTAGAGAAATCGAAGATTTCTGAAAGGGGTACCCCTTTGGTGAATTGGAGATTTCACTAATTTCTCCGAAATGTATTACCCTCGTGTTCAACTAGTGCGATATTTTTCCCCAAGAGATCTCATGGGTAAATAAATATATTGGAGTGGAAACGGAGACTTAAGTCAACATTTCAAAAAAAATTCCCCTTTTTGAGAGCAATTTTCGCAAGTTTTTTCCTTATGTTCGTTCATCTCTCAGTATCTTGACTGTATCGCCCTCTACACACCTCGCATGTGCACGAAATTTAATACATAGAACCCTAAGACATAGGTCTACAAATTTTGTGCCCATGACCCTCGCATATTCTTTAGTATTCACTATCTAAACATTGCTCGAAACCATATTAGAGAAATCGAAGATTTCTGAAAGGGGTACCCCTTTGGTGAATTGGAGATTTCAATAATTTCTCTGAAATGTATAACCCTCGTGTTCAACTCGTTCGATATTTTTCCCCAAGAGATCTCATGGGTAAATGAATATATTGGAGTGGAAACGGAGACTTAAGTCAACATTTCAAAAAAAATTCCCCTTTTTGAGAGCAATTTTCGCAAGTATTTTCCTTATGTTCGTTCATCTCTCAGTATCTTGACTGTATCGCCCTCTACACACCTCGCATGTGCACGAAATTTAATACATAGAACCCTAAGACATAGGTCTACAAATTTTGTGCCCATGACCCTCGCATATTCTTTAGTATTCACTATCTAAACATTGCTCGAAACCATATTAGAGAAATCGAAGATTTCTGAAAGGGGTACCCCTTTGGTGAATTGGAGATTTCACTAATTTCTCCGAAATGTATTACCCTCGTGTTCAACTCGTTCGATATTTCTCCCCAAGAGAACTCATGGGTAAATGAATATATTGGAGTGGAAACGGAGACTTAAGTCAACATTTCAAAAAAAATTCCCCTTTTTGAGGGTAATTTTCGCAAGTTTTTTCCTTATGTTCGTTCATCTCTCAGTATCTTGACTGTATCGCCCTCTACACACCTCGCATGTGCACGAAATTTAATACATAGAACCCTAAGACATAGGTCTACAAATTTTGTGCCCATGACCCTCGCATATTCTTTAGTATTCACTATCTAAACATTGCTCGAAACCATATTAGAGAAATCGAAGATTTCTGAAAGGGGTACCCCTTTGGTGAATTGGAGATTTCAATAATTTCTCTGAAATGTATAACCCTCGTGTTCAACTCGTTCGATATTTTTCCCCAAGAGATCTCATGGGTAAATGAATATATTGGAGTGGAAACGGAGACTTAAGTCAACATTTCAAAAAAAATTCCCCTTTTTGAGAGCAATTTTCGCAAGTATTTTCCTTATGTTCGTTCATCTCTCAGTATCTTGACTGTATCGCCCTCTACACACCTCGCATGTGCACGAAATTTAATACATAGAACCCTAAGACATAGGTCTACAAATTTTGTGCCCATGACCCTCGCATATTCTTTAGTATTCACTATCAAAACATTGCTCAAAACCATATTAGAGAAATCGAAGATTTCTGAAAAGGGTACCCCTTTGGTGAATTGGAGATTTCACTAATTTCTCCGAAATGTATTACCCTCGTGTTCAACTCGTTCGATATTTCTCCCCAAGAGATCTCATGGGTAAATGAATATATTGGAGTGGAAACGGAGACTTAAGTCAACATTTCAAAAAAAATTCCCCTTTTTGAGGGCAATTTTCGCAAGTTTTTTCCTTATGTTCGTTCATGTCTCAGTATTTTGAGTGTATCGCCCTCTACACACCTCGCATGTGCACGAAATTTTATACATAGAACCCTAAGACATAGGGCTACAAATTTTGTGCCCATGAACTTCGCATATTCTTTAGTATTCACTATCAAAACACTGCTCGAAACCATATTAGAGAAATCGAAGATTTCTGAAAGGGGTACCCCTTTGGTGAATTGGAGATTTCACTAATTTCTCCGAAATGTATTACCCTCGTGTTCAACTAGTGCGATATTTTTCCCCAAGAGATCTCATGGGTAAATAAATATATTGGAGTGGAAACGGAGACTTAAGTCAACATTTCAAAAAAAATTCCCCTTTTTGAGAGCAATTTTCGCAAGTTTTTTCCTTATGTTCGTTCATCTCTCAGTATCTTGACTGTATCGCCCTCTACACACCTCGCATGTGCACGAAATTTAATACATAGAACCCTAAGACATAGGTCTACAAATTTTGTGCCCATGACCCTCGCATATTCTTTAGTATTCACTATCTAAACATTGCTCGAAACCATATTAGAGAAATCGAAGATTTCTGAAAGGGGTACCCCTTTGGTGAATTGGAGATTTCAATAATTTCTCTGAAATGTATAACCCTCGTGTTCAACTCGTTCGATATTTTTCCCCAAGAGATCTCATGGGTAAATGAATATATTGGAGTGGAAACGGAGACTTAAGTCAACATTTCAAAAAAAATTCCCCTTTTTGAGAGCAATTTTCGCAAGTATTTTCCTTATGTTCGTTCATCTCTCAGTATCTTGACTGTATCGCCCTCTACACACCTCGCATGTGCACGAAATTTAATACATAGAACCCTAAGACATAGGTCTACAAATTTTGTGCCCATGACCCTCGCATATTCTTTAGTATTCACTATCAAAACATTGCTCAAAACCATATTAGAGAAATCGAAGATTTCTGAAAAGGGTACCCCTTTGGTGAATTGGAGATTTCACTAATTTCTCCGAAATGTATTACCCTCGTGTTCAACTCGTTCGATATTTCTCCCCAAGAGATCTCATGGGTAAATGAATATATTGGAGTGGAAACGGAGACTTAAGTCAACATTTCAAAAAAAATTCCCCTTTTTGAGGGCAATTTTCGCAAGTTTTTTCCTTATGTTCGTTCATGTCTCAGTATTTTGAGTGTATCGCCCTCTACACACCTCGCATGTGCACGAAATTTTATACATAGAACCCTAAGACATAGGGCTACAAATTTTGTGCCCATGAACTTCGCATATTCTTTAGTATTCACTATCAAAACACTGCTCGAAACCATATTAGAGAAATCGAAGATTTCTGAAAGGGGTACCCCTTTGGTGAATTGGAGATTTCACTAATTTCTCCGAAATGTATTACCCTCGTGTTCAACTAGTGCGATATTTTTCCCCAAGAGATCTCATGGGTAAATAAATATATTGGAGTGGAAACGGAGACTTAAGTCAACATTTCAAAAAAAATTCCCCTTTTTGAGAGCAATTTTCGCAAGTTTTTTCCTTATGTTCGTTCATCTCTCAGTATCTTGACTGTATCGCCCTCTACACACCTCGCATGAGCACGAAATTTAATACATAGAACCCTAAGACATAGGTCTACAAATTTTGTGCCCATGACCCTCGCATATTCTTTAGTATTCACTATCTAAACATTGCTCGAAACCATATTAGAGAAATCGAAGATTTCTGAAAGGGGTACCCCTTTGGTGAATTGGAGATTTCAATAATTTCTCTGAAATGTATAACCCTCGTGTTCAACTCGTTCGATATTTTTCCCCAAGAGATCTCATGGGTAAATGAATATATTGGAGTGGAAACGGAGACTTAAGTCAACATTTCAAAAAAAATTCCCCTTTTTGAGAGCAATTTTCGCAAGTATTTTCCTTATGTTCGTTCATCTCTCAGTATCTTGACTGTATCGCCCTCTACACACCTCGCATGTGCACGAAATTTAATACATAGAACCCTAAGACATAGGTCTACAAATTTTGTGCCCATGACCCTCGCATATTCTTTAGTATTCACTATCTAAACATTGCTCAAAACCATATTAGAGAAATCGAAGATTTCTGAAAGGGGTACCCCTTTGGTGAATTGGAGATTTCACTAATTTCTCCGAAATGTATTACCCTCGTGTTCAACTCGTTCGATATTTCTCCCCAAGAGAACTCATGGGTAAATGAATATATTGGAGTGGAAACGGAGACTTAAGTCAACATTTCAAAAAAAATTCCCCTTTTTGAGGGTAATTTTCGCAAGTTTTTTCCTTATGTTCGTTCATGTCTCAGTATTTTGAGTGTATCGCCCTCTACACACCTCGGATGTGCACGAAATTTAATACATAGAACCCTAAGACATAGGGCTACAAATTTTGTGCCCATGACCCTCGCATATTCTTTAGTATTCACTATCAAAACATTGCTCGAAACCATATTAGAGAAATCGAAGATTTCTGAAAGGGGTACCCCTTTGGTGAATTGGAGATTTCAATAATTTCTCTGAAATGTATGACCCTCGTGTTCAACTCGTTCGATATTTTTCCCCAAGAGATCTCAAGGGTAAATGAATATATTGGAGTCGAAACGGAGCCTTAAGTCAACATTTCAAAAAACAATTCCCCATTTTGAGAGCAATTTTCGCAAGTTTTTTCCTTATGTTCGTTCATCTCTCAGTATCTTGAGTGTATCGCCCTCTACACACCTCGGATGTGCACGAAATTTAATACATAGAACCCTAAGACATAGGGCTACAAATTTTGTGCCCATGACCCTCGCATATTCTTTAGTATTCACTATCAAAACATTGCTCGAAACCATATTAGAGAAATCGAAGATTTCTGAAAGGGGTACCCCTTTGGTGAATTGGAGATTTCAATAATTTCTCTGAAATGTATGACCCTCGTGTTCAACTCGTTCGATATTTTTCCCCAAGAGATCTCAAGGGTAAATGAATATATTGGAGTCGAAACGGAGCCTTAAGTCAACATTTCAAAAAACAATTCCCCATTTTGAGAGCAATTTTCGCAAGTTTTTTCCTTATGTTCGTTCATCTCTCAGTATCTTGACTGTATAGCCCTCTACACACCTCGCATGTGCACGAAATTTAATACATAGAACCCTAAGACATAGGTCTACAAATTTTGTGCCCATGAACTTCGCATATTCTTTAGTATTCACTATCAAAACACTGCTCAAAACCATATTAGAGAAATCGAAGATTTCTGAAAGGGGTACCCCTTTGGTGAATTGGAGATTTCACTAATTTCTCCGAAATGTATTACCCTCGTGTTCAACTCGTTCGATATTTCTCCCCAAGGGATCTCATGGGTAAATGAATATATTGGAGTGGAAACGGAGACTTAAGTCAATTTTCCTTATGTTCGTTCATCTCTCAGTATCTTGACTGTATCGCCCTCTACACACCTCGCATGTGCACGAAATTTAATACATAGAACCCTAAGACATAGGTCTACAAATTTTGTGCCCATGACCCTCGCATATTCTTTAGTATTCACTATCTAAACATTGCTCGAAACCATATTAGAGAAATCGAAGATTTCTGAAAGGGGTACCCCTTTGGTGAATTGGAGATTTCAATAATTTCTCTGAAATGTATAACCCTCGTGTTCAACTCGTTCGATATTTTTCCCCAAGAGATCTCATGGGTAAATGAATATATTGGAGTGGAAACGGAGACTTAAGTCAACATTTCAAAAAAAATTCCCCTTTTTGAGAGCAATTTTCGCAAGTATTTTCCTTATGTTCGTTCATCTCTCAGTATCTTGACTGTATCGCCCTCTACACACCTCGCATGTGCACGAAATTTAATACATAGAACCCTAAGACATAGGTCTACAAATTTTGTGCCCATGACCCTCGCATATTCTTTAGTATTCACTATCTAAACATTGCTCGAAACCATATTAGAGAAATCGAAGATTTCTGAAAGGGGTACCCCTTTGGTGAATTGGAGATTTCACTAATTTCTCCGAAATGTATTACCCTCGTGTTCAACTCGTTCGATATTTCTCCCCAAGAGAACTCATGGGTAAATGAATATATTGGAGTGGAAACGGAGACTTAAGTCAACATTTCAAAAAAAATTCCCCTTTTTGAGGGTAATTTTTGCAAGTTTTTTCCTTATGTTCGTTCATGTCTCAGTATTTTGAGTGTATCGCCCTCTACACACCTCGGATGTGCACGAAATTTAATACATAGAACCCTAAGACATAGGGCTACAAATTTTGTGCCCATGACCCTCGCATATTCTTTAGTATTCACTATCAAAACATTGCTCGAAACCATATTAGAGAAATCGAAGATTTCTGAAAGGGGTACCCCTTTGGTGAATTGGAGATTTCAATAATTTCTCTGAAATGTATGACCCTCGTGTTCAACTCGTTCGATATTTTTCCCCAAGAGATCTCAAGGGTAAATGAATATATTGGAGTCGAAACGGAGCCTTAAGTCAACATTTCAAAAAACAATTCCCCATTTTGAGAGCAATTTTCGCAAGTTTTTTCCTTATGTTCGTTCATCTCTCAGTATCTTGACTGTATAGCCCTCTACACACCTCGCATGTGCACGAAATTTAATACATAGAACCCTAAGTCATAGGTCTACAAATTTTGTGCCCATGAACTTCGCATATTCTTTAGTATTCACTATCAAAACACTGCTCAAAACCATATTAGAGAAATCGAAGATTTCTGAAAGGGGTACCCCTTTGGTGAATTGGAGATTTCAGTAATTTCTCCGAAATGTATTACCCTCGTGTTCAACTCGTTCGATATTTCTCCCCAAGGGATCTCATGGGTAAATGAATATATTGGAGTGGAAACGGAGACTTAAGTCAATTTTCCTTATGTTCGTTCATCTCTCAGTATCTTGACTGTATCGCCCTCTACACACCTCGCATGTGCACGAAATTTAATACATAGAACCCTAAGACATAGGTCTACAAATTTTGTGCCCATGACCCTCGCATATTCTTTAGTATTCACTATCAAAACATTGCTCAAAACCATATTAGAGAAATCGAAGATTTCTGAAAGGGGTACCCCTTTGGTGAATTGGAGATTTCACTAATTTCTCCGAAATGTATTACCCTCGTGTTCAACTCGTTCGATATTTCTCCCCAAGAGATCTCATGGGTAAATGAATATATTGGAGTGGAAACGGAGACTTAAGTCAACATTTCAAAAAAAATTCCCCTTTTTGAGGGCAATTTTCGCAAGTTTTTTCCTTATGTTCGTTCATGTCTCAGTATTTTGAGTGTATCGCCCTCTACACACCTCGCATGTGCACGAAATTTTATACATAGAACCCTAAGACATAGGTCTACAAATTTTGTGCCCATGAGCCTCGCATATTCTTTAGTATTCACTATCAAAACACTGCTCGAAACCATATTAGAGAAATCGAAGATTTCTGAAAGGGGTACCCCTTTGGTGAATTGGAGATTTCACTAATTTCTCCGAAATGTATTACCCTCGTGTTCAACTAGTGCGATATTTTTCCCCAAGAGATCTCATGGGTAAATGAATATATTGGAGTGGAAACGGAGACTTAAGTCAACATTCAAAAAAAATTCCCCTTTTTGAGAGCAATTTTCGCAAGTTTTTTCCTTATGTTCGTTCATCTCTCAGTATCTTGACTGTATCGCCCTCTACACACCTCGCATGTGCACGAAATTTAATACATAGAACCCTAAGACATAGGTCTACAAATTTTGTGCCCATGAACTTCGCATATTCTTTAGTATTCACTATCAAAACACTGCTCAAAACCATATTAGAGAAATCGAAGATTTCTGAAAGGGGTACCCCTTTGGTGAATTGGAGATTTCACTAATTTCTCCGAAATGTATTACCCTCGTGTTCAACTCGTTCGATATTTCTCCCCAAGAGATCTCATGGGTAAATGAATATATTGGAGTGGAAACGGAGACTTAAGTCAATTTTCCTTATGTTCGTTCATCTCTCAGTATCTTGACTGTATCGCCCTCTACACACCTCGCATGTGCACGAAATTTAATACATAGAACCCTAAGACATAGGTCTACAAATTTTGTGCCCATGACCCTCGCATATTCTTTAGTATTCACTATCAAAACATTGCTCAAAACCATATTAGAGAAATCGAAGATTTCTGAAAAGGGTACCCCTTTGGTGAATTGGAGATTTCACTAATTTCTCCGAAATGTATTACCCTCGTGTTCAACTCGTTCGATATTTCTCCCCAAGAGATCTCATGGGTAAATGAATATATTGGAGTGGAAACGGAGACTTAAGTCAACATTTCAAAAAAAATTCCCCTTTTTGAGGGCAATTTTCGCAAGTTTTTTCCTTATGTTCGTTCATGTCTCAGTATTTTGAGTGTATCGCCCTCTACACACCTCGCATGTGCACGAAATTTTATACATAGAACCCTAAGACATAGGGCTACAAATTTTGTGCCCATGAACTTCGCATATTCTTTAGTATTCACTATCAAAACACTGCTCGAAACCATATTAGAGAAATCGAAGATTTCTGAAAGGGGTACCCCTTTGGTGAATTGGAGATTTCACTAATTTCTCCGAAATGTATTACCCTCGTGTTCAACTAGTGCGATATTTTTCCCCAAGAGATCTCATGGGTAAATAAATATATTGGAGTGGAAACGGAGACTTAAGTCAACATTTCAAAAAAAATTCCCCTTTTTGAGAGCAATTTTCGCAAGTTTTTTCCTTATGTTCGTTCATCTCTCAGTATCTTGACTGTATCGCCCTCTACACACCTCGCATGTGCACGAAATTTAATACATAGAACCCTAAGACATAGGTCTACAAATTTTGTGCCCATGACCCTCGCATATTCTTTAGTATTCACTATCTAAACATTGCTCGAAACCATATTAGAGAAATCGAAGATTTCTGAAAGGGGTACCCCTTTGGTGAATTGGAGATTTCAATAATTTCTCTGAAATGTATAACCCTCGTGTTCAACTCGTTCGATATTTTTCCCCAAGAGATCTCATGGGTAAATGAATATATTGGAGTGGAAACGGAGACTTAAGTCAACATTTCAAAAAAAATTCCCCTTTTTGAGAGCAATTTTCGCAAGTATTTTCCTTATGTTCGTTCATCTCTCAGTATCTTGACTGTATCGCCCTCTACACACCTCGCATGTGCACGAAATTTAATACATAGAACCCTAAGACATAGGTCTACAAATTTTGTGCCCATGACCCTCGCATATTCTTTAGTATTCACTATCAAAACATTGCTCAAAACCATATTAGAGAAATCGAAGATTTCTGAAAGGGGTACCCCTTTGGTGAATTGGAGATTTCACTAATTTCTCCGAAATGTATTACCCTCGTGTTCAACTCGTTCGATATTTCTCCCCAAGAGATCTCATGGGTAAATGAATATATTGGAGTGGAAACGGAGACTTAAGTCAACATTTCAAAAAAAATTCCCCTTTTTGAGGGCAATTTTCGCAAGTTTTTTCCTTATGTTCGTTCATGTCTCAGTATTTTGAGTGTATCGCCCTCTACACACCTCGCATGTGCACGAAATTTTATACATAGAACCCTAAGACATAGGTCTACAAATTTTGTGCCCATGAGCCTCGCATATTCTTTAGTATTCACTATCAAAACACTGCTCGAAACCATATTAGAGAAATCGAAGATTTCTGAAAGGGGTACCCCTTTGGTGAATTGGAGATTTCACTAATTTCTCCGAAATGTATTACCCTCGTGTTCAACTAGTGCGATATTTTTCCCCAAGAGATCTCATGGGTAAATGAATATATTGGAGTGGAAACGGAGACTTAAGTCAACATTCAAAAAAAATTCCCCTTTTTGAGAGCAATTTTCGCAAGTTTTTTCCTTATGTTCGTTCATCTCTCAGTATCTTGACTTTATCGCCCTCTACACACCTCGCATGTGCACGAAATTTTATACATAGAACCCTAAGACATAGGTCTACAAATTTTGTGCCCATGACCCTCGCATATTCTTTAGTATTCACTATCTAAACATTGCTCGAAACCATATTAGAGAAATCGAAGATTTCTGAAAGGGGTACCCCTTTGGTGAATTGGAGATTTCACTAATTTCTCCGAAATGTATTACCCTCGTGTTCAACTCGTTCGATATTTCTCCCCAAGAGATCTCATGGGTAAATGAATATATTGGAGTGGAAACGGAGACTTAAGTCAATTTTCCTTATGTTCGTTCATCTCTCAGTATCTTGACTGTATCGCCCTCTACACACCTCGCATGTGCACGAAATTTAATACATAGAACCCTAAGACATAGGTCTACAAATTTTGTGCCCATGACCCTCGCATATTCTTTAGTATTCACTATCAAAACATTGCTCAAAACCATATTAGAGAAATCGAAGATTTCTGAAAAGGGTACCCCTTTGGTGAATTGGAGATTTCACTAATTTCTCCGAAATGTATTACCCTCGTGTTCAACTCGTTCGATATTTCTCCCCAAGAGATCTCATGGGTAAATGAATATATTGGAGTGGAAACGGAGACTTAAGTCAACATTTCAAAAAAAATTCCCCTTTTTGAGGGCAATTTTCGCAAGTTTTTTCCTTATGTTCGTTCATGTCTCAGTATTTTGAGTGTATCGCCCTCTACACACCTCGCATGTGCACGAAATTTTATACATAGAACCCTAAGACATAGGGCTACAAATTTTGTGCCCATGAACTTCGCATATTCTTTAGTATTCACTATCAAAACACTGCTCGAAACCATATTAGAGAAATCGAAGATTTCTGAAAGGGGTACCCCTTTGGTGAATTGGAGATTTCACTAATTTCTCCGAAATGTATTACCCTCGTGTTCAACTAGTGCGATATTTTTCCCCAAGAGATCTCATGGGTAAATAAATATATTGGAGTGGAAACGGAGACTTAAGTCAACATTTCAAAAAAAATTCCCCTTTTTGAGAGCAATTTTCGCAAGTTTTTTCCTTATGTTCGTTCATCTCTCAGTATCTTGACTGTATCGCCCTCTACACACCTCGCATGTGCACGAAATTTAATACATAGAACCCTAAGACATAGGTCTACAAATTTTGTGCCCATGACCCTCGCATATTCTTTAGTATTCACTATCTAAACATTGCTCGAAACCATATTAGAGAAATCGAAGATTTCTGAAAGGGGTACCCCTTTGGTGAATTGGAGATTTCAATAATTTCTCTGAAATGTATAACCCTCGTGTTCAACTCGTTCGATATTTTTCCCCAAGAGATCTCATGGGTAAATGAATATATTGGAGTGGAAACGGAGACTTAAGTCAACATTTCAAAAAAAATTCCCCTTTTTGAGAGCAATTTTCGCAAGTATTTTCCTTATGTTCGTTCATCTCTCAGTATCTTGACTGTATCGCCCTCTACACACCTCGCATGTGCACGAAATTTAATACATAGAACCCTAAGACATAGGTCTACAAATTTTGTGCCCATGACCCTCGCATATTCTTTAGTATTCACTATCAAAACATTGCTCAAAACCATATTAGAGAAATCGAAGATTTCTGAAAGGGGTACCCCTTTGGTGAATTGGAGATTTCACTAATTTCTCCGAAATGTATTACCCTCGTGTTCAACTCGTTCGATATTTCTCCCCAAGAGATCTCATGGGTAAATGAATATATTGGAGTGGAAACGGAGACTTAAGTCAACATTTCAAAAAAAATTCCCCTTTTTGAGGGCAATTTTCGCAAGTTTTTTCCTTATGTTCGTTCATGTCTCAGTATTTTGAGTGTATCGCCCTCTACACACCTCGGATGTGCACGAAATTTAATACATAGAACCCTAAGACATAGGGCTACAAATTTTGTGCCCATGACCCTCGCATATTCTTTAGTATTCACTATCAAAACATTGCTCGAAACCATATTAGAGAAATCGAAGATTTCTGAAAGGGGTACCCCTTTGGTGAATTGGAGATTTCAATAATTTCTCTGAAATGTATGACCCTCGTGTTCAACTCGTTCGATATTTTTCCCCAAGAGATCTCAAGGGTAAATGAATATATTGGAGACGAAACGGAGCCTTAAGTCAACATTTCAAAAAACAATTCCCCATTTTGAGAGCAATTTTCGCAAGTTTTTTCCTTATGTTCGTTCATCTCTCAGTATCTTGAGTGTATCGCCCTCTACACACCTCGGATGTGCACGAAATTTAATACATAGAACCCTAAGACATAGGGTTAAAATTTTGTGCCCATGACCCTCGCATATTCTTTAGTATTCACTATCAAAACATTGCTCGAAACCATATTAGAGAAATCGAAGATTTCTGAATGGGGTACCCCTTTGGTGAATTGGAGATTTCAATAATTTCTCTGAAATGTATGACCCTCGTGTTCAACTCGTTCGATATTTTTCCCCAAGAGATCTCATGGGTAAATGAATATATTGGAGTCGAAACGGAGACTTAAGTCAACATTTCAAAAAAAAATTCCCCATTTTGAGAGCAATTTTCGCAAGTTTTTTCCTTATGTTCGTTCATCTCTCAGTATCTTGACTTTATCGCCCTCTACACACCTCGCATGTGCACGAAATTTTATACATAGAACCCTAAGACATAGGTCTACAAATTTTGTGCCCATGACCCTCGCATATTCTTTAGTATTCACTATCTAAACATTGCTCGAAACCATATTAGAGAAATCGAAGATTTCTGAAAGGGGTACCCCTTTGGTGAATTGGAGATTTCACTAATTTCTCCGAAATGTATTACCCTCGTGTTCAACTCGTTCGATATTTCTCCCCAAGAGAACTCATGGGTAAATGAATATATTGGAGTGGAAACGGAGACTTAAGTCAACATTTCAAAAAAAATTCCCTTTTTGAGGGCAATTTTCGCAAGTTTTTTCCTTATGTTCGTTCATGTCTCAGTATTTTGAGTGTATCGCCCTCTACACACCTCGGATGTGCACGAAATTTAATACATAGAACCCTAAGACATAGGGCTACAAATTTTGTGCCCATGACCCTCGCATATTCTTTAGTATTCACTATCAAAACATTGCTCGAAACCATATAAGAGAAATCGAAGATTTCTGAAAGTTGTACCCCTTTGGTGAATTTGAGATTTCACTAATTTCTCCGAAATGTATTACCCTCGTGTTCAACTCGTTCGATATTTTTCCCCAAGAGATTTCATGGGTAAATGAATATATTGGAGTCGAAACGAAGCCTTAAGTCAACTTTTCAAAAAAAATTCCCCTTTTTGAGAGCAATTTTCGCAAGTTTTTTCGTTATGTTCGTTCATCTCTCAGTATCTTGACTGTATCGCCCTCTACACACCTCGCATGTGCACGAAATTTAATACATAGAACCCTAAGACATAGGTCTACAAATTTTGTGCCCATGACCCTCGCATATTCTTTAGTATTCACTATCTAAACATTGCTCGAAACCATATTAGAGAAATCGAAGATTTCTGAAAGGGGTACCCCTTTGGTGAATTGGAGATTTCACTAATTTCTCCGAAATGTATTACCCTCGTGTTCAACTCGTTCGATATTTCTCCCCAAGAGATCTCATGGGTAAATGAATATATTGGAGTGGAAACGGAGACTTAAGTCAACATTTCAAAAAAAATTCCCCTTTTTGAGGGCAATTTTCGCAAGTTTTTTCCTTATGTTCGTTCATGTCTCAGTATTTTGAGTGTATCGCCCTCTACACACCTCGGATGTGCACGAAATTTAATAAATAGAACCCTAAGACATAGGGCTACAAATTTTGTGCCCATGACCCTCGCATATTCTTTAGTATTCACTATCAAAACATTGCTCGAAACCATATTAGAGAAATCGAAGATTTCTGAAAGGGGTACCCCTTTGGTGAATTGGAGATTTCAATAATTTCTCTGAAATGTATGACCCTCGTGTTCAACTCGTTCGATATTTCTCCCCAAGAGATCTCATGGGTAAATGAATATATTGGAGTGGAAACGGAGACTTAAGTCAATTTTCCTTATGTTCGTTCATCTCTCAGTATCTTGACTGTATCGCCCTCTACACACCTCGCATGTGCACGAAATTTAATACATAGAACCCTAAGACATAGGTCTACAAATTTTGTGCCCATGACCCTCGCATATTCTTTAGTATTCACTATCAAAACATTGCTCAAAACCATATTAGAGAAATCGAAGATTTCTGAAAGGGGTACCCCTTTGGTGAATTGGAGATTTCACTAATTTCTCCGAAATGTATTACCCTCGTGTTCAACTCGTTCGATATTTCTCCCCAAGAGAACTCATGGGTAAATGAATATATTGGAGTGGAAACGGAGACTTAAGTCAACATTTCAAAAAAAATTCCCTTTTTGAGGGCAATTTTCGCAAGTTTTTTCCTTATGTTCGTTCATGTCTCAGTATTTTGAGTGTATCGCCCTCTACACACCTCGGATGTGCACGAAATTTAATACATAGAACCCTAAGACATAGGGCTACAAATTTTGTGCCCATGACCCTCGCATATTCTTTAGTATTCACTATCAAAACATTGCTCGAAACCATATAAGAGAAATCGAAGATTTCTGAAAGTTGTACCCCTTTGGTGAATTTGAGATTTCACTAATTTCTCCGAAATGTATTACCCTCGTGTTCAACTCGTTCGATATTTTTCCCCAAGAGATTTCATGGGTAAATGAATATATTGGAGTCGAAACGAAGCCTTAAGTCAACTTTTCAAAAAAAATTCCCCTTTTTGAGAGCAATTTTCGCAAGTTTTTTCGTTATGTTCGTTCATCTCTCAGTATCTTGACTGTATCGCCCTCTACACACCTCGCATGTGCACGAAATTTAATACATAGAACCCTAAGACATAGGTCTACAAATTTTGTGCCCATGACCCTCGCATATTCTTTAGTATTCACTATCTAAACATTGCTCGAAACCATATTAGAGAAATCGAAGATTTCTGAAAGGGGTACCCCTTTGGTGAATTGGAGATTTCACTAATTTCTCCGAAATGTATTACCCTCGTGTTCAACTCGTTCGATATTTCTCCCCAAGAGATCTCATGGGTAAATGAATATATTGGAGTGGAAACGGAGACTTAAGTCAACATTTCAAAAAAAATTCCCCTTTTTGAGGGCAATTTTCGCAAGTTTTTTCCTTATGTTCGTTCATGTCTCAGTATTTTGAGTGTATCGCCCTCTACACACCTCGGATGTGCACGAAATTTAATAAATAGAACCCTAAGACATAGGGCTACAAATTTTGTGCCCATGACCCTCGCATATTCTTTAGTATTCACTATCAAAACATTGCTCGAAACCATATTAGAGAAATCGAAGATTTCTGAAAGGGGTACCCCTTTGGTGAATTGGAGATTTCAATAATTTCTCTGAAATGTATGACCCTCGTGTTCAACTCGTTCGATATTTCTCCCCAAGAGATCTCATGGGTAAATGAATATATTGGAGTGGAAACGGAGACTTAAGTCAATTTTCCTTATGTTCGTTCATCTCTCAGTATCTTGACTGTATCGCCCTCTACACACCTCGCATGTGCACGAAATTTAATACATAGAACCCTAAGACATAGGTCTACAAATTTTGTGCCCATGACCCTCGCATATTCTTTAGTATTCACTATCAAAACATTGCTCAAAACCATATTAGAGAAATCGAAGATTTCTGAAAGGGGTACCCCTTTGGTGAATTGGAGATTTCACTAATTTCTCCGAAATGTATTACCCTCGTGTTCAACTCGTTCGATATTTCTCCCCAAGAGATCTCATGGGTAAATGAATATATTGGAGTGGAAACGGAGACTTAAGTCAACATTTCAAAAAAAATTCCCCTTTTTGAGGGCAATTTTCGCAAGTTTTTTCCTTATGTTCGTTCATGTCTCAGTATTTTGAGTGTATCGCCCTCTACACACCTCGGATGTGCACGAAATTTAATACATAGAACCCTAAGACATAGGGCTACAAATTTTGTGCCCATGACCCTCGCATATTCTTTAGTATTCACTATCAAAACATTGCTCGAAACCATATTAGAGAAATCGAAGATTTCTGAAAGGGGTACCCCTTTGGTGAATTGGAGATTTCAATAATTTCTCTGAAATGTATGACCCTCGTGTTCAACTCGTTCGATATTTTTCCCCAAGAGATCTCAAGGGTAAATGAATATATTGGAGTCGAAACGGAGCCTTAAGTCAACATTTCAAAAAACAATTCCCCATTTTGAGAGCAATTTTCGCAAATTTTTTCCTTATGTTCGTTCATCTCTCAGTATCTTGAGTGTATCGCCCTCTACACACCTCGGATGTGCACGAAATTTAATACATAGAACCCTAAGACATAGGGTTACAAATTTTGTGCCCATGACCCTCGCATATTCTTTAGTATTCACTATCAAAACATTGCTCGAAACCATATTAGAGAAATCGAAGATTTCTGAATGGGGTACCCCTTTGGTGAATTGGAGATTTCAATAATTTCTCTGAAATGTATGACCCTCGTGTTCAACTCGTTCGATATTTTTCCCCAAGAGATCTCATGGGTAAATGAATATATTGGAGTCGAAACGGAGACTTAAGTCAACATTTCAAAAAAAAATTCCCCATTTTGAGAGCAATTTTCGCAAGTTTTTTCCTTATGTTCGTTCATCTCTCAGTATCTTGACTTTATCGCCCTCTACACACCTCGCATGTGCACGAAATTTTATACATAGAACCCTAAGACATAGGTCTACAAATTTTGTGCCCATGACCCTCGCATATTCTTTAGTATTCACTATCTAAACATTGCTCGAAACCATATTAGAGAAATCGAAGATTTCTGAAAGGGGTACCCCTTTGGTGAATTGGAGATTTCACTAATTTCTCCGAAATGTATTACCCTCGTGTTCAACTCGTTCGATATTTCTCCCCAAGAGAACTCATGGGTAAATGAATATATTGGAGTGGAAACGGAGACTTAAGTCAACATTTCAAAAAAAATTCCCCTTTTTGAGGGCAATTTTCGCAAGTTTTTTCCTTATGTTCGTTCATGTCTCAGTATTTTGAGTGTATCGCCCTCTACACAGCTCGGATGTGCACGAAATTTAATACATAGAACCCTAAGACATAGGGCTACAAATTTTGTGCCCATGACCCTCGCATATTCTTTAGTATTCACTATCAAAACATTGCTCGAAACCATATAAGAGAAATCGAAGATTTCTGAAAGTTGTACCCCTTTGGTGAATTTGAGATTTCACTAATTTCTCCGAAATGTATTACCCTCGTGTTCAACTCGTTCGATATTTTTCCCCAAGAGATTTCATGGGTAAATGAATATATTGGAGTCGAAACGAAGCCTTAAGTCAACTTTTCAAAAAAAATTCCCCTTTTTGAGAGCAATTTTCGCAAGTTTTTTCGTTATGTTCGTTCATCTCTCAGTATCTTGACTGTATCGCCCTCTACACACCTCGCATGTGCACGAAATTTAATACATAGAACCCTAAGACATAGGTCTACAAATTTTGTGCCCATGACCCTCGCATATTCTTTAGTATTCACTATCTAAACATTGCTCGAAACCATATTAGAGAAATCGAAGATTTCTGAAAGGGGTACCCCTTTGGTGAATTGGAGATTTCACTAATTTCTCCGAAATGTATTACCCTCGTGTTCAACTCGTTCGATATTTCTCCCCAAGAGATCTCATGGGTAAATGAATATATTGGAGTGGAAACGGAGACTTAAGTCAACATTTCAAAAAAAATTCCCCTTTTTGAGGGCAATTTTCGCAAGTTTTTTCCTTATGTTCGTTCATGTCTCAGTATTTTGAGTGTATCGCCCTCTACAGACCTCGGATGTGCACGAAATTTAATAAATAGAACCCTAAGACATAGGGCTACAAATTTTTTGCCCATGACCCTCGCATATTCTTTAGTATTCACTATCAAAACATTGCTCGAAACCATATTAGAGAAATCGAAGATTTCTGAAAGGGGTACCCCTTTGGTGAATTGGAGATTTCAATAATTTCTCTGAAATGTATGACCCTCGTGTTCAACTCGTTCGATATTTTTCCCCAAGAGATCTCATGGGTAAATGAATATATTGGAGTCTAAACGGAGCCTTAAGTCAACATTTCAAAAAAAATTCCCCTTTTTGAGAGCAATTTTCGCAAGTATTTTCCTTATGTTCGTTCATCTCTCAGTATCTTGACTGTATCGCCCTCTACACACCTCGCATGTGCACGAAATTTAATAGATAGAACCCTAAGACATAGGTCTACAAATTTTGTGCCCATGACCCTCGCATATTCTTTAGTATTCACTATCAAAACATTGCTCGAAACCATATTAGAGAAATCGAAGATTTCTGAAAGGGGTACCCCTTTGGTGAATTGGAGATTTCAATAATTTCTCTGAAATGTATAACCCTCGTGTTCAACTCGTTCGATATTTTTCCCCAAGAGATCTCATGGGTAAATGAATATATTGGAGTGGAAACGGAGACTTAAGTCAACATTTCAAAAAAAATTCCCCCTTTTGAGGGCAATTTTCGCAAGTTTTTTCCTTATGTTCGTTCATGTCTCAGTATTTTGAGTGTATCGCCCTCTACACACCTCGCATGTGCACGACATTTTATACATAGAACCCTAAGACATAGGGCTACAAATTTTGTGCCCATGACCCTCGCATATTCTTTAGTATTCACTGTCAAAACATTGCTCGAAACCATATAAGAGAAATCGAAGATTTCTGAAAGGGGTACCCCTTTGGTGAATTGGAGATTTCACTAATTTCTCCGAAATGTATTACCCTCGTGTTCAACTCGTTCGATATTTTTCCCCAAGAGATCTCATGGGTAAATAAATATATTGGAGTGGAAACGGAGACTTAAGTCAACATTTCAAAAAAAATTCCCCTTTTTGAGAGCAATTTTCGCAAGTTTTTTCCTTATGTTCGTTCAACTCTCAGTATCTTGAATGTATCGCCCTCTACACACCTCGGATGTGCACGAAATTTAATACATAGAACCCTAAGACATAGGGCTAAAAATTTTGTGCCCATGACCCTCGCATATTCTTTAGTATTCACTATCAAAACATTGCTCGAAACCATATTAGAGAAATCGAAGATTTCTGAAAGGGGTACCCCTTTGGTGAATTGGAGATTTCACTAATTTCTCCGAAATGTATTACCCTCGTGTTCAACTAGTGCGATATTTTTCCCCAAGAGATCTAATGGGTAAATAAATATATTGGAGTGGAAACGGAGACTTAAGTCAACATTTCAAAAAAAATTCCCCTTTTTGAGGGCAATTTTCGCAAGTTTTTTCCTTATGTTCGTTCATATCTCAGTATCTTGAATGTATCGCCCTCTACACACCTCGGATGTGCACGAAATTTAATACATAGAACCCTAAGACATAGGGCTAAAAATTTTGTGCCCATGACCCTCGCATATTCTTTAGTATTCACTATCAAAACATTGCTCGAAACCATATTAGAGAAATCGAAGATTTCTGAAAGGGGTACCCCTTTGGTGAATTGGAGATTTCACTAATTTCTCCGAAATGTATTACCCTCGTGTTCAACTAGTGCGATATTTTTCCCCAAGAGATCTCATGGGTAAATAAATATATTGGAGTGGAAACGGAGACTTAAGTCAACATTTCAAAAAAAATTCCCCTTTTTGAGGGCAATTTTCGCAAGTTTTTTCCTTATGTTCGTTCATATCTCAGTATCTTGAACGTATCGCCCTCTACACACCTCGGATGTGCACGAAATTTAATACATAGAACCCTAAGACATAGGGCTACAAATTTTGTGCCCATGACCCTCGCATATTCTTTAGTATTCACTATCAAAACATTGCTCGAAACCATATAAGAGAAATCGAAGATTTCTGAAAGGGGTACCCCTTTGGAGAATTGGAGATTTCACTAATTTCTCCGAAATGTATTACCCTCGTGTTCAACTCGTTCGATATTTCTCCCCAAGAGATCTCATGGGTAAATGAATATATTGGAGTGGAAACGGAGACTTAAGTCAACATTTCAAAAAAAATTCCCCTTTTTGAGGGCAATTTTCGCAAGTTTTTTCCTTATGTTCGTTCATCTCTCAGTATCTTGACTGTATCGCCCTCTACACACCTCGCATGTGCACGAAATTTAATACATAGAACCCTAAGACATAGGTCTACAAATTTTGTGCCCATGACCCTCGCATATTCTTTAGTATTCACTATCAAAACATTGCTCAAAACCATATTAGAGAAATCGAAGATTTCTGAAAGGGGTACCCCTTTGGTGAATTGGAGATTTCACTAATTTCTCCGAAATGTATTACCCTCGTGTTCAACTCGTTCGATATTTCTCCCCAAGAGATCTCATGGGTAAATGAATATATTGGAGTGGAAACGGAGACTTAAGTCAACATTTCAAAAAAAATTCCCCTTTTTGAGGGCAATTTTCGCAAGTTTTTTCCTTATGTTCGTTCATGTCTCAGTATTTTGAGTGTATCGCCCTCTACACACCTCGCATGTGCACGAAATTTTATACATAGAACCCTAAGACATAGGGCTACAAATTTTGTGCCCATGAACTTCGCATATTCTTTAGTATTCACTATCAAAACACTGCTCGAAACCATATTAGAGAAATCGAAGATTTCTGAAAGGGGTACCCCTTTGGTGAATTGGAGATTTCACTAATTTCTCCGAAATGTATTACCCTCGTGTTCAACTAGTGCGATATTTTTCCCCAAGAGATCTCATGGGTAAATAAATATATTGGAGTGGAAACGGAGACTTAAGTCAACATTTCAAAAAAAATTCCCCTTTTTGAGAGCAATTTTCGCAAGTTTTTTCCTTATGTTCGTTCATCTCTCAGTATCTTGACTGTATCGCCCTCTACACACCTTGCATGTGCACGAAATTTAATACATAGAACCCTAAGACATAGGTCTACAAATTTTGTGCCCATGACCCTCGCATATTCTTTAGTATTCACTGTCTAAACATTGCTCGAAACCATATTAGAGAAATCGAAGATTTCTGAAAGGGGTACCCCTTTGATGAATTGGAGATTTCACTAATTTCTCCGAAATGTATTACCCTCGTGTTCAACTCGTTCGATATTTCTCCCCAAGAGATCTCATGGGTAAATGAATATATTGGAGTGGAAACGGAGACTTAAGTCAACATTTCAAAAAAAATTCCCCTTTTTGAGGGCAATTTTCGCAAGTTTTTTCCTTATGTTCGTTCATGTCTCAGTATTTTGAGTGTATCGCCCTCTACACACCTCGGATGTGCACGAAATTTAATACATAGAACCCTAAGACATAGGGCTACAAATTTTGTGCCCATGACCCTCGCATATTCTTTAGTATTCACTATCAAAACATTGCTCGAAACCATATTAGAGAAATCGAAGATTTCTGAAAGGGGTACCCCTTTGGTGAATTGGAGATTTCAATAATTTCTCTGAAATGTATGACCCTCGTGTTCAACTCGTTCGATATTTTTCCCCAAGAGATCTCATGGGTAAATGAATATATTGGAGTCGAAACGGAGCCTTAAGTCAACATTTCAAAAAAAATTCCCCTTTTTGAGAGCAATTTTCGCAAGTATTTTCCTTATGTTCGTTCATCTCTCAGTATCTTGACTGTATCGCCCTCTACACACCTCGCATGTGCACGAAATATAATACATAGAACCCTAAGACATAGGTCTACAAATTTTGTGCCCATGACCCTCGCATATTCTTTAGTATTCACTATCAAAACATTGCTCGAAACCATATTAGAGAAATCGAAGATTTCTGAAAGGGGTACCCCTTTGGTGAATTGGAGATTTCAATAATTTCTCTGAAATGTATAACCCTCGTGTTCAACTCGTTCGATATTTTTCCCCAAGAGATCTCATGGGTAAATGAATATATTGGAGTGGAAACGGAGACTTAAGTCAACATTTCAAAAAAAATTCCCCCTTTTGAGGGCAATTTTCGCAAGTTTTTTCCTTATGTTCGTTCATGTCTCAGTATTTTGAGTGTATCGCCCTCTACACACCTCGCATGTGCACGAAATTTTATACATAGAACCCTAAGACATAGGGCTACAAATTTTGTGCCCATGACCCTCGCATATTCTTTAGTATTCACTGTCAAAACATTGCTCGAAACCATATAAGAGAAATCGAAGATTTCTGAAAGGGGTACCCCTTTGGTGAATTGGAGATTTCACTAATTTCTCCGAAATGTATTATCCTCGTGTTCAACTCGTTCGATATTTTTCCCCAAGAGATCTCATGGGTAAATAAATATATTGGAGTGGAAACGGAGACTTAAGTCAACATTTCAAAAAAAATTCCCCTTTTTGAGAGCAATTTTCGCAAGTTTTTTCCTTATGTTCGTTCAACTCTCAGTATCTTGAATGTATCGCCCTCTACACACCTCGGATGTGCACGAAATTTAATACATAGAACCCTAAGACATAGGGCTAAAAATTTTGTGCCCATGACCCTCGCATATTCTTTAGTATTCACTATCAAAACATTGCTCGAAACCATATTAGAGAAATCGAAGATTTCTGAAAGGGGTACCCCTTTGGTGAATTGGAGATTTCACTAATTTCTCCGAAATGTATTACCCTCGTGTTCAACTAGTGCGATATTTTTCCCCAAGAGATCTCATGGGTAAATAAATATATTGGAGTGGAAACGGAGACTTAAGTCAACATTTCAAAAAAAATTCCCCTTTTTGAGGGCAATTTTCGCAAGTTTTTTCCTTATGTTCGTTCATATCTCAGTATCTTGAATGTATCGCCCTCTACACACCTCGGATGTGCACGAAATTTAATACATAGAACCCTAAGACATAGGGTTACAAATTTTGTGCCCATGACCCTCGCATATTCTTTAGTATTCACTATCAAAACATTGCTCGAAACCATATTAGAGAAATCGAAGATTTCTGAAAGGGGTACCCCTTTGGTGAATTGGAGATTTCAATAATTTCTCTGAAATGTATGACCCTCGTGTTCAACTCGTTCGATATTTTTCCCCAAGAGATCTCAAGGGTAAATAAATATATTGGAGTGGAAACGGAGACTTAAGTCAACATTTCAAAAAAAATTCCCCCTTTTGAGGGCAATTTTCGCAAGTTTTTTCCTTATGTTCGTTCATGTCTCAGTATTTTGAGTGTATCGCCCTCTACACACCTCGCATGTGCACGAAATTTTATACATAGAACCCTAAGACATAGGGCTAAAAATTTTGTGCCCATGACCCTCGCATATTCTTTAGTATTCACTATCAAAACATTGCTCGAAACCATATTAGAGAAATCGAAGATTTCTGAAAGGGGTACCCCTTTGGTGAATTGGAGATTTCACTAATTTCTCCGAAATGTATTACCCTCGTTTTCAACTAGTGCGATATTTTTCCCCAAGAGATCTCATGGGTAAATAAATATATTGGAGTGGAAACGGAGACTTAAGTCAACATTTCAAAAAAAATTCCCCTTTTTGAGGGCAATTTTCGCAAGTTTTTTCCTTATGTTCGTTCATATCTCAGTATCTTGAACGTATCGCCCTCTACACACCTCGGATGTGCACGAAATTTAATACATAGAACCCTAAGACATAGGGCTACAAATTTTGTGCCCATGACCCTCGCATATTCTTTAGTATTCACTATCAAAACATTGCTCGAAACCATATAAGAGAAATCGAAGATTTCTGAAAGGGGTACCCCTTTGGAGAATTGGAGATTTCACTAATTTCTCCGAAATGTATTACCCTCGTGTTCAACTCGTTCGATATTTCTCCCCAAGAGATCTCATGGGTAAATGAATATATTGGAGTGGAAACGGAGACTTAAGTCAACATTTCAAAAAAAATTCCCCTTTTTGAGGGCAATTTTCGCAAGTTTTTTCCTTATGTTCGTTCATGTCTCAGTATTTTGAGTGTATCGCCCTCTACACACCTCGGATGTGCACGAAATTTAATACATAGAACCCTAAGACATAGGGCTACAAATTTTGTGCCCATGACCCCCGCATATTCTTTAGTATTCACTATCAAAACATTGCTCGAAACCATATTAGAGAAATCGAAGATTTCTGAAAGGGGTACCCCTTTGGTGAATTGGAGATTTCAATAATTTCTCTGAAATGTATGACCCTCGTGTTCAACTCGTTCGATATTTTTCCCCAAGAGATCTCATGGGTAAATGAATATATTGGAGTCGAAACGGAGCCTTAAGTCAACATTTCAAAAAAAATTCCCCTTTTTGAGAGCAATTTTCGCAAGTATTTTCCTTATGTTCGTTCATCTCTCAGTATCTTGACTGTATCGCCCTCTACACACCTCGCATGTGCACGAAATTTAATACATAGAACCCTAAGACATAGGTCTACAAATTTTGTGCCCATGACCCTCGCATATTCTTTAGTATTCACTATCAAAACATTGCTCGAAACCATATTAGAGAAATCGAAGATTTCTGAAAGGGGTACCCCTTTGGTGAATTGGAGATTTCAATAATTTCTCTGAAATGTATAACCCTCGTGTTCAACTCGTTCGATATTTTTCCCCAAGAGATCTCATGGGTAAATGAATATATTGGAGTGGAAACGGAGACTTAAGTCAACATTTCAAAAAAAATTCCCCCTTTTGAGGGCAATTTTCGCAAGTTTTTTCCTTATGTTCGTTCATGTCTCAGTATTTTGAGTGTATCGCCCTCTACACACCTCGCATGTGCACGAAATTTTATACATAGAACCCTAAGACATAGGGCTACAAATTTTGTGCCCATGACCCTCGCATATTCTTTAGTATTCACTGTCAAAACATTGCTCGATACCATATAAGAGAAATCGAAGATTTCTGAAAGGGGTACCCCTTTGGTGAATTGGAGATTTCACTAATTTCTCCGAAATGTATTACCCTCGTGTTCAACTCGTTCGATATTTTTCCCCAAGAGATCTCATGGGTAAATAAATATATTGGAGTGGAAACGGAGACTTAAGTCAACATTTCAAAAAAAATTCCCCTTTTTGAGAGCAATTTTCGCAAGTTTTTTCCTTATGTTCGTTCAACTCTCAGTATCTTGAATGTATCGCCCTCTACACACCTCGGATGTGCACGAAATTTTATACATAGAACCCTAAGACATAGGGCTAAAAATTTTGTGCCCATGACCCTCGCATATTCTTTAGTATTCACTATCAAAACATTGCTCGAAACCATATTAGAGAAATCGAAGATTTCTGAAAGGGGTACCCCTTTGGTGAATTGGAGATTTCACTAATTTCTCCGAAATGTATTACCCTCGTGTTCAACTAGTGCGATATTTTTCCCCAAGAGATCTCATGGGTAAACAAATATATTGGAGTGGAAACGGAGACTTAAGTCAACATTTCAAAAAAAATTCCCCCTTTTGAGGGCAATTTTCGCAAGTTTTTTCCTTATGTTCGTTCATGTCTCAGTATTTTGAGTGTATCGCCCTCTACACACCTCGGATGTGCACGAAATTTAATACATAGAACCCTAAGACATAGGGCTACAAATTTTGTGCCCATGACCCCCGCATATTCTTTAGTATTCACTATCAAAACATTGCTCGAAACCATATTAGAGAAATCGAAGATTTCTGAAAGGGGTACCCCTTTGGTGAATTGGAGATTTCAATAATTTCTCTGAAATGTATGACCCTCGTGTTCAACTCGTTCGATATTTTTCCCCAAGAGATCTCGTGGGTAAATGAATATATTGGAGTCGAAACGGAGCCTTAAGTCAACATTTCAAAAAAAATTCCCCTTTTTGAGAGCAATTTTCGCAAGTTTTTTCCTTATGTTCGTTCATCTCTCAGTATCTTGACTGTATCGCCCTCTACACACCTCGCATGTGCACGAAATTTAATACATAGAACCCTAAGACATAGGTCTACAAATTTTGTGCCCATGACCCTCGCATATTCTTTAGTATTCACTATCAAAACATTGCTCGAAACCATATTAGAGAAATCGAAGATTTCTGAAAGGGGTACCCCTTTGGTGAATTGGAGATTTCAATAATTTCTCTGAAATGTATAACCCTCGTGTTCAACTCGTTCGATATTTTTCCCCAAGAGATCTCATGGGTAAATGAATATATTGGAGTGGAAACGGAGACTTAAGTCAACATTTCAAAAAAAATTCCCCCTTTTGAGGGCAATTTTCGCAAGTTTTTTCCTTATGTTCGTTCATGTCTCAGTATTTTGAGTGTATCGCCCTCTACACACCTCGCATGTGCACGAAATTTTATACATAGAACCCTAAGACATAGGGCTACAAATTTTGTGCCCATGACCCTCGCATATTCTTTAGTATTCACTGTCAAAACATTGCTCGATACCATATAAGAGAAATCGAAGATTTCTGAAAGGGGTACCCCTTTGGTGAATTGGAGATTTCACTAATTTCTCCGAAATGTATTACCCTCGTGTTCAACTCGTTCGATATTTTTCCCCAAGAGATCTCATGGGTAAATAAATATATTGGAGTGGAAACGGAGACTTAAGTCAACATTTCAAAAAAAATTCCCCTTTTTGAGAGCAATTTTCGCAAGTTTTTTCCTTATGTTCGTTCAACTCTCAGTATCTTGAATGTATCGCCCTCTACACACCTCGGATGTGCACGAAATTTTATACATAGAACCCTAAGACATAGGGCTAAAAATTTTGTGCCCATGACCCTCGCATATTCTTTAGTATTCACTATCAAAACATTGCTCGAAACCATATTAGAGAAATCGAAGATTTCTGAAAGGGGTACCCCTTTGGTGAATTGGAGATTTCACTAATTTCTCCGAAATGTATTACCCTCGTGTTCAACTAGTGCGATATTTTTCCCCAAGAGATCTCATGGGTAAACAAATATATTGGAGTGGAAACGGAGACTTAAGTCAACATTTCAAAAAAAATTCCCCCTTTTGAGGGCAATTTTCGCAAGTTTTTTCCTTATGTTCGTTCATGTCTCAGTATTTTGAGTGTATCGCCCTCTACACACCTCGGATGTGCACGAAATTTAATACATAGAACCCTAAGACATAGGGCTACAAATTTTGTGCCCATGACCCCCGCATATTCTTTAGTATTCACTATCAAAACATTGCTCGAAACCATATTAGAGAAATCGAAGATTTCTGAAAGGGGTACCCCTTTGGTGAATTGGAGATTTCAATAATTTCTCTGAAATGTATGACCCTCGTGTTCAACTCGTTCGATATTTTTCCCCAAGAGATCTCATGGGTAAATGAATATATTGGAGTCGAAACGGAGCCTTAAGTCAACATTTCAAAAAAAATTCCCCTTTTTGAGAGCAATTTTCGCAAGTTTTTTCCTTATGTTCGTTCATCTCTCAGTATCTTGACTGTATCGCCCTCTACACACCTCGCATGTGCACGAAATTTAATACATAGAACCCTAAGACATAGGTCTACAAATTTTGTGCCCATGACCCTCGCATATTCTTTAGTATTCACTATCAAAACATTGCTCGAAACCATATTAGAGAAATCGAAGATTTCTGAAAGGGGTACCCCTTTGGTGAATTGGAGATTTCAATAATTTCTCTGAAATGTATAACCCTCGTGTTCAACTCGTTCGATATTTTTCCCCAAGAGATCTCATGGGTAAATGAATATATTGGAGTGGAAACGGAGACTTAAGTCAACATTTCAAAAAAAATTCCCCCTTTTGAGGGCAATTTTCGCAAGTTTTTTCCTTATGTTCGTTCATGTCTCAGTATTTTGAGTGTATCGCCCTCTACACACCTCGCATGTGCACGAAATTTTATACATAGAACCCTAAGACATAGGGCTACAAATTTTGTGCCCATGACCCTCGCATATTCTTTAGTATTCACTGTCAAAACATTGCTCGATACCATATAAGAGAAATCGAAGATTTCTGAAAGGGGTACCCCTTTGGTGAATTGGAGATTTCACTAATTTCTCCGAAATGTATTACCCTCGTGTTCAACTCGTTCGATATTTTTCCCCAAGAGATCTCATGGGTAAATAAATATATTGGAGTGGAAACGGAGACTTAAGTCAACATTTCAAAAAAAATTCCCCTTTTTGAGAGCAATTTTCGCAAGTTTTTTCCTTATGTTCGTTCAACTCTCAGTATCTTGAATGTATCGCCCTCTACACACCTCGGATGTGCACGAAATTTTATACATAGAACCCTAAGACATAGGGCTAAAAATTTTGTGCCCATGACCCTCGCATATTCTTTAGTATTCACTATCAAAACATTGCTCGAAACCATATTAGAGAAATCGAAGATTTCTGAAAGGGGTACCCCTTTGGTGAATTGGAGATTTCACTAATTTCTCCGAAATGTATTACCCTCGTGTTCAACTAGTGCGATATTTTTCCCCAAGAGATCTCATGGGTAAACAAATATATTGGAGTGGAAACGGAGACTTAAGTCAACATTTCAAAAAAAATTCCCCTTTTTGAGGGCAATTTTCGCAAGTTTTTTCCTTATGTTCGTTCATATCTCAGTATCTTGAACGTATCGCCCTCTACACACCTCGGATGTGCACGAAATTTAATACATAGAACCCTAAGACATAGGGCTACAAATTTTGTGCCCATGACCCTCGCATATTCTTTAGTATTCACTATCAAAACATTGCTCGAAACCATATAAGAGAAATCGAAGATTTCTGAAAGGGGTACCCCTTTGGAGAATTGGAGATTTCACTAATTTCTCCGAAATGTATTACCCTCGTGTTCAACTCGTTCGATATTTTTCCCCAAGAGATCTCATGGATAAATAAATATATTGGAGTGGAAACGGAGACTTAAGTCAACATTTCAAAAAAAATTCCCCTTTTTGAGAGCAATTTTCGCAAGTTTTTTCCTTATGTTCGTTCATCTCTCAGTATCTTGACTGTATTGCTATCTACACACCTCGCATGTGCACGAAATTTTATACATAGAACCCTAAGACATAGGGCTACAAATTTTGTGCCCATGAACTTCGCATATTCTTTAGTATTCACTATCAAAACATTGCTCGAAACCATATAAGAGAAATCGAAGATTTCTGAAAGGGGTACCCCTTTGGTGAATTGGAGATTTCAATAATTTCTCCGAAATGTATTACCCTCGTGTTCAACTCGTTCGATATTTCTCCCCAAGAGATCTCATGGGTAAATGAATATATTGGAGTCGAAACGGAGCCTTAAGTCAACATTTCAAAAAAAATTCCCCTTTTTGAGAGCAATTTTCGCAAGTATTTTCCTTATGTTCGTTCATCTCTCAGTATCTTGACTGTATCGCCCTCTACACACCTCGCATGTGCACGAAATTTTATACATAGAACCCTAAGACATAGGGCTACAAATTTTGTGCCCATGAACTTCGCATATTCTTTAGTATTCACTATCAAAACATTGCTCGAAACCATATAAGAGAAATCGAAGATTTCTGAAAGGGGTACCCCTTTGGTGAATTGGAGATTTCAATAATTTCTCCGAAATGTATTACCCTCGTGTTCAACTCGTTCGATATTTCTCCCCAAGAGATCTCATGGGTAAATGAATATATTGGAGTCGAAACGGAGCCTTAAGTCAACATTTCAAAAAAAATTCCCCTTTTTGAGAGCAATTTTCGCAAGTTTTTTCCTTATGTTCGTTCATCTCTCAGTATCTTGACTGTATCGCCCTCTACACTCCTCGCATGTGCACGAAATTTTATACATAGAACCCTAAGACATAGGGCTACAAATTTTGTTCCCATGACCCTCGCATATTCTTTAGTATTCACTATCAAAACATTGCTCGAAACCATATAAGAGAAATCAAAGATTTCTGAAAGGGGTACCCCTTTGGTGAATTGGAGATTTCACTAATTTCTCCGAAATGTATTACCCTCGTGTTCAACTAGTGCGATATTTTTCCCCAAGAGATCTCATGGGTAAATAAATATATTGGAGTGGAAACGGAGACTTAAGTCAACATTTCAAAAAAAATTCCCCTTTTTGAGAGCAATTTTCGCAAGTTTTTTCCTTATGTTCGTTCATCTCTCAGTATCTTGACTGTATCGCCCTCTACACACCTCGCATGTGCACGAAATTTAATACATAGAACCCTAAGACATAGGTCTACAAATTTTGTGCCCATGACCCTCGCATATTCTTTAGTATTCACTATCTAAACATTGCTCGAAACCATATTAGAGAAATCGAAGATTTCTGAAAGGGGTACCCCTTTGGTGAATTGGAGATTTCACTAATTTCTCCGAAATGTATTACCCTCGTGTTCAACTCGTTCGATATTTCTCCCCAAGAGATCTCATGGGTAAATGAATATATTAGAGTGGAAACGGAGACTTAAGTCAACATTTCAAAAAAAATTCCCCTTTTTGAGGGCAATTTTCGCAAGTTTTTTCCTTATGTTCGTTCATGTCTCAGTATTTTGAGTGTATCGCCCTCTACACACCTCGGATGTGCACGAAATTTAATACATAGAACCCTAAGACATAGGGCTACAAATTTTGTGCCCATGACTCTCGCATATTCTTTAGTATTCACTATCAAAACATTGCTCGAAACCATATTAGAGAAATCGAAGATTTCTGAAAGGGGTACCCCTTTGGTGAATTGGAGATTTCAATAATTTCTCTGAAATGTATGACCCTCGTGTTCAACTCGTTCGATATTTTTCCCCAAGAGATCTCATGGGTAAATGAATATATTGGAGTCGAAACGGAGCCTTAAGTCAACATTTCAAAAAAAATTCCCCTTTTTGAGAGCAATTTTCGCAAGTATTTTCCTTATGTTCGTTCATCTCTCAGTATCTTGACTGTATCGCCCTCTACACACCTCGCAAGTGCACGAAATTTAATACATAGAACCCTAAGACATAGGTCTACAAATTTTGTGCCCATGACCCTCGCATATTCTTTAGTATTCACTATCAAAACATTGCTCGAAACCATATTAGAGAAATCGAAGATTTCTGAAAGGGGTACCCCTTTGGTGAATTGGAGATTTCAATAATTTCTCTGAAATGTATAACCCTCGTGTTCAACTCGTTCGATATTTTTCCCCAAGAGATCTCATGGGTAAATGAATATATTGGAGTCGAAACGGAGCCTTAAGTCAACATTTCAAAAAAAATTCCCCTTTTTGAGAGCAATTTTCGCAAGTATTTTCCTTATGTTCGTTCATCTCTCAGTATCTTGACTGTATCGCCCTCTACACACCTCGCATGTGCACGAAATTTAATACATAGAACCCTAAGACATAGGTCTACAAATTTTGTGCCCATGACCCTCGCATATTCTTTAGTATTCACTATCAAAACATTGCTCGAAACCATATTAGAGAAATCGAAGATTTCTGAAAGGGGTACCCCTTTGGTGAATTGGAGATTTCAATAATTTCTCTGAAATGTATAACCCTCGTGTTCAACTCGTTCGATATTTTTCCCCAAGAGATCTCATGGGTAAATGAATATATTGGAGTGGAAACGGAGACTTAAGTCAACATTTCAAAAAAAATTCCCCCTTTTGAGGGCAATTTTCGCAAGTTTTTTCCTTATGTTCGTTCATGTCTCAGTATTTTGAGTGTATCGCCCTCTACACACCTCGCATGTGCACGAAATTTTATACATAGAACCCTAAGACATAGGGCTACAAATTTTGTGCCCATGACCCTCGCATATTCTTTAGTATTCACTGTCAAAACATTGCTCGAAACCATATAAGAGAAATCGAAGATTTCTGAAAGGGGTACCCCTTTGGTGAATTGGAGATTTCACTAATTTCTCCGAAATGTATTACCCTCGTGTTCAACTCGTTCGATATTTTTCCCCAAGAGATCTCATGGGTAAATAAATATATTGGAGTGGAAACGGAGACTTAAGTCAACATTTCAAAAAAAATTCCCCTTTTTGAGAGCAATTTTCGCAAGTTTTTTCCTTATGTTCGTTCATCTCTCAGTATCTTGACTGTATCGCCCTCTACACACCTCGGATGTGCACGAAATTTAATACATAGAACCCTAAGACATAGGGCTAAAAATTTTGTGCCCATGACCCTCGCATATTCTTTAGTATTCACTATCAAAACATTGCTCGAAACCATATTAGAGAAATCGAAGATTTCTGAAAGGGGTACCCCTTTGGTGAATTGGAGATTTCACTAATTTCTCCGAAATGTATTACCCTCGTGTTCAACTCGTTCGATATTTCTCCCCAAGAGATCTCATGGGTAAATGAATATATTGGAGTGGAAACGGAGACTTAAGTCAACATTTCAAAAAAAATTCCCCTTTTTGAGGGCAATTTTCGCAAGTTTTTTCCTTATGTTCGTTCATGTCTCAGTATTTTGAGTGTATCGCCCTCTACACACCTCGGATGTGCACGAAATTTAATACATAGAACCCTAAGACATAGGGCTACAAATTTTGTGCCCATGACCCTCGCATATTCTTTAGTATTCACTATCAAAACATTGCTCGAAACCATATTAGAGAAATCGAAGATTTCTGAAAGGGGTACCCCTTTGGTGAATTGGAGATTTCAATAATTTCTCTGAAATGTATGACCCTCGTGTTCAACTCGTTCGATATTTTTCCCCTAGAGATCTCATGGGTAAATGAATATATTGGAGTCGAAACGGAGCCTTAAGTCAACATTTCAAAAAAAATTCCCCTTTTTGAGAGCAATTTTCGCAAGTATTTTCCTTATGTTCGTTCATCTCTCAGTATCTTGACTGTATCGCCCTCTACACACCTCGCATGTGCACGAAATTTAATACATAGAACCCTAAGACATAGGTCTACAAATTTTGTGCCCATGACCCTCGCATATTCTTTAGTATTCACTATCAAAACATTGCTCGAAACCATATTAGAGAAATCGAAGATTTCTGAAAGGGGTACCCCTTTGGTGAATTGGAGATTTCAATAATTTCTCTGAAATGTATAACCCTCGTGTTCAACTCGTTCGATATTTTTCCCCAAGAGATCTCATGGGTAAATGAATATATTGGAGTGGAAACGGAGACTTAAGTCAACATTTCAAAAAAAATTCCCCCTTTTGAGGGCAATTTTCGCAAGTTTTTTCCTTATGTTCGTTCATGTCTCAGTATTTTGAGTGTATCGCCCTCTACACACCTCGCATGTGCACGAAATTTTATACATAGAACCCTAAGACATAGGGCTACAAATTTTGTGCCCATGACCCTCGCATATTCTTTAGTATTCACTGTCAAAACATTGCTCGATACCATATAAGAGAAATCGAAGATTTCTGAAAGGGGTACCCCTTTGGTGAATTGGAGATTTCACTAATTTCTCCGAAATGTATTACCCTCGTGTTCAACTCGTTCGATATTTTTCCCCAAGAGATCTCATGGGTAAATAAATATATTGGAGTGGAAACGGAGACTTAAGTCAACATTTCAAAAAAAATTCCCCTTTTTGAGAGCAATTTTCGCAAGTTTTTTCCTTATGTTCGTTCAACTCTCAGTATCTTGAATGTATCGCCCTCTACACACCTCGGATGTGCACGAAATTTAATACATAGGGCTAAAAATTTTGTGCCCATGACCCTCGCATATTCTTTAGTATTCACTATCAAAACATTGCTCGAAACCATATTAGAGAAATCGAAGATTTCTGAAAGGGGTACCCCTTTGGTGAATTGGAGATTTCACTAATTTCTCCGAAATGTATTACCCTCGTGTTCAACTAGTGCGATATTTTTCCCCAAGAGATCTCATGGGTAAATAAATATATTGGAGTGGAAACGGAGACTTAAGTCAACATTTCAAAAAAAATTCCCCTTTTTGAGAGCAATTTTCGCAAGTTTTTTCCTTATGTTCGTTCATCTCTCAGTATCTTGACTGTATCGCCCTCTACACACCTCGCATGTGCACGAAATTTAATACATAGAACCCTAAGACATAGGTCTACAAATTTTGTGCCCATGACCCTCGCATATTCTTTAGTATTCACTATCTAAACATTGCTCGAAACCATATTAGAGAAATCGAAGATTTCTGAAAGGGGTACCCCTTTGGTGAATTGGAGATTTCACTAATTTCTCCGAAATGTATTACCCTCGTGTTCAACTCGTTCGATATTTCTCCCCAAGAGATCTCATGGGTAAATGAATATATTAGAGTGGAAACGGAGACTTAAGTCAACATTTCAAAAAAAATTCCCCTTTTTGAGGGCAATTTTCGCAAGTTTTTTCCTTATGTTCGTTCATGTCTCAGTATTTTGAGTGTATCGCCCTCTACACACCTCGGATGTGCACGAAATTTAATACATAGAACCCTAAGACATAGGGCTACAAATTTTGTGCCCATGACCCTCGCATATTCTTTAGTATTCACTATCAAAACATTGCTCGAAACCATATTAGAGAAATCGAAGATTTCTGAAAGGGGTACCCCTTTGGTGAATTGGAGATTTCAATAATTTCTCTGAAATGTATGACCCTCGTGTTCAACTCGTTCGATATTTTTCCCCAAGAGATCTCATGGGTAAATGAATATATTGGAGTCGAAACGGAGCCTTAAGTCAACATTTCAAAAAAAATTCCCCTTTTTGAGAGCAATTTTCGCAAGTATTTTCCTTATGTTCGTTCATCTCTCAGTATCTTGACTGTATCGCCCTCTACACACCTCGCATGTGCACGAAATTTAATACATAGAACCCTAAGACATAGGTCTACAAATTTTGTGCCCATGACCCTCGCATATTCTTTAGTATTCACTATCAAAACATTGCTCGAAACCATATTAGAGAAATCGAAGATTTCTGAAAGGGGTACCCCTTTGGTGAATTGGAGATTTCAATAATTTCTCTGAAATGTATAACCCTCGTGTTCAACTCGTTCGATATTTTTCCCCAAGAGATCTCATGGGTAAATGAATATATTGGAGTGGAAACGGAGACTTAAGTCAACATTTCAAAAAAAATTCCCCCTTTTGAGGGCAATTTTCGCAAGTTTTTTCCTTATGTTCGTTCATGTCTCAGTATTTTGAGTGTATCGCCCTCTACACACCTCGCATGTGCACGAAATTTTATACATAGAACCCTAAGACATAGGGCTACAAATTTTGTGCCCATGACCCTCGCATATTCTTTAGTATTCACTGTCAAAACATTGCTCGAAACCATATAAGAGAAATCGAAGATTTCTGAAAGGGGTACCCCTTTGGTGAATTGGAGATTTCACTAATTTCTCCGAAATGTATTACCCTCGTGTTCAACTCGTTCGATATTTTTCCCCAAGAGATCTCATGGGTAAATAAATATATTGGAGTGGAAACGGAGAGTTAAGTCAACATTTCAAAAAAAATTCCCCTTTTTGAGAGCAATTTTCGCAAGTTTTTTCCTTATGTTCGTTCATCTCTCAGTATCTTGACTGTATCGCCCTCTACACACCTCGGATGTGCACGAAATTTAATACATAGAACCCTAAGACATAGGGCTAAAAATTTTGTGCCCATGACCCTCGCATATTCTTTAGTATTCACTATCAAAACATTGCTCGAAACCATATTAGAGAAATCGAAGATTTCTGAAAGGGGTACCCCTTTGGTGAATTGGAGATTTCACTAATTTCTCCGAAATGTATTACCCTCGTGTTCAACTCGTTCGATATTTCTCCCCAAGAGATCTCATGGGTAAATGAATATATTGGAGTGGAAACGGAGACTTAAGTCAACATTTCAAAAAAAATTCCCCTTTTTGAGGGCAATTTTCGCAAGTTTTTTCCTTATGTTCGTTCATGTCTCAGTATTTTGAGTGTATCGCCCTCTACACACCTCGGATGTGCACGAAATTTAATACATAGAACCCTAAGACATAGGGCTACAAATTTTGTGCCCATGACCCTCGCATATTCTTTAGTATTCACTATCAAAACATTGCTCGAAACCATATTAGAGAAATCGAAGATTTCTGAAAGGGGTACCCCTTTGGTGAATTGGAGATTTCAATAATTTCTCTGAAATGTATGACCCTCGTGTTCAACTCGTTCGATATTTTTCCCCAAGAGATCTCATGGGTAAATGAATATATTGGAGTCGAAACGGAGCCTTAAGTCAACATTTCAAAAAAAATTCCCCTTTTTGAGAGCAATTTTCGCAAGTATTTTCCTTATGTTCGTTCATCTCTCAGTATCTTGACTGTATCGCCCTCTACACACCTCGCAAGTGCACGAAATTTAATACATAGAACCCTAAGACATAGGTCTACAAATTTTGTGCCCATGACCCTCGCATATTCTTTAGTATTCACTATCAAAACATTGCTCGAAACCATATTAGAGAAATCGAAGATTTCTGAAAGGGGTACCCCTTTGGTGAATTGGAGATTTCAATAATTTCTCTGAAATGTATAACCCTCGTGTTCAACTCGTTCGATATTTTTCCCCAAGAGATCTCATGGGTAAATGAATATATTGGAGTGGAAACGGAGACTTAAGTCAACATTTCAAAAAAAATTCCCCCTTTTGAGGGCAATTTTCGCAAGTTTTTTCCTTATGTTCGTTCATGTCTCAGTATTTTGAGTGTATCGCCCTCTACACACCTCGCATGTGCACGAAATTTTATACATAGAACCCTAAGACATAGGGCTACAAATTTTGTGCCCATGACCCTCGCATATTCTTTAGTATTCACTGTCAAAACATTGCTCGAAACCATATAAGAGAAATCGAAGATTTCTGAAAGGGGTACCCCTTTGGTGAATTGGAGATTTCACTAATTTCTCCGAAATGTATTACCCTCGTGTTCAACTCGTTCGATATTTTTCCCCAAGAGATCTCATGGGTAAATAAATATATTGGAGTGGAAACGGAGAGTTAAGTCAACATTTCAAAAAAAATTCCCCTTTTTGAGAGCAATTTTCGCAAGTTTTTTCCTTATGTTCGTTCATCTCTCAGTATCTTGACTGTATCGCCCTCTACACACCTCGGATGTGCACGAAATTTAATACATAGAACCCTAAGACATAGGGCTAAAAATTTTGTGCCCATGACCCTCGCATATTCTTTAGTATTCACTATCAAAACATTGCTCGAAACCATATTAGAGAAATCGAAGATTTCTGAAAGGGGTACCCCTTTGGTGAATTGGAGATTTCACTAATTTCTCCGAAATGTATTACCCTCGTGTTCAACTCGTTCGATATTTCTCCCCAAGAGATCTCATGGGTAAATGAATATATTGGAGTGGAAACGGAGACTTAAGTCAACATTTCAAAAAAAATTCCCCTTTTTGAGGGCAATTTTCGCAAGTTTTTTCCTTATGTTCGTTCATGTCTCAGTATTTTGAGTGTATCGCCCTCTACACACCTCGGATGTGCACGAAATTTAATACATAGAACCCTAAGACATAGGGCTACAAATTTTGTGCCCATGACCCTCGCATATTCTTTAGTATTCACTATCAAAACATTGCTCGAAACCATATTAGAGAAATCGAAGATTTCTGAAAGGGGTACCCCTTTGGTGAATTGGAGATTTCAATAATTTCTCTGAAATGTATGACCCTCGTGTTCAACTCGTTCGATATTTTTCCCCAAGAGATCTCATGGGTAAATGAATATATTGGAGTCGAAACGGAGCCTTAAGTCAACATTTCAAAAAAAATTCCCCTTTTTGAGAGCAATTTTCGCAAGTATTTTCCTTATGTTCGTTCATCTCTCAGTATCTTGACTGTATCGCCCTCTACACACCTCGCAAGTGCACGAAATTTAATACATAGAACCCTAAGACATAGGTCTACAAATTTTGTGCCCATGACCCTCGCATATTCTTTAGTATTCACTATCAAAACATTGCTCGAAACCATATTAGAGAAATCGAAGATTTCTGAAAGGGGTACCCCTTTGGTGAATTGGAGATTTCAATAATTTCTCTGAAATGTATAACCCTCGTGTTCAACTCGTTCGATATTTTTCCCCAAGAGATCTCATGGGTAAATGAATATATTGGAGTGGAAACGGAGACTTAAGTCAACATTTCAAAAAAAATTCCCCCTTTTGAGGGCAATTTTCGCAAGTTTTTTCCTTATGTTCGTTCATGTCTCAGTATTTTGAGTGTATCGCCCTCTACACACCTCGCATGTGCACGAAATTTTATACATAGAACCCTAAGACATAGGGCTACAAATTTTGTGCCCATGACCCTCGCATATTCTTTAGTATTCACTGTCAAAACATTGCTCGAAACCATATAAGAGAAATCGAAGATTTCTGAAAGGGGTACCCCTTTGGTGAATTGGAGATTTCACTAATTTCTCCGAAATGTATTACCCTCGTGTTCAACTCGTTCGATATTTTTCCCCAAGAGATCTCATGGGTAAATAAATATATTGGAGTGGAAACGGAGACTTAAGTCAACATTTCAAAAAAAATTCCCCTTTTTGAGAGCAATTTTCGCAAGTTTTTTCCTTATGTTCGTTCATCTCTCAGTATCTTGACTGTATCGCCCTCTACACACCTCGGATGTGCACGAAATTTAATACATAGAACCCTAAGACATAGGGCTAAAAATTTTGTGCCCATGACCCTCGCATATTCTTTAGTATTCACTATCAAAACATTGCTCGAAACCATATTAGAGAAATCGAAGATTTCTGAAAGGGGTACCCCTTTGGTGAATTGGAGATTTCACTAATTTCTCCGAAATGTATTACCCTCGTGTTCAACTCGTTCGATATTTCTCCCCAAGAGATCTCATGGGTAAATGAATATATTGGAGTGGAAACGGAGACTTAAGTCAACATTTCAAAAAAAATTCCCCTTTTTGAGGGCAATTTTCGCAAGTTTTTTCCTTATGTTCGTTCATGTCTCAGTATTTTGAGTGTATCGCCCTCTACACACCTCGGATGTGCACGAAATTTAATACATAGAACCCTAAGACATAGGGCTACAAATTTTGTGCCCATGACCCTCGCATATTCTTTAGTATTCACTGTCAAAACATTGCTCGAAACCATATAAGAGAAATCGAAGATTTCTGAAAGGGGTACCCCTTTGGTGAATTGGAGATTTCACTAATTTCTCCGAAATGTATTACCCTCGTGTTCAACTCGTTCGATATTTTTCCCCAAGAGATCTCATGGGTAAATAAATATATTGGAGTGGAAACGGAGACTTAAGTCAACATTTCAAAAAAAATTCCCCTTTTTGAGAGCAATTTTCGCAAGTTTTTTCCTTATGTTCGTTCAACTCTCAGTATCTTGAATGTATCGCCCTCTACACACCTCGGATGTGCACGAAATTTAATACATAGGGCTAAAAATTTTGTGCCCATGACCCTCGCATATTCTTTAGTATTCACTATCAAAACATTGCTCGAAACCATATTAGAGAAATCGAAGATTTCTGAAAGGGGTACCCCTTTGGTGAATTGGAGATTTCACTAATTTCTCCGAAATGTATTACCCTCGTGTTCAACTAGTGCGATATTTTTCCCCAAGAGATCTCATGGGTAAATAAATATATTGGAGTGGAAACGGAGACTTAAGTCAACATTTCAAAAAAAATTCCCCTTTTTGAGAGCAATTTTCGCAAGTTTTTTCCTTATGTTCGTTCATCTCTCAGTATCTTGACTGTATCGCCCTCTACACACCTCGCATGTGCACGAAATTTAATACATAGAACCCTAAGACATAGGTCTACAAATTTTGTGCCCATGACCCTCGCATATTCTTTAGTATTCACTATCTAAACATTGCTCGAAACCATATTAGAGAAATCGAAGATTTCTGAAAGGGGTACCCCTTTGGTGAATTGGAGATTTCACTAATTTCTCCGAAATGTATTACCCTCGTGTTCAACTCGTTCGATATTTCTCCCCAAGAGATCTCATGGGTAAATGAATATATTAGAGTGGAAACGGAGACTTAAGTCAACATTTCAAAAAAAATTCCCCTTTTTGAGGGCAATTTTCGCAAGTTTTTTCCTTATGTTCGTTCATGTCTCAGTATTTTGAGTGTATCGCCCTCTACACACCTCGGATGTGCACGAAATTTAATACATAGAACCCTAAGACATAGGGCTACAAATTTTGTGCCCATGACCCTCGCATATTCTTTAGTATTCACTATCAAAACATTGCTCGAAACCATATTAGAGAAATCGAAGATTTCTGAAAGGGGTACCCCTTTGGTGAATTGGAGATTTCAATAATTTCTCTGAAATGTATGACCCTCGTGTTCAACTCGTTCGATATTTTTCCCCAAGAGATCTCATGGGTAAATGAATATATTGGAGTCGAAACGGAGCCTTAAGTCAACATTTCAAAAAAAATTCCCCTTTTTGAGAGCAATTTTCGCAAGTATTTTCCTTATGTTCGTTCATCTCTCAGTATCTTGACTGTATCGCCCTCTACACACCTCGCATGTGCACGAAATTTAATACATAGAACCCTAAGACATAGGTCTACAAATTTTGTGCCCATGACCCTCGCATATTCTTTAGTATTCACTATCAAAACATTGCTCGAAACCATATTAGAGAAATCGAAGATTTCTGAAAGGGGTACCCCTTTGGTGAATTGGAGATTTCAATAATTTCTCTGAAATGTATAACCCTCGTGTTCAACTCGTTCGATATTTTTCCCCAAGAGATCTCATGGGTAAATGAATATATTGGAGTGGAAACGGAGACTTAAGTCAACATTTCAAAAAAAATTCCCCCTTTTGAGGGCAATTTTCGCAAGTTTTTTCCTTATGTTCGTTCATGTCTCAGTATTTTGAGTGTATCGCCCTCTACACACCTCGCATGTGCACGAAATTTTATACATAGAACCCTAAGACATAGGGCTACAAATTTTGTGCCCATGACCCTCGCATATTCTTTAGTATTCACTGTCAAAACATTGCTCGAAACCATATAAGAGAAATCGAAGATTTCTGAAAGGGGTACCCCTTTGGTGAATTGGAGATTTCACTAATTTCTCCGAAATGTATTACCCTCGTGTTCAACTCGTTCGATATTTTTCCCCAAGAGATCTCATGGGTAAATAAATATATTGGAGTGGAAACGGAGACTTAAGTCAACATTTCAAAAAAAATTCCCCTTTTTGAGAGCAATTTTCGCAAGTTTTTTCCTTATGTTCGTTCATCTCTCAGTATCTTGACTGTATCGCCCTCTACACACCTCGGATGTGCACGAAATTTAATACATAGAACCCTAAGACATAGGGCTAAAAATTTTGTGCCCATGACCCTCGCATATTCTTTAGTATTCACTATCAAAACATTGCTCGAAACCATATTAGAGAAATCGAAGATTTCTGAAAGGGGTACCCCTTTGGTGAATTGGAGATTTCACTAATTTCTCCGAAATGTATTACCCTCGTGTTCAACTCGTTCGATATTTCTCCCCAAGAGATCTCATGGGTAAATGAATATATTGGAGTGGAAACGGAGACTTAAGTCAACATTTCAAAAAAAATTCCCCTTTTTGAGGGCAATTTTCGCAAGTTTTTTCCTTATGTTCGTTCATGTCTCAGTATTTTGAGTGTATCGCCCTCTACACACCTCGGATGTGCACGAAATTTAATACATAGAACCCTAAGACATAGGGCTACAAATTTTGTGCCCATGACCCTCGCATATTCTTTAGTATTCACTATCAAAACATTGCTCGAAACCATATTAGAGAAATCGAAGATTTCTGAAAGGGGTACCCCTTTGGTGAATTGGAGATTTCAATAATTTCTCTGAAATGTATGACCCTCGTGTTCAACTCGTTCGATATTTTTCCCCAAGAGATCTCATGGGTAAATGAATATATTGGAGTCGAAACGGAGCCTTAAGTCAACATTTCAAAAAAAATTCCCCTTTTTGAGAGCAATTTTCGCAAGTATTTTCCTTATGTTCGTTCATCTCTCAGTATCTTGACTGTATCGCCCTCTACACACCTCGCATGTGCACGAAATTTAATACATAGAACCCTAAGACATAGGTCTACAAATTTTGTGCCCATGACCCTCGCATATTCTTTAGTATTCACTATCAAAACATTGCTCGAAACCATATTAGAGAAATCGAAGATTTCTGAAAGGGGTACCCCTTTGGTGAATTGGAGATTTCACTAATTTCTCCGAAATGTATTACCCTCGTGTTCAACTCGTTCGATATTTCTCCCCAAGAGATCTCATGGGTAAATGAATATATTGGAGTAGAAACGGAGACTTAAGTCAACATTTCAAAAAAAATTCCCCTTTTTGAGGGCAATTTTCGCAAGTTTTTTCCTTATGTTCGTTCATGTCTCAGTATTTTGAGTGTATCGCCCTCTACACACCTCGGATGTGCACGAAATTTAATACATAGAACCCTAAGACATAGGGCTACAAATTTTGTGCCCATGACCCTCGCATATTCTTTAGTATTCACTATCAAAACATTGCTCGAAACCATATTAGAGAAATCGAAGATTTCTGAAAGGGGTACCCCTTTGGTGAATTGGAGATTTCAATAATTTCTCTGAAATGTATGACCCTCGTGTTCAACTCGTTCGATATTTTTCCCCAAGAGATCTCATGGGTAAATGAATATATTGGAGTCGAAACGGAGCCTTAAGTCAACATTTCAAAAAAAATTCCCCTTTTTGAGAGCAATTTTCGCAAGTATTTTCCTTATGTTCGTTCATCTCTCAGTATCTTGACTGTATCGCCCTCTACACACCTCGCATGTGCACGAAATTTAATACATAGAACCCTAAGACATAGGGCTACAAATTTTGTGCCCATGACCCTCGCATATTCTTTAGTATTCACTATCAAAACATTGCTCGAAACCATATAAGAGAAATCGAAGATTTCTGAAAGGGGTACCCCTTTGGAGAATTGGAGATTTCACTAATTTCTCCGAAATGTATTACCCTCGTGTTCAACTCGTTCGATATTTTTCCCCAAGAGATCTCATGGATAAATAAATATATTGGAGTGGAAACGGAGACTTAAGTCAACATTTCAAAAAAAATTCCCCTTTTTGAGAGCAATTTTCGCAAGTTTTTTCCTTATGTTCGTTCATCTCTCAGTATCTTGACTGTATTGCCCTCTACACACCTCGCATGTGCACGAAATTTTATACATAGAACCCTAAGACATAGGGCTACAAATTTTGTGCCCATGAACTTCGCATATTCTTTAGTATTCACTATCAAAACATTGCTCGAAACCATATAAGAGAAATCGAAGATTTCTGAAAGGGGTACCCCTTTGGTGAATTGGAGATTTCAATAATTTCTCCGAAATGTATTACCCTCGTGTTCAACTCGTTCGATATTTCTCCCCAAGAGATCTCATGGGTAAATGAATATATTGGAGTCGAAACGGAGCCTTAAGTCAACATTTCAAAAAAAATTCCCCTTTTTGAGAGCAATTTTCGCAAGTATTTTCCTTATGTTCGTTCATCTCTCAGTATCTTGACTGTATCGCCCTCTACACACCTCGCATGTGCACGAAATTTTATACATAGAACCCTAAGACATAGGGCTACAAATTTTGTGCCCATGAACTTCGCATATTCTTTAGTATTCACTATCAAAACATTGCTCGAAACCATATAAGAGAAATCGAAGATTTCTGAAAGGGGTACCCCTTTGGTGAATTGGAGATTTCAATAATTTCTCCGAAATGTATTACCCTCGTGTTCAACTCGTTCGATATTTCTCCCCAAGAGATCTCATGGGTAAATGAATATATTGGAGTCGAAACGGAGCCTTAAGTCAACATTTCAAAAAAAATTCCCCTTTTTGAGAGCAATTTTCGCAAGAATTTTCCTTATGTTCGTTCATCTCTCAGTATCTTGACTGTATCGCCCTCTACACACCTCGGATGTGCACGAAATTTAATACATAGAACCCTAAGACATAGGGCTAAAAATTTTGTGCCCATGACCCTCGCATATTCTTTAGTATTCACTATCAAAACATTGCTCGAAACCATATTAGAGAAATCGAAGATTTCTGAAAGGGGTACCCCTTTGGTGAATTGGAGATTTCACTAATTTCTCCGAAATGTATTACCCTCGTGTTCAACTCGTTCGATATTTCTCCCCAAGAGATCTCATGGGTAAATGAATATATTGGAGTGGAAACGGAGACTTAAGTCAACATTTCAAAAAAAATTCCCCTTTTTGAGGGCAATTTTCGCAAGTTTTTTCCTTATGTTCGTTCATGTCTCAGTATTTTGAGTGTATCGCCCTCTACACACCTCGGATGTGCACGAAATTTAATACATAGAACCCTAAGACATAGGGCTACAAATTTTGTGCCCATGACCCTCGCATATTCTTTAGTATTCACTATCAAAACATTGCTCGAAACCATATTAGAGAAATCGAAGATTTCTGAAAGGGGTACCCCTTTGGTGAATTGGAGATTTCAATAATTTCTCTGAAATGTATGACCCTCGTGTTCAACTCGTTCGATATTTTTCCCCTAGAGATCTCATGGGTAAATGAATATATTGGAGTCGAAACGGAGCCTTAAGTCAACATTTCAAAAAAAATTCCCCTTTTTGAGAGCAATTTTCGCAAGTATTTTCCTTATGTTCGTTCATCTCTCAGTATCTTGACTGTATCGCCCTCTACACACCTCGCATGTGCACGAAATTTAATACATAGAACCCTAAGACATAGGTCTACAAATTTTGTGCCCATGACCCTCGCATATTCTTTAGTATTCACTATCAAAACATTGCTCGAAACCATATTAGAGAAATCGAAGATTTCTGAAAGGGGTACCCCTTTGGTGAATTGGAGATTTCAATAATTTCTCTGAAATGTATAACCCTCGTGTTCAACTCGTTCGATATTTTTCCCCAAGAGATCTCATGGGTAAATGAATATATTGGAGTGGAAACGGAGACTTAAGTCAACATTTCAAAAAAAATTCCCCCTTTTGAGGGCAATTTTCGCAAGTTTTTTCCTTATGTTCGTTCATGTCTCAGTATTTTGAGTGTATCGCCCTCTACACACCTCGCATGTGCACGAAATTTTATACATAGAACCCTAAGACATAGGGCTACAAATTTTGTGCCCATGACCCTCGCATATTCTTTAGTATTCACTGTCAAAACATTGCTCGAAACCATATAAGAGAAATCGAAGATTTCTGAAAGGGGTACCCCTTTGGTGAATTGGAGATTTCACTAATTTCTCCGAAATGTATTACCCTCGTGTTCAACTCGTTCGATATTTTTCCCCAAGAGATCTCATGGGTAAATAAATATATTGGAGTGGAAACGGAGACTTAAGTCAACATTTCAAAAAAAATTCCCCTTTTTGAGAGCAATTTTCGCAAGTTTTTTCCTTATGTTCGTTCAACTCTAAGTATCTTGAATGTATCGCCCTCTACACACCTCGGATGTGCACGAAATTTAATACATAGAACCCTAAGACATAGGGCTAAAAATTTTATGCACATGACCCTCGCATATTCTTTAGTATTCACTATCAAAACATTGCTCGAAACCATATTAGAGAAATCGAAGATTTCTGAAAGGGGTACCCCTTTGGTGAATTGGAGATTTCACTAATTTCTCCGAAATGTATTACCCTCGTGTTCAACTAGTGCGATATTTTTCCCCAAGAGATCTCATGGGTAAATAAATATATTGGAGTGGAAACGGAGACTTAAGTCAACATTTCAAAAAAAATTCCCCTTTTTGAGGGCAATTTTCGCAAGTTTTTTCCTTATGTTCGTTCATATCTCAGTATCTTGAACGTATCGCCCTCTACACACCTCGGATGTGCACGAAATTTAATACATAGAACCCTAAGACATAGGGCTACAAATTTTGTGCCCATGACCCTCGCATATTCTTTAGTATTCACTATCAAAACATTGCTCGAAACCATATAAGAGAAATCGAAGATTTCTGAAAGGGGTACCCCTTTGGAGAATTGGAGATTTCACTAATTTCTCCGAAATGTATTACCCTCGTGTTCAACTCGTTCGATATTTTTCCCCAAGAGATCTCATGGATAAATAAATATATTGGAGTGGAAACGGAGACTTAAGTCAACATTTCAAAAAAAATTCCCCTTTTTGAGAGCAATTTTCTCAAGTTTTTTCCTTATGTTCGTTCATCTCTCAGTATCTTGACTGTATTGCCCTCTACACACCTCGCATGTGCACGAAATTTTATACATAGAACCCTAAGACATAGGGCTACAAATTTTGTGCCCATGAACTTCGCATATTCTTTAGTATTCACTATCAAAACATTGCTCGAAACCATATAAGAGAAATCGAAGATTTCTGAAAGGGGTACCCCTTTGGTGAATTGGAGATTTCAATAATTTCTCCGAAATGTATTACCCTCGTGTTCAACTCGTTCGATATTTTTCCCCAAGAGATCTCATGGGTAAATGAATATATTGGAGTCGAAACGGAGCCTTAAGTCAACATTTCAAAAAAAATTCCCCTTTTTGAGAGCAATTTTCGCAAGTATTTTCCTTATGTTCGTTCATCTCTCAGTATCTTGACTGTATCGCCCTCTACACACCTCGCATGTGCACGAAATTTTATACATAGAACCCTAAGACATAGGGCTACAAATTTTGTGCCCATGAACTTCGCATATTCTTTAGTATTCACTATCAAAACATTGCTCGAAACCATATAAGAGAAATCGAAGATTTCTGAAAGGGGTACCCCTTTGGTGAATTGGAGATTTCAATAATTTCTCCGAAATGTATTACCCTCGTGTTCAACTCGTTCGATATTTTTCCCCAAGAGATCTCATGGGTAAATGAATATATTGGAGTCGAAACGGAGCCTTAAGTCAACATTTCAAAAAAAATTCCCCTTTTTGAGAGCAATTTTCGCAAGTATTTTCCTTATGTTCGTTCATCTCTCAGTATCTTGACTGTATCGCCCTCTACACACCTCGCATGTGCACGAAATTTTATACATAGAACCCTAAGACATAGGGCTACAAATTTTGTGCCCATGAACTTCGCATATTCTTTAGTATTCACTATCAAAACATTGCTCGAAACCATATAAGAGAAATCGAAGATTTCTGAAAGGGGTACCCCTTTGGTGAATTGGAGATTTCAATAATTTCTCCGAAATGTATTACCCTCGTGTTCAACTCGTTCGATATTTCTCCCCAAGAGATCTCATGGGTAAATGAATATATTGGAGTCGAAACGGAGCCTTAAGTCAACATTTCAAAAAAAATTCCCCTTTTTGAGAGCAATTTTCGCAAGTTTTTTCCTTATGTTCGTTCATCTCTCAGTATCTTGACTGTATCGCCCTCTACACTCCTCGCATGTGCACGAAATTTTATACATAGAACCCTAAGACATAGGGCTACAAATTTTGTTCCCATGACCCTCGCATATTCTTTAGTATTCACTATCAAAACATTGCTCGAAACCATATAAGAGAAATCAAAGATTTCTGAAAGGGGTACCCCTTTGGTGAATTGGAGATTTCACTAATTTCTCCGAAATGTATTACCCTCGTGTTCAACTCGTTCGATATTTTTCCCCAAGAGATCTCATGGGTAAATGAATATATTGGAGTCGAAACGGAGCCTTAAGTCAACATTTCAAAAAAAATTCCCCTTTTTGAGAGCAATTTTCGCAAGTTTTTTCCTTATGTTCGTTCATCTCTCAGTATCTTGACTGTATCGCCCTCTACACACCTCGCATGTGCACGAAATTTTATACATAGCACCCTAAGACATAGGGCTACAAATTTTGTGCCCATGACCCTCGCATATTCTTTAGTATTCACTATCAAAACATTGCTCGAAACCATATTAGAAAAATCGAAGATTTCTGAAAGGGGTACCCCTTTGGTGAATTGGAGATTTCAATAATTTCTCCGAAATGTATAACCCTCGTGTTCAACTCGTTCGATATTTTTCCCCAAGAGATCTCATGGGTAAATGAATATATTGGAGTGGAAACGGAGACTTAAGTCAACATTTCAAAAAAAATTCCCCTTTTTGAGAGCAATTTTCGCAAGTTTTTTCCTTATGTTCGTTCATCTCTCAGTATCTTGACTGTATCGCCCTCTACACACCTCGCATGTGCACGAAATTTTATACATAGAACCCTAAGACATAGGGCTACAAATTTTTTGCCCATGACCCTCGCATATTCTTTAGTATTCACTATCAAAACATTGCTCGAAACCATATTAGAGAAATCGAAGATTTCTGAAAGGGGTACCCCTTTGGTGAATTGGAGATTTCAATAATTTCTCTGAAATGTATAACCCTCGTGTTCAACTCGTTCGATATTTTTCCCCAAGAGATCTCATGGGTAAATGAATATATTGGAGTGGAAACGGAGACTTAAGTCAACATTTCAAAAAAAATTCCCCTTTTTGAGAGCGATTTTCGCAAGTATTTTCCTTATGTTCGTTCATCTCTCAGTATCTTGACTGTATCGCCCTCTACACACCTCGCATGTGCACGAAATTTAATACATAGAACCCTAAGACATAGGTCTACAAATTTTGTGCCCATGACCCTCGCATATTCTTTAGTATTCACTATCTAAACATTGCTCGAAACCATATATGAGAAATCGAAGATTTCTGAAAGGGGTACCCCTTTGGTGAATTGGAGATTTCACTAATTTCTCCGAAATGTATTACCCTCGTGTTCAACTCGTTCGATATTTCTCCCCAAGAGATCTCATGGGTAAATGAATATATTGGAGTCGAAACGGAGACTTAAGTCAACATTTCAAAAAAAATTCCCCTTTTTGAGAGCAATTTTCGCAAGAATTTTCCTTATGTTCGTTCATCTCTCAGTATCTTGACTGTATCGCCCTCTACACACCTCGCATGTGCACGAAATTTTATACATAGAACCCTAAGACATAGGGCTACAAATTTTGTGCCCATGACCCTCGCATATTCTTTAGTATTCACTATCAAAACATTGCTCGAAACCATATTAGAGAAATCAAAGATTTCTGAAAGGGGTACCCCTTTGGTGAATTGGAGATTTCACTAATTTCTCCGAAATGTATTACCCTCGTGTTCAACTCGTTCGATATTTCTCCCCAAGAGATCTCATGGGTAAATGAATATATTGGAGTGGAAACGGAGACTTAAGTCAACATTTCAAAAAAAATTCCCCTATTTGAGGGCAATTTTCGCAAGTTTTTTCCTTATGTTCGTTCATGTCTCAGTATTTTGAGTGTATCGCCCTCTACACACCTCGCATGTGCACGAAATTTTATACATAGAACCCTAAGACATAGGGCTACAAATTTTGTGCCCATGACCCTCGCATATTCTTTAGTATTAACTATCAAAACATTGCTCGAAACCATATAAGAGAAATCGAAGATTTCTGAAAGGGGTACCCCTTTGGTGAATTGGAGATTTCACTAATTTCTCCGAAATGTATTACCCTCGTGTTCAACTCGTTCGATATTTTTCCCCAAGAGATCTCATGGGTAAATGAATATATTGGAGTCGAAACGGAGCCTTAAGTCAACATTTCAAAAAAAATTCCCCTTTTTGAGAGCAATTTTCGCAAGTTTTTTCCTTATGTTCGTTCATCTCTCAGTATCTTGACTGTATCGCCCTCTACACACCTCGCATGTGCACGAAATTTTATACATAGAACCCTAAGACATAGGGCTACAAATTTTGTGCCCATGAACCTCGCATATTCTTTAGTATTCACTATCAAAACATTGCTCGAAACCATATTAGAGAAATCGAAGATTTCTGAAAGGGGTACCCCTTTGGTGAATTGGAGATTTCAATAATTTCTCTGAAATGTATAACCCTCGTGTTCAACTCGTTCGATATTTTTCCCCAAGAGATCTCATGGGTAAATGAATATATTGGAGTGGAAACGGAGACTTAAGTCAACATTTCAAAAAAAATTCCCCTTTTTGAGAGCGATTTTCGCAAGTATTTTCCTTATGTTCGTTCATCTCTCAGTATCTTGACTGTATCGCCCTCTACACACCTCGCATGTGCACGAAATTTAATACATAGAACCCTAAGACATAGGTCTACAAATTTTGTGCCCATGACCCTCGCATATTCTTTAGTATTCACTATCTAAACATTGCTCGAAACCATATAAGAGAAATCGAAGATTTCTGAAAGGGGTACCCCTTTGGTGAATTGGAGATTTCACTAATTTCTCTGAAATGTATTACCCTCGTGTTCAACTCGTTCGATATTTTTCCCCAAGAGATCTCATGGGTAAATGAATATATTGGAGTCGAAACGGAGCCTTAAGTCAACATTTCAAAAAAAATTCCCCTTTTTGAGAGCAATTTTCGCAAGAATTTTCCTTATGTTCGTTCATCTCTCAGTATCTTGACTGTATCGCCCTCTACACACCTCGCATGTGCACGAAATTTTATACATAGAACCCTAAGACATAGGGCTACAAATTTTGTGCCCATGACCCTCTCATATTCTTTAGTATTCACTATCAAAACATTGCTCGAAACCATATTAGAGAAATCAAAGATTTCTGAAAGGGGTACCCCTTTGGTGAATTGGAGATTTCACTAATTTCTCCGAAATGTATTACCCTCGTGTTCAACTCGTTCGATATTTCTCCCCAAGAGATCTCATGGGTAAATGAATATATTGGAGTCGAAACGGAGCCTTAAGTCAACATTTCAAAAAAAATTCCCCTTTTTGAGAGCAATTTTCGCAAGAATTTTCCTTATGTTCGTTCATCTCTCAGTATCTTGACTGTATCGCCCTCTACACACCTCGCATGTGCACGAAATTTTATACATAGAACCCTAAGACATAGGGCTACAAATTTTGTGCCCATGAACTTCGCATATTCTTTAGTATTCACTATCAAAACATTGCTCGAAACCATATAAGAGAAATCGAAGATTTCTGAAAGGGGTACCCCTTTGGTGAATTGGAGATTTCAATAATTTCTCCGAAATGTATTACCCTCGTGTTCAACTCGTTCGATATTTTTCCCCAAGAGATCTCATGGGTAAATGAATATATTGGAGTCGAAACGGAGCCTTAAGTCAACATTTCAAAAAAAATTCCCCTTTTTGAGAGCAATTTTCGCAAGTATTTTCCTTATGTTCGTTCATCTCTCAGTATCTTGACTGTATCGCCCTCTACACACCTCGCATGTGCACGAAATTTTATACATAGAACCCTAAGACATAGGGCTACAAATTTTGTGCCCATGAACTTCGCATATTCTTTAGTATTCACTATCAAAACATTGCTCGAAACCATATAAGAGAAATCGAAGATTTCTGAAAGGGGTACCCCTTTGGTGAATTGGAGATTTCAATAATTTCTCCGAAATGTATTACCCTCGTGTTCAACTCGTTCGATATTTCTCCCCAAGAGATCTCATGGGTAAATGAATATATTGGAGTCGAAACGGAGCCTTAAGTCAACATTTCAAAAAAAATTCCCCTTTTTGAGAGCAATTTTCGCAAGTTTTTTCCTTATGTTCGTTCATCTCTCAGTATCTTGACTGTATCGCCCTCTACACTCCTCGCATGTGCACGAAATTTTATACATAGAACCCTAAGACATAGGGCTACAAATTTTGTTCCCATGACCCTCGCATATTCTTTAGTATTCACTATCAAAACATTGCTCGAAACCATATAAGAGAAATCAAAGATTTCTGAAAGGGGTACCCCTTTGGTGAATTGGAGATTTCACTAATTTCTCCGAAATGTATTACCCTCGTGTTCAACTCGTTCGATATTTTTCCCCAAGAGATCTCATGGGTAAATGAATATATTGGAGTCGAAACGGAGCCTTAAGTCAACATTTCAAAAAAAATTCCCCTTTTTGAGAGCAATTTTCGCAAGTTTTTTCCTTATGTTCGTTCATCTCTCAGTATCTTGACTGTATCGCCCTCTACACACCTCGCATGTGCACGAAATTTTATACATAGCACCCTAAGACATAGGGCTACAAATTTTGTGCCCATGACCCTCGCATATTCTTTAGTATTCACTATCAAAACATTGCTCGAAACCATATTAGAAAAATCGAAGATTTCTGAAAGGGGTACCCCTTTGGTGAATTGGAGATTTCAATAATTTCTCCGAAATGTATAACCCTCGTGTTCAACTCGTTCGATATTTTTCCCCAAGAGATCTCATGGGTAAATGAATATATTGGAGTGGAAACGGAGACTTAAGTCAACATTTCAAAAAAAATTCCCCTTTTTGAGAGCAATTTTCGCAAGTTTTTTCCTTATGTTCGTTCATCTCTCAGTATCTTGACTGTATCGCCCTCTACACACCTCGCATGTGCACGAAATTTTATACATAGAACCCTAAGACATAGGGCTACAAATTTTTTGCCCATGACCCTCGCATATTCTTTAGTATTCACTATCAAAACATTGCTCGAAACCATATTAGAGAAATCGAAGATTTCTGAAAGGGGTACCCCTTTGGTGAATTGGAGATTTCAATAATTTCTCTGAAATGTATAACCCTCGTGTTCAACTCGTTCGATATTTTTCCCCAAGAGATCTCATGGGTAAATGAATATATTGGAGTGGAAACGGAGACTTAAGTCAACATTTCAAAAAAAATTCCCCTTTTTGAGAGCGATTTTCGCAAGTATTTTCCTTATGTTCGTTCATCTCTCAGTATCTTGACTGTATCGCCCTCTACACACCTCGCATGTGCACGAAATTTAATACATAGAACCCTAAGACATAGGTCTACAAATTTTGTGCCCATGACCCTCGCATATTCTTTAGTATTCACTATCTAAACATTGCTCGAAACCATATATGAGAAATCGAAGATTTCTGAAAGGGGTACCCCTTTGGTGAATTGGAGATTTCACTAATTTCTCCGAAATGTATTACCCTCGTGTTCAACTCGTTCGATATTTCTCCCCAAGAGATCTCATGGGTAAATGAATATATTGGAGTCGAAACGGAGACTTAAGTCAACATTTCAAAAAAAATTCCCCTTTTTGAGAGCAATTTTCGCAAGAATTTTCCTTATGTTCGTTCATCTCTCAGTATCTTGACTGTATCGCCCTCTACACACCTCGCATGTGCACGAAATTTTATACATAGAACCCTAAGACATAGGGCTACAAATTTTGTGCCCATGACCCTCGCATATTCTTTAGTATTCACTATCAAAACATTGCTCGAAACCATATTAGAGAAATCAAAGATTTCTGAAAGGGGTACCCCTTTGGTGAATTGGAGATTTCACTAATTTCTCCGAAATGTATTACCCTCGTGTTCAACTCGTTCGATATTTCTCCCCAAGAGATCTCATGGGTAAATGAATATATTGGAGTGGAAACGGAGACTTAAGTCAACATTTCAAAAAAAATTCCCCTATTTGAGGGCAATTTTCGCAAGTTTTTTCCTTATGTTCGTTCATGTCTCAGTATTTTGAGTGTATCGCCCTCTACACACCTCGCATGTGCACGAAATTTTATACATAGAACCCTAAGACATAGGGCTACAAATTTTGTGCCCATGACCCTCGCATATTCTTTAGTATTAACTATCAAAACATTGCTCGAAACCATATAAGAGAAATCGAAGATTTCTGAAAGGGGTACCCCTTTGGTGAATTGGAGATTTCACTAATTTCTCCGAAATGTATTACCCTCGTGTTCAACTCGTTCGATATTTTTCCCCAAGAGATCTCATGGGTAAATGAATATATTGGAGTCGAAACGGAGCCTTAAGTCAACATTTCAAAAAAAATTCCCCTTTTTGAGAGCAATTTTCGCAAGTTTTTTCCTTATGTTCGTTCATCTCTCAGTATCTTGACTGTATCGCCCTCTACACACCTCGCATGTGCACGAAATTTTATACATAGAACCCTAAGACATAGGGCTACAAATTTTGTGCCCATGAACCTCGCATATTCTTTAGTATTCACTATCAAAACATTGCTCGAAACCATATTAGAGAAATCGAAGATTTCTGAAAGGGGTACCCCTTTGGTGAATTGGAGATTTCAATAATTTCTCTGAAATGTATAACCCTCGTGTTCAACTCGTTCGATATTTTTCCCCAAGAGATCTCATGGGTAAATGAATATATTGGAGTGGAAACGGAGACTTAAGTCAACATTTCAAAAAAAATTCCCCTTTTTGAGAGCGATTTTCGCAAGTATTTTCCTTATGTTCGTTCATCTCTCAGTATCTTGACTGTATCGCCCTCTACACACCTCGCATGTGCACGAAATTTAATACATAGAACCCTAAGACATAGGTCTACAAATTTTGTGCCCATGACCCTCGCATATTCTTTAGTATTCACTATCTAAACATTGCTCGAAACCATATAAGAGAAATCGAAGATTTCTGAAAGGGGTACCCCTTTGGTGAATTGGAGATTTCACTAATTTCTCTGAAATGTATTACCCTCGTGTTCAACTCGTTCGATATTTTTCCCCAAGAGATCTCATGGGTAAATGAATATATTGGAGTCGAAACGGAGCCTTAAGTCAACATTTCAAAAAAAATTCCCCTTTTTGAGAGCAATTTTCGCAAGAATTTTCCTTATGTTCGTTCATCTCTCAGTATCTTGACTGTATCGCCCTCTACACACCTCGCATGTGCACGAAATTTTATACATAGAACCCTAAGACATAGGGCTACAAATTTTGTGCCCATGACCCTCTCATATTCTTTAGTATTCACTATCAAAACATTGCTCGAAACCATATTAGAGAAATCAAAGATTTCTGAAAGGGGTACCCCTTTGGTGAATTGGAGATTTCACTAATTTCTCCGAAATGTATTACCCTCGTGTTCAACTCGTTCGATATTTCTCCCCAAGAGATCTCATGGGTAAATGAATATATTGGAGTGGAAACGGAGACTTAAGTCAACATTTCAAAAAAAATTCCCCTTTTTGAGGGCAATTTTCGCAAGTTTTTTCCTTATGTTCGTTCATGTCTCAGTATTTTGAGTGTATCGCCCTCTACACACCTCGCATGTGCACGAAATTTTATACATAGAACCCTAAGACATAGGGCTACAAATTTTGTGCCCATGACCCTCGCATATTCTTTAGTATTAACTATCAAAACATTGCTCGAAACCATATAAGAGAAATCGAAGATTTCTGAAAGGGGTACCCCTTTGGTGAATTGGAGATTTCACTAATTTCTCCGAAATGTATTACCCTCGTGTTCAACTCGTTCGATATTTTTCCCCAAGAGATCTCATGGGTAAATGAATATATTGGAGTCGAAACGGAGCCTTAAGTCAACATTTCAAAAAAAATTCCCCTTTTTGAGAGCAATTTTCGCAAGTTTTTTCCTTATGTTCGTTCATCTCTCAGTATCTTGACTGTATCGCCCCCTACACACCTCGCATGTGCACGAAATTTTATACATAGAACCCTAAGACATAGGGCTACAAATTTTGTGCCCATGACCCTCGCATATTCTTTAGTATTAACTATCAAAACATTGCTCGAAACCATATAAGAGAAATCGAAGATTTCTGAAAGGGGTACCCCTTTGGTGAATTGGAGATTTCACTAATTTCTCCGAAATGTATTACCCTCGTGTTCAACTCGTTCGATATTTTTCCCCAAGAGATCTCATGGGTAAATGAATATATTGGAGTCAAAACGGAGCCTTAAGTCAACATTTCAAAAAAAATTCCCCTTTTTGAGAGCAATTTTCGCAAGTTTTTTCCTTATGTTCGTTCATCTCTCAGTATCTTGACTGTATCGCCCTCTACACACCTCGCATGTGCACGAAATTTAATACATAGAACCCTAAGACATAGGTCTACAAATTTTTTGCCCATGACCCTCGCATATTCTTTAGTATTAACTATCAAAACATTGCTCGAAACCATATAAGAGAAATCGAAGATTTCTGAAAGGGGTACCCCTTTGGTGAATTGGAGATTTCACTAATTTCTCCGAAATGTATTACCCTCGTGTTCAACTCGTTCGATATTTTTCCCCAAGAGATCTCATGGGTAAATGAATATATTGGAGTCGAAACGGAGCCTTAAGTCAACATTTCAAAAAAAATTCCCCTTTTTGAGAGCAATTTTCGCAAGTTTTTTCCTTATGTTCGTTCATCTCTCAGTATCTTGACTGTATCGCCCTCTACACACCTCGCATGTGCACGAAATTTTATACATAGAACCCTAAGACATAGGGCTACAAATTTTGTGCCCATGACCCTCGCATATTCTTTAGTATTCACTATCAAAACATTGCTCGAAACCATATTAGAAAAATCGAAGATTTCTGAAAGGGGTACCCCTTTGGTGAATTGGAGATTTCAATAATTTCTCCGAAATGTATAACCCTCGTGCTCAACTCGTTCGATATTTTTCCCCAAGAGATCTCATGGGTAAATGAATATATTGGAGTGGAAACGGAGACTTAAGTCAACATTTCAAAAAAAATTCTCCTTTTTGAGAGCAATTTTCGCAAGTTTTTTCCTTATGTTCGTTCATCTCTCAGTATCTTGACTGTATCGCCCTCTACACACCTCGCATGTGCACGAAATTTAATACATAGAACCCTAAGACATAGGTCTACAAATTTTTTGCCCATGACCCTCGCATATTCTTTAGTATTAACTATCAAAACATTGCTCGAAACCATATAAGAGAAATCGAAGATTTCTGAAAGGGGTACCCCTTTGGTGAATTGGAGATTTCACTAATTTCTCTGAAATGTATTACCCTCGTGTTCAACTCGTTCGATATTTTTCCCCAAGAGATCTCATGGGTAAATGAATATATTGGAGTCGAAACGGAGCCTTAAGTCAACATTTCAAAAAAAATTCCCCTTTTTGAGAGCAATTTTCGCAAGAATTTTCCTTATGTTCGTTCATCTCTCAGTATCTTGACTGTATCGCCCTCTACACACCTCGCATGTGCACGAAATTTTATACATAGAACCCTAAGACATAGGGCTACAAATTTTGTGCCCATGACCCTCTCATATTCTTTAGTATTCACTATCAAAACATTGCTCGAAACCATATTAGAGAAATCAAAGATTTCTGAAAGGGGTACCCCTTTGGTGAATTGGAGATTTCACTAATTTCTCCGAAATGTATTACCCTCGTGTTCAACTCGTTCGATATTTCTCCCCAAGAGATCTCATGGGTAAATGAATATATTGGAGTGGAAACGGAGACTTAAGTCAACATTTCAAAAAAAATTCCCCTTTTTGAGGGCAATTTTCGCAAGTTTTTTCCTTATGTTCGTTCATGTCTCAGTATTTTTAGTGTATCGCCCTCTACACACCTCGCATGTGCACGAAATTTTATACATAGAACCCTAAGACATAGGGCTACAAATTTTGTGCCCATGACCCTCGCATATTCTTTAGTATTAACTATCAAAACATTGCTCGAAACCATATAAGAGAAATCGAAGATTTCTGAAAGGGGTACCCCTTTGGTGAATTGGAGATTTCACTAATTTCTCCGAAATGTATTACCCTCGTGTTCAACTCGTTCGATATTTTTCCCCAAGAGATCTCATGGGTAAATGAATATATTGGAGTCGAAACGGAGCCTTAAGTCAACATTTCAAAAAAAATTCCCCTTTTTGAGAGCAATTTTCGCAAGTTTTTTCCTTATGTTCGTTCATCTCTCAGTATCTTGACTGTATCGCCCTCTACACACCTCGCATGTGCACGAAATTTTATACATAGAACCCTAAGACATAGGGCTACAAATTTTGTGCCCATGACCCTCGCATATTCTTTAGTATTAACTATCAAAACATTGCTCGAAACCATATAAGAGAAATCGAAGATTTCTGAAAGGGGTACCCCTTTGGTGAATTGGAGATTTCACTAATTTCTCCGAAATGTATTACCCTCGTGTTCAACTCGTTCGATATTTTTCCCCAAGAGATCTCATGGGTAAATGAATATATTGGAGTCAAAACGGAGCCTTAAGTCAACATTTCAAAAAAAATTCCCCTTTTTGAGAGCAATTTTCGCAAGTTTTTTCCTTATGTTCGTTCATCTCTCAGTATCTTGACTGTATCGCCCTCTACACACCTCGCATGTGCACGAAATTTAATACATAGAACCCTAAGACATAGGTCTACAAATTTTTTGCCCATGACCCTCGCATATTCTTTAGTATTAACTATCAAAACATTGCTCGAAACCATATAAGAGAAATCGAAGATTTCTGAAAGGGGTACCCCTTTGGTGAATTGGAGATTTCACTAATTTCTCCGAAATGTATTACCCTCGTGTTCAACTCGTTCGATATTTTTCCCCAAGAGATCTCATGGGTAAATGAATATATTGGAGTCGAAACGGAGCCTTAAGTCAACATTTCAAAAAAAATTCCCCTTTTTGAGAGCAATTTTCGCAAGTTTTTTCCTTATGTTCGTTCATCTCTCAGTATCTTGACTGTATCGCCCTCTACACACCTCGCATGTGCACGAAATTTTATACATAGAACCCTAAGACATAGGGCTACAAATTTTGTGCCCATGACCCTCGCATATTCTTTAGTATTAACTATCAAAACATTGCTCGAAACCATATAAGAGAAATCGAAGATTTCTGAAAGGGGTACCCCTTTGGTGAATTGGAGATTTCACTAATTTCTCCGAAATGTATTACCCTCGTGTTCAACTCGTTCGATATTTTTCCCCAAGAGATCTCATGGGTAAATGAATATATTGGAGTCAAAACGGAGCCTTAAGTCAACATTTCAAAAAAAATTCCCCTTTTTGAGAGCAATTTTCGCAAGTTTTTTCCTTATGTTCGTTCATCTCTCAGTATCTTGACTGTATCGCCCTCTACACACCTCGCATGTGCACGAAATTTAATACATAGAACCCTAAGACATAGGTCTACAAATTTTTTGCCCATGACCCTCGCATATTCTTTAGTATTAACTATCAAAACATTGCTCGAAACCATATAAGAGAAATCGAAGATTTCTGAAAGGGGTACCCCTTTGGTGAATTGGAGATTTCACTAATTTCTCCGAAATGTATTACCCTCGTGTTCAACTCGTTCGATATTTTTCCCCAAGAGATCTCATGGGTAAATGAATATATTGGAGTCGAAACGGAGCCTTAAGTCAACATTTCAAAAAAAATTCCCCTTTTTGAGAGCAATTTTCGCAAGTTTTTTCCTTATGTTCGTTCATCTCTCAGTATCTTGACTGTATCGCCCTCTACACACCTCGCATGTGCACGAAATTTTATACATAGAACCCTAAGACATAGGGCTACAAATTTTGTGCCCATGACCCTCGCATATTCTTTAGTATTCACTATCAAAACATTGCTCGAAACCATATTAGAAAAATCGAAGATTTCTGAAAGGGGTACCCCTTTGGTGAATTGGAGATTTCAATAATTTCTCCGAAATGTATAACCCTCGTGCTCAACTCGTTCGATATTTTTCCCCAAGAGATCTCATGGGTAAATGAATATATTGGAGTGGAAACGGAGACTTAAGTCAACATTTCAAAAAAAATTCTCCTTTTTGAGAGCAATTTTCGCAAGTTTTTTCCTTATGTTCGTTCATCTCTCAGTATCTTGACTGTATCGCCCTCTACACACCTCGCATGTGCACGAAATTTAATACATAGAACCCTAAGACATAGGTCTACAAATTTTTTTCCCATGACCCTCGCATATTCTTTAGTATTAACTATCAAAACATTGCTCGAAACCATATAAGAGAAATCGAAGATTTCTGAAAGGGGTACCCCTTTGGTGAATTGGAGATTTCACTAATTTCTCCGAAATGTATTACCCTCGTGTTCAACTCGTTCGATATTTTTCCCCAAGAGATCTCATGGGTAAATGAATATATTGGAGTCGAAACGGAGCCTTAAGTCAACATTTCAAAAAAAATTCCCCTTTTTGAGAGCAATTTTCGCAAGTTTTTTCCTTATGTTCGTTCATCTCTCAGTATCTTGACTGTATCGCCCTCTACACACCTCGCATGTGCACGAAATTTTATACATAGAACCCTAAGACATAGGGCTACAAATTTTGTGCCCATGACCCTCGCATATTCTTTAGTATTAACTATCAAAACATTGCTCGAAACCATATAAGAGAAATCGAAGATTTCTGAAAGGGGTACCCCTTTGGTGAATTGGAGATTTCACTAATTTCTCCGAAATGTATTACCCTCGTGTTCAACTCGTTCGATATTTTTCCCCAAGAGATCTCATGGGTAAATGAATATATTGGAGTCAAAACGGAGCCTTAAGTCAACATTTCAAAAAAAATTCCCCTTTTTGAGAGCAATTTTCGCAAGTTTTTTCCTTATGTTCGTTCATCTCTCAGTATCTTGACTGTATCGCCCTCTACACACCTCGCATGTGCACGAAATTTAATACATAGAACCCTAAGACATAGGTCTACAAATTTTTTGCCCATGACCCTCGCATATTCTTTAGTATTAACTATCAAAACATTGCTCGAAACCATATAAGAGAAATCGAAGATTTCTGAAAGGGGTACCCCTTTGGTGAATTGGAGATTTCACTAATTTCTCCGAAATGTATTACCCTCGTGTTCAACTCGTTCGATATTTTTCCCCAAGAGATCTCATGGGTAAATGAATATATTGGAGTCGAAACGGAGCCTTAAGTCAACATTTCAAAAAAAATTCCCCTTTTTGAGAGCAATTTTCGCAAGTTTTTTCCTTATGTTCGTTCATCTCTCAGTATCTTGACTGTATCGCCCTCTACACACCTCGCATGTGCACGAAATTTTATACATAGAACCCTAAGACATAGGGCTACAAATTTTGTGCCCATGACCCTCGCATATTCTTTAGTATTCACTATCAAAACATTGCTCGAAACCATATTAGAAAAATCGAAGATTTCTGAAAGGGGTACCCCTTTGGTGAATTGGAGATTTCAATAATTTCTCCGAAATGTATAACCCTCGTGCTCAACTCGTTCGATATTTTTCCCCAAGAGATCTCATGGGTAAATGAATATATTGGAGTGGAAACGGAGACTTAAGTCAACATTTCAAAAAAAATTCTCCTTTTTGAGAGCAATTTTCGCAAGTTTTTTCCTTATGTTCGTTCATCTCTCAGTATCTTGACTGTATCGCCCTCTACACACCTCGCATGTGCACGAAATTTAATACATAGAACCCTAAGACATAGGTCTACAAATTTTTTGCCCATGACCCTCGCATATTCTTTAGTATTAACTATCAAAACATTGCTCGAAACCATATAAGAGAAATCGAAGATTTCTGAAAGGGGTACCCCTTTGGTGAATTGGAGATTTCACTAATTTCTCTGAAATGTATTACCCTCGTGTTCAACTCGTTCGATATTTTTCCCCAAGAGATCTCATGGGTAAATGAATATATTGGAGTCGAAACGGAGCCTTAAGTCAACATTTCAAAAAAAATTCCCCTTTTTGAGAGCAATTTTCGCAAGAATTTTCCTTATGTTCGTTCATCTCTCAGTATCTTGACTGTATCGCCCTCTACACACCTCGCATGTGCACGAAATTTTATACATAGAACCCTAAGACATAGGGCTACAAATTTTGTGCCCATGACCCTCGCATATTCTTTAGTATTAACTATCAAAACATTGCTCGAAACCATATAAGAGAAATCGAAGATTTCTGAAAGGGGTACCCCTTTGGTGAATTGGAGATTTCACTAATTTCTCCGAAATGTATTACCCTCGTGTTCAACTCGTTCGATATTTTTCCCCAAGAGATCTCATGGGTAAATGAATATATTGGAGTCAAAACGGAGACTTAAGTCAACATTTCAAAAAAAATTCTCCTTTTTGAGAGCAATTTTCGCAAGTTTTTTCCTTATGTTCGTTCATCTCTCAGTATCTTGACTGTATCGCCCTCTACACACCTCGCATGTGCACGAAATTTAATACATAGAACCCTAAGACATAGATCTACAAATTTTTTGCCCATGACCCTCGCATATTCTTTAGTATTAACTATCAAAACATTGCTCGAAACCATATAAGAGAAATCGAAGATTTCTGAAAGGGGTACCCCTTTGGTGAATTGGAGATTTCACTAATTTCTCTGAAATGTATTACCCTCGTGTTCAACTCGTTCGATATTTTTCCCCAAGAGATCTCATGGGTAAATGAATATATTGGAGTCGAAACGGAGCCTTAAGTCAACATTTCAAAAAAAATTCCCCTTTTTGAGAGCAATTTTCGCAAGAATTTTCCTTATGTTCGTTCATCTCTCAGTATCTTGACTGTATCGCCCTCTACACACCTCGCATGTGCACGAAATTTTATACATAGAACCCTAAGACATAGGGCTACAAATTTTGTGCCCATGACCCTCGCATATTCTTTAGTATTAACTATCAAAACATTGCTCGAAACCATATAAGAGAAATCGAAGATTTCTGAAAGGGGTACCCCTTTGGTGAATTGGAGATTTCAATAATTTCTCCGAAATGTATAACCCTCGTGCTCAACTCGTTCGATATTTTTCCCCAAGAGATCTCATGGGTAAATGAATATATTGGAGTGGAAACGGAGACTTAAGTCAACATTTCAAAAAAATTCTCCTTTTTGAGAGCAATTTTCGCAAGTTTTTTCCTTATGTTCGTTCATCTCTCAGTATCTTGACTGTATCGCCCTCTACACACCTCGCATGTGCACGAAATTTAATACATAGAACCCTAAGACATAGGTCTACAAATTTTTTGCCCATGACCCTCGCATATTCTTTAGTATTAACTATCAAAACATTGCTCGAAACCATATAAGAGAAATCGAAGATTTCTGAAAGGGGTACCCCTTTGGTGAATTGGAGATTTCACTAATTTCTCTGAAATGTATTACCCTCGTGTTCAACTCGTTCGATATTTTTCCCCAAGAGATCTCATGGGTAAATGAATATATTGGAGTCGAAACGGAGCCTTAAGTCAACATTTCAAAAAAAATTCCCCTTTTTGAGAGCAATTTTCGCAAGAATTTTCCTTATGTTCGTTCATCTCTCAGTATCTTGACTGTATCGCCCTCTACACACCTCGCATGTGCACGAAATTTTATACATAGAACCCTAAGACATAGGGCTACAAATTTTGTGCCCATGACCCTCTCATATTCTTTAGTATTCACTATCAAAACATTGCTCGAAACCATATTAGAGAAATCAAAGATTTCTGAAAGGGGTACCCCTTTGGTGAATTGGAGATTTCACTAATTTCTCCGAAATGTATTACCCTCGTGTTCAACTCGTTCGATATTTCTCCCCAAGAGATCTCATGGGTAAATGAATATATTGGAGTGGAAACGGAGACTTAAGTCAACATTTCAAAAAAAATTCCCCTTTTTGAGGGCAATTTTCGCAAGTTTTTTCCTTATGTTCGTTCATGTCTCAGTATTTTGAGTGTATCGCCCTCTACACACCTCGCATGTGCACGAAATTTAATACATAGAACCCTAAGACATAGGTCTACAAATTTTGTGCCCATGACCCTCGCATATTCTTTAGTATTAACTATCAAAACATTGCTCGAAACCATATAAGAGAAATCGAAGATTTCTGAAAGGGGTACCCCTTTGGTGAATTGGAGATTTCACTAATTTCTCCGAAATGTATTACCCTCGTGTTCAACTCGTTCGATATTTCTCCCCAAGAGATCTCATGGGTAAATGAATATATTGGAGTGGAAACGGAGACTTAAGTCAACATTTCAAAAAAAATTCCCCTTTTTGAGGGCAATTTTCGCAAGTTTTTTCCTTATGTTCGTTCATGTCTCAGTATTTTGAGTGTATCGCCCTCTACACACCTCGCATGTGCACGAAATTTTATACATAGAACCCTAAGACATAGGGCTACAAATTTTGTGCCCATGACCCTCGCATATTCTTTAGTATTAACTATCAAAACATTGCTCGAAACCATATAAGAGAAATCGAAGATTTCTGAAAGGGGTACCCCTTTGGTGAATTGGAGATTTCACTAATTTCTCCGAAATGTATTACCCTCGTGTTCAACTCGTTCGATATTTTTCCCCAAGAGATCTCATGGGTAAATGAATATATTGGAGTCGAAACGGAGCCTTAAGTCAACATTTCAAAAAAAATTCCCCTTTTTGAGAGCAATTTTCGCAAGTTTTTTCCTTATGTTCGTTCATCTCTCAGTATCTTGACTGTATCGCCCTCTACACACCTCGCATGTGCACGAAATTTTATACATAGAACCCTAAGACATAGGGCTACAAATTTTGTGCCCATGACCCTCGCATATTCTTTAGTATTAACTATCAAAACATTGCTCGAAACCATATAAGAGAAATCGAAGATTTCTGAAAGGGGTACCCCTTTGGTGAATTGGAGATTTCACTAATTTCTCCGAAATGTATTACCCTCGTGTTCAACTCGTTCGATATTTTTCCCCAAGAGATCTCATGGGTAAATGAATATATTGGAGTCAAAACGGAGACTTAAGTCAACATTTCAAAAAAAATTCTCCTTTTTGAGAGCAATTTTCGCAAGTTTTTTCCTTATGTTCGTTCATCTCTCAGTATCTTGACTGTATCGCCCTCTACACACCTCGCATGTGCACGAAATTTAATACATAGAACCCTAAGACATAGGTCTACAAATATTTTGCCCATGACCCTCGCATATTCTTTAGTATTAACTATCAAAACATTGCTCGAAACCATATAAGAGAAATCGAAGATTTCTGAAAGGGGTACCCCTTTGGTGAATTGGAGATTTCACTAATTTCTCTGAAATGTATTACCCTCGTGTTCAACTCGTTCGATATTTTTCCCCAAGAGATCTCATGGGTAAATGAATATATTGGAGTCGAAACGGAGCCTTAAGTCAACATTTCAAAAAAAATTCCCCTTTTTGAGAGCAATTTTCGCAAGAATTTTCCTTATGTTCGTTCATCTCTCAGTATCTTGACTGTATCGCCCTCTACACACCTCGCATGTGCACGAAATTTAATACATAGAACCCTAAGACATAGGTCTACAAATTTTGTGCCCATGACCCTCGCATATTCTTTAGTATTAACTATCAAAACATTGCTCGAAACCATATAAGAGAAATCGAAGATTTCTGAAAGGGGTACCCCTTTGGTGAATTGGAGATTTCACTAATTTCTCTGAAATGTATAACCCTCGTGCTCAACTCGTTCGATATTTTTCCCCAAGAGATCTCATGGGTAAATGAATATATTGGAGTCGAAACGGAGACTTAAGTCAACATTTCAAAAAAAATTCCCCTTTTTGAGAGCAATTTTCGCAAGAATTTTCCTTATGTTCGTTCATCTCTCAGTATCTTGACTGTATCGCCCTCTACACACCTCGCATGTGCACGAAATTTTATACATAGAACCCTAAGACATAGGTCTACAAATTTTTTGCCCATGACCCTCGCATATTCTTTAGTATTCACTATCAAAACATTGCTCGAAACCATATTAGAGAAATCAAAGATTTCTGAAAGGGGTACCCCTTTGGTGAATTGGAGATTTCACTAATTTCTCCGAAATGTATTACCCTCGTGTTCAACTCGTTCGATATTTCTCCCCAAGAGATCTCATGGGTAAATGAATATATTGGAGTGGAAACGGAGACTTAAGTCAACATTTCAAAAAAAATTCCCCTTTTTGAGGGCAATTTTCGCAAGTTTTTTCCTTATGTTCGTTCATGTCTCAGTATTTTGAGTGTATCGCCCTCTACACACCTCGCATGTGCACGAAATTTAATACATAGAACCCTAAGACATAGGTCTACAAATTTTGTGCCCATGACCCTCGCATATTCTTTAGTATTAACTATCAAAACATTGCTCGAAACCATATAAGAGAAATCGAAGATTTCTGAAAGGGGTACCCCTTTGGTGAATTGGAGATTTCACTAATTTCTCCGAAATGTATTACCCTCGTGTTCAACTCGTTCGATATTTCTCCCCAAGAGATCTCATGGGTAAATGAATATATTGGAGTGGAAACGGAGACTTAAGTCAACATTTCAAAAAAAATTCCCCTTTTTGAGGGCAATTTTCGCAAGTTTTTTCCTTATGTTCGTTCATGTCTCAGTATTTTGAGTGTATCGCCCTCTACACACCTCGCATGTGCACGAAATTTTATACATAGAACCCTAAGACATAGGGCTACAAATTTTGTGCCCATGACCCTCGCATATTCTTTAGTATTAACTATCAAAACATTGCTCGAAACCATATAAGAGAAATCGAAGATTTCTGAAAGGGGTACCCCTTTGGTGAATTGGAGATTTCACTAATTTCTCCGAAATGTATTACCCTCGTGTTCAACTCGTTCGATATTTTTCCCCAAGAGATCTCATGGGTAAATGAATATATTGGAGTCGAAACGGAGCCTTAAGTCAACATTTCAAAAAAAATTCCCCTTTTTGAGAGCAATTTTCGCAAGTTTTTTCCTTATGTTCGTTCATCTCTCAGTATCTTGACTGTATCGCCCTCTACACACCTCGCATGTGCACGAAATTTTATACATAGAACCCTAAGACATAGGGCTACAAATTTTGTGCCCATGACCCTCGCATATTCTTTAGTATTAACTATCAAAACATTGCTCGAAACCATATAAGAGAAATCGAAGATTTCTGAAAGGGGTACCCCTTTGGTGAATTGGAGATTTCACTAATTTCTCCGAAATGTATTACCCTCGTGTTCAACTCGTTCGATATTTTTCCCCAAGAGATCTCATGGGTAAATGAATATATTGGAGTCGAAACGGAGCCTTAAGTCAACATTTCAAAAAAAATTCCCCTTTTTGAGAGAAATTTTCGCAAGTTTTTTCCTTATGTTCGTTCATCTCTCAGTATCTTGACTGTATCGCCCTCTACACACCTCGCATGTGCACGAAATTTAATACATAGAACCCTAAGACATAGGTCTACAAATTTTTTGCCCATGACCCTCGCATATTCTTTAGTATTAACTATCAAAACATTGCTCGAAACCATATAAGAGAAATCGAAGATTTCTGAAAGGGGTACCCCTTTGGTGAATTGGAGATTTCACTAATTTCTCCGAAATGTATTACCCTCGTGTTCAACTCGTTCGATATTTTTCCCCAAGAGATCTCATGGGTAAATGAATATATTGGAGTCGAAACGGAGCCTTAAGTCAACATTTCAAAAAAAATTCCCCTTTTTGAGAGCAATTTTCGCAAGAATTTTCCTTATGTTCGTTCATCTCTCAGTATCTTGACTGTATCGCCCTCTACACACCTCGCATGTGCACGAAATTTTATACATAGAACCCTAAGACATAGGGCTACAAATTTTGTGCCCATGACCCTCGCATATTCTTTAGTATTAACTATCAAAACATTGCTCGAAACCATATAAGAGAAATCGAAGATTTCTGAAAGGGGTACCCCTTTGGTGAATTGGAGATTTCAATAATTTCTCCGAAATGTATAACCCTCGTGCTCAACTCGTTCGATATTTTTCCCCAAGAGATCTCATGGGTAAATGAATATATTGGAGTGGAAACGGAGACTTAAGTCAACATTTCAAAAAAAATTCCCCTTTTTGAGAGCAATTTTCGCAAGTTTTTTCCTTATGTTCGTTCATCTCTCAGTATCTTGACTGTATCGCCCTCTACACACCTCGCATGTGCACGAAATTTAATACATAGAACCCTAAGACATAGGTCTACAAATTTTTTGCCCATGACCCTCGCATATTCTTTAGTATTAACTATCAAAACATTGCTCGAAACCATATAAGAGAAATCGAAGATTTCTGAAAGGGGTACCCCTTTGGTGAATTGGAGATTTCACTAATTTCTCTGAAATGTATTACCCTCGTGTTCAACTCGTTCGATATTTTTCCCCAAGAGATCTCATGGGTAAATGAATATATTGGAGTCGAAACGGAGCCTTAAGTCAACATTTCAAAAAAAATTCCCCTTTTTGAGAGCAATTTTCGCAAGAATTTTCCTTATGTTCGTTCATCTCTCAGTATCTTGACTGTATCGCCCTCTACACACCTCGCATGTGCACGAAATTTTATACATAGAACCCTAAGACATAGGGCTACAAATTTTGTGCCCATGACCCTCTCATATTCTTTAGTATTCACTATCAAAACATTGCTCGAAACCATATTAGAGAAATCAAAGATTTCTGAAAGGGGTACCCCTTTGGTGAATTGGAGATTTCACTAATTTCTCCGAAATGTATTACCCTCGTGTTCAACTCGTTCGATATTTCTCCCCAAGAGATCTCATGGGTAAATGAATATATTGGAGTGGAAACGGAGACTTAAGTCAACATTTCAAAAAAAATTCCCCTTTTTGAGGGCAATTTTCGCAAGTTTTTTCCTTATGTTCGTTCATGTCTCAGTATTTTGAGTGTATCGCCCTCTACACACCTCGCATGTGCACGAAATTTTATACATAGAACCCTAAGACATAGGGCTACAAATTTTGTGCCCATGACCCTCGCATATTCTTTAGTATTAACTATCAAAACATTGCTCGAAACCATATAAGAGAAATCGAAGATTTCTGAAAGGGGTACCCCTTTGGTGAATTGGAGATTTCACTAATTTCTCCGAAATGTATTACCCTCGTGTTCAACTCGTTCGATATTTTTCCCCAAGAGATCTCATGGGTAAATGAATATATTGGAGTCGAAACGGAGCCTTAAGTCAACATTTCAAAAAAAATTCCCCTTTTTGAGAGCAATTTTCGCAAGTTTTTTCCTTATGTTCGTTCATCTCTCAGTATCTTGACTGTATCGCCCTCTACACACCTAGCATGTGCACGAAATTTTATACATAGAACCCTAAGACATAGGGCTACAAATTTTGTGCCCATGAACCTCGCATATTCTTTAGTATTAACTATCAAAACATTGCTCGAAACCATATAAGAGAAATCGAAGATTTCTGAAAGGGGTACCCCTTTGGTGAATTGGAGATTTCACTAATTTCTCCGAAATGTATTACCCTCGTGTTCAACTCGTTCGATATTTTTCCCCAAGAGATCTCATGGGTAAATGAATATATTGGAGTCGAAACGGAGCCTTAAGTCAACATTTCAAAAAAAATTCCCCTTTTTGAGAGAAATTTTCGCAAGTTTTTTCCTTATGTTCGTTCATCTCTCAGTATCTTGACTGTATCGCCCTCTACACACCTCGCATGTGCACGAAATTTAATACATAGAACCCTAAGACATAGGTCTACAAATTTTTTGCCCATGACCCTCGCATATTCTTTAGTATTAACTATCAAAACATTGCTCGAAACCATATAAGAGAAATCGAAGATTTCTGAAAGGGGTACCCCTTTGGTGAATTGGAGATTTCACTAATTTCTCCGAAATGTATTACCCTCGTGTTCAACTCGTTCGATATTTTTCCCCAAGAGATCTCATGGGTAAATGAATATATTGGAGTCGAAACGGAGCCTTAAGTCAACATTTCAAAAAAAATTCCCCTTTTTGAGAGCAATTTTCGCAAGTTTTTTCCTTATGTTCGTTCATCTCTCAGTATCTTGACTGTATCGCCCTCTACACACCTCGCATGTGCACGAAATTTTATACATAGAACCCTAAGACATAGGGCTACAAATTTTGTGCCCATGACCCTCGCATATTCTTTAGTATTCACTATCAAAACATTGCTCGAAACCATATTAGAAAAATCGAAGATTTCTGAAAGGGGTACCCCTTTGGTGAATTGGAGATTTCAATAATTTCTCCGAAATGTATAACCCTCGTGCTCAACTCGTTCGATATTTTTCCCCAAGAGATCTCATGGGTAAATGAATATATTGGAGTGGAAACGGAGACTTAAGTCAACATTTCAAAAAAAATTCCCCTTTTTGAGAGCAATTTTCGCAAGTTTTTTCCTTATGTTCGTTCATCTCTCAGTATCTTGACTGTATCGCCCTCTACACACCTCGCATGTGCACGAAATTTAATACATAGAACCCTAAGACATAGGTCTACAAATTTTTTGCCCATGACCCTCGCATATTCTTTAGTATTAACTATCAAAACATTGCTCGAAACCATATAAGAGAAATCAAAGATTTCTGAAAGGGGTACCCCTTTGGTGAATTGGAGATTTCACTAATTTCTCCGAAATGTATTACCCTCGTGTTCAACTCGTTCGATATTTTTCCCCAAGAGATCTCATGGGTAAATGAATATATTGGAGTCGAAACGGAGCCTTAAGTCAACATTTCAAAAAAAATTCCCCTTTTTGAGAGCAATTTTCGCAAGAATTTTCCTTATGTTCGTTCATCTCTCAGTATCTTGACTGTATCGCCCTCTACACACCTCGCATGTGCACGAAATTTTATACATAGAACCCTAAGACATAGGGCTACAAATTTTGTGCCCATGACCCTCTCATATTCTTTAGTATTCACTATCAAAACATTGCTCGAAACCATATTAGAGAAATCAAAGATTTCTGAAAGGGGTACCCCTTTGGTGAATTGGAGATTTCACTAATTTCTCCGAAATGTATTACCCTCGTGTTCAACTCGTTCGATATTTCTCCCCAAGAGATCTCATGGGTAAATGAATATATTGGAGTGGAAACGGAGACTTAAGTCAACATTTCAAAAAAAATTCCCCTTTTTGAGGGCAATTTTCGCAAGTTTTTTCCTTATGTTCGTTCATGTCTCAGTATCTTGAGTGTATCGCCCTCTACACACCTCGCATGTGCACGAAATTTTATACATAGAACCCTAAGACATAGGGCTACAAATTTTGTGCCCATGACCCTCGCATATTCTTTAGTATTAACTATCAAAACATTGCTCGAAACCATATAAGAGAAATCGAAGATTTCTGAAAGGGGTACCCCTTTGGTGAATTGGAGATTTCACTAATTTCTCCGAAATGTATTACCCTCGTGTTCAACTCGTTCGATATTTTTCCCCAAGAGATCTCATGGGTAAATGAATATATTGGAGTCGAAACGGAGCCTTAAGTCAACATTTCAAAAAAAATTCCCCTTTTTGAGAGCAATTTTCGCAAGTTTTTTCCTTATGTTCGTTCATGTCTCAGTATTTTGAGTGTATCGCCCTCTACACACCTCGCATGTGCACGAAATTTTATACATAGAACCCTAAGACATAGGGCTACAAATTTTGTGCCCATGACCCTCGCATATTCTTTAGTATTAACTATCAAAACATTGCTCGAAACCATATAAGAGAAATCGAAGATTTCTGAAAGGGGTACCCCTTTGGTGAATTGGAGATTTCACTAATTTCTCCGAAATGTATTACCCTCGTGTTCGACTCGTTCGATATTTTTCCCCAAGAGATCTCATGGGTAAATGAATATATTGGAGTCGAAACGGAGCCTTAAGTCAACATTTCAAAAAAAATTCCCCTTTTTGAGAGCAATTTTCGCAAGTTTTTTCCTTATGTTCGTTCATCTCTCAGTATCTTGACTGTATCGCCCTCTACACACCTCGCATGTGCACGAAATTTTATACATAGAACCCTAAGACATAGGGCTACAAATTTTGTGCCCATGACCCTCGCATATTCTTTAGTATTAACTATCAAAACATTGCTCGAAACCATATAAGAGAAATCGAAGATTTCTGAAAGGGGTACCCCTTTGGTGAATTGGAGATTTCACTAATTTCTCCGAAATGTATTACCCTCGTGTTCAACTCGTTCGATATTTTTCCCCAAGAGATCTCATGGGTAAATGAATATATTGGAGTCGAAACGGAGCCTTAAGTCAACATTTCAAAAAAAATTCCCCTTTTTGAGAGCAATTTTCGCAAGTTTTTTCCTTATGTTCGTTCATCTCTCAGTATCTTGACTGTATCGCCCTCTACACACCTCGCATGTGCACGAAATTTAATACATAGAACCCTAAGACATAGGTCTACAAATTTTTTGCCCATGACCCTCGCATATTCTTTAGTATTAACTATCAAAACATTGCTCGAAACCATATAAGAGAAATCGAAGATTTCTGAAAGGGGTACCCCTTTGGTGAATTGGAGATTTCACTAATTTCTCCGAAATGTATTACCCTCGTGTTCAACTCGTTCGATATTTTTCCTCAAGAGATCTCATGGGTAAATGAATATATTGGAGTCGAAACGGAGCCTTAAGTCAACATTTCAAAAAAAATTCCCCTTTTTGAGAGCAATTTTCGCAAGTTTTTTCCTTATGTTCGTTCATCTCTCAGTATCTTGACTGTATCGCCCTCTACACACCTCGCATGTGCACGAAATTTTATACATAGAACCCTAAGACATAGGGCTACAAATTTTGTGCCCATGACCCTCGCATATTCTTTAGTATTCACTATCAAAACATTGCTCGAAACCATATTAGAAAAATCAAAGATTTCTGAAAGGGGTACCCCTTTGGTGAATTGGAGATTTCAATAATTTCTCCGAAATGTATAACCCTCGTGCTCAACTCGTTCGATATTTTTCCCCAAGAGATCTCATGGGTAAATGAATATATTGGAGTGGAAACGGAGACTTAAGTCAACATTTCAAAAAAAATTCCCCTTTTTGAGAGCAATTTTCGCAAGTTTTTTCCTTATGTTCGTTCATCTCTCAGTATCTTGACTGTATCGCCCTCTACACACCTCGCATGTGCACGAAATTTAATACATAGAACCCTAAGACATAGGTCTACAAATTTTTTGCCCATGACCCTCGCATATTCTTTAGTATTAACTATCAAAACATTGCTCGAAACCATATAAGAGAAATCGAAGATTTCTGAAAGGGGTACCCCTTTGGTGAATTGGAGATTTCACTAATTTCTCTGAAATGTATTACCCTCGTGTTCAACTCGTTCGATATTTTTCCCCAAGAGATCTCATGGGTAAATGAATATATTGGAGTCGAAACGGAGCCTTAAGTCAACATTTCAAAAAAAATTCCCCTTTTTGAGAGCAATTTTCGCAAGAATTTTCCTTATGTTCGTTCATCTCTCAGTATCTTGACTGTATCGCCCTCTACACACCTCGCATGTGCACGAAATTTTATACATAGAACCCTAAGACATAGGGCTACAAATTTTGTGCCCATGACCCTCTCATATTCTTTAGTATTCACTATCAAAACATTGCTCGAAACCATATTAGAGAAATCAAAGATTTCTGAAAGGGGTACCCCTTTGGTGAATTGGAGATTTCACTAATTTCTCCGAAATGTATTACCCTCGTGTTCAACTCGTTCGATATTTCTCCCCAAGAGATCTCATGGGTAAATGAATATATTGGAGTGGAAACGGAGACTTAAGTCAACATTTCAAAAAAAATTCCCCTTTTTGAGGGCAATTTTCGCAAGTTTTTTCCTTATGTTCGTTCATGTCTCAGTATTTTGAGTGTATCGCCCTCTACACACCTCGCATGTGCACGAAATTTTATACATAGAACCCTAAGACATAGGGCTACAAATTTTGTGCCCATGACCCTCGCATATTCTTTAGTATTAACTATCAAAACATTGCTCGAAACCATATAAGAGAAATCGAAGATTTCTGAAAGGGGTACCCCTTTGGTGAATTGGAGATTTCACTAATTTCTCCGAAATGTATTACCCTCGTGTTCAACTCGTTCGATATTTTTCCCCAAGAGATCTCATGGGTAAATGAATATATTGGAGTCGAAACGGAGCCTTAAGTCAACATTTCAAAAAAAATTCCCCTTTTTGAGAGCAATTTTCGCAAGTTTTTTCCTTATGTTCGTTCATCTCTCAGTATCTTGACTGTATCGTCCTCTACACACCTCGCATGTGCACGAAATTTTATACATAGAACCCTAAGACATAGGGCTACAAATTTTGTGCCCATGAACCTCGCATATTCTTTAGTATTCACTATCAAAACATTGCTCGAAACCATATTAGAGAAATCGAAGATTTCTGAAAGGGGTACCCCTTTGGTGAATTGGAGATTTCAATAATTTCTCTGAAATGTATAACCCTCGTGTTCAACTCGTTCGATATTTTTCCCCAAGAGATCTCATGGGTAAATGAATATATTGGAGTGGAAACGGAGACTTAAGTCAACATTTAAAAAAAAATTCCCCTTTTTGAGAGCGATTTTCGCAAGTATTTTCCTTATGTTCGTTCATCTCTCAGTATCTTGACTGTATCGCCCTCTACACACCTCGCATGTGCACGAAATTTAATACATAGAACCCTAAGACATAGGTCTACAAATTTTGTGCCCATGACCCTCGCATATTCTTTAGTATTCACTATCTAAACATTGCTCGAAACCATATTAGAGAAATCGAAGATTTCTGAAAGGGGTACCCCTTTGGTGAATTGGAGATTTCACTAATTTCTCCGAAATGTATTACCCTCGTGTTCAACTCGTTCGATATTTTTCCCCAAGAGATCTCATGGGTAAATGAATATATTGGAGTCGAAACGGAGCCTTAAGTCAACATTTCAAAAAAAATTCCCCTTTTTGAGAGCAATTTTCGCAAGTATTTTCCTTATGTTCGTTCATCTCTCAGTATCTTGACTGTATCGCCCTCTACACACCTCGCATGTGCACGAAATTTTATACATAGAACCCTAAGACATAGGGCTACAAATTTTGTGCCCATGAACTTCGCATATTCTTTAGTATTCACTATCAAAACATTGCTCGAAACCATATAAGAGAAATCGAAGATTTCTGAAAGGGGTACCCCTTTGGTGAATTGGAGATTTCAATAATTTCTCCGAAATGTATTACCCTCGTGTTCAACTCGTTCGATATTTCTCCCCAAGAGATCTCATGGGTAAATGAATATATTGGAGTCGAAACGGAGCCTTAAGTCAACATTTCAAAAAAAATTCCCCTTTTTGAGAGCAATTTTCGCAAGTTTTTTCCTTATGTTCGTTCATCTCTCAGTATCTTGACTGTATCGCCCTCTACACTCCTCGCATGTGCACGAAATTTTATACATAGAACCCTAAGACATAGGGCTACAAATTTTGTGCCCATGAACCTCGCATATTCTTTAGTATTCACTATCAAAACATTGCTCGAAACCATATTAGAGAAATCGAAGATTTCTGAAAGTGGTACCCCTTTGGTGAATTGGAGATTTCACTAATTTCTCCGAAATGTATTACCCTCGTGTTCAACTCGTTCGATATTTTTCCCCAAGAGATCTCATGGGTAAATGAATATATTGGAGTCGAAACGGAGCCTTAAGTCAACATTTCAAAAAAAATTCCCCTTTTTGAGAGCAATTTTCGCAAGTTTTTTCCTTATGTTCGTTCATCTCTCAGTATCTTGACTGTATCGCCCTCTACACACCTCGCATGTGCACGAAATTTAATACATAGAACCCTAAGACATAGGTCTACAAATTTTTTGCCCATGACCCTCGCATATTCTTTAGTATTAACTATCAAAACATTGCTCGAAACCATATAAGAGAAATCGAAGATTTCTGAAAGGGGTACCCCTTTGGTGAATTGGAGATTTCACTAATTTCTCCGAAATGTATTACCCTCGTGTTCAACTCGTTCGATATTTTTCCCCAAGAGATCTCATGGGTAAATGAATATATTGGAGTCGAAACGGAGCCTTAAGTCAACATTTCAAAAAAAATTCCCCTTTTTGAGAGCAATTTTCGCAAGTTTTTTCCTTATGTTCGTTCATCTCTCAGTATCTTGACTGTATCGCCCTCTACACACCTCGCATGTGCACGAAATTTTATACATAGAACCCTAAGACATAGGGCTACAAATTTTGTGCCCATGACCCTCGCATATTCTTTAGTATTCACTATCAAAACATTGCTCGAAACCATATTAGAAAAATCGAAGATTTCTGAAAGGGGTACCCCTTTGGTGAATTGGAGATTTCAATAATTTCTCCGAAATGTATAACCCTCGTGCTCAACTCGTTCGATATTTTTCCCCAAGAGATCTCATGGGTAAATGAATATATTGGAGTGGAAACGGAGACTTAAGTCAACATTTCAAAAAAAATTCCCCTTTTTGAGAGCAATTTTCGCAAGTTTTTTCCTTATGTTCGTTCATCTCTCAGTATCTTGACTGTATCGCCCTCTACACACCTCGCATGTGCACGAAATTTAATACATAGAACCCTAAGACATAGGTCTACAAATTTTTTGCCCATGACCCTCGCATATTCTTTAGTATTAACTATCAAAACATTGCTCGAAACCATATAAGAGAAATCGAAGATTTCTGAAAGGGGTACCCCTTTGGTGAATTGGAGATTTCACTAATTTCTCTGAAATGTATTACCCTCGTGTTCAACTCGTTCGATATTTTTCCCCAAGAGATCTCATGGGTAAATGAATATATTGGAGTCGAAACGGAGCCTTAAGTCAACATTTCAAAAAAAATTCCCCTTTTTGAGAGCAATTTTCGCAAGAATTTTCCTTATGTTCGTTCATCTCTCAGTATCTTGACTGTATCGCCCTCTACACACCTCGCATGTGCACGAAATTTTATACATAGAACCCTAAGACATAGGGCTACAAATTTTGTGCCCATGACCCTCTCATATTCTTTAGTATTCACTATCAAAACATTGCTCGAAACCATATTAGAGAAATCAAAGATTTCTGAAAGGGGTACCCCTTTGGTGAATTGGAGATTTCACTAATTTCTCCGAAATGTATTACCCTCGTGTTCAACTCGTTCGATATTTCTCCCCAAGAGATCTCATGGGTAAATGAATATATTGGAGTGGAAACGGAGACTTAAGTCAACATTTCAAAAAAAATTCCCCTTTTTGAGGGCAATTTTCGCAAGTTTTTTCCTTATGTTCGTTCATGTCTCAGTATTTTGAGTGTATCGCCCTCTACACACCTCGCATGTGCACGAAATTTTATACATAGAACCCTAAGACATAGGGCTACAAATTTTGTGCCCATGACCCTCGCATATTCTTTAGTATTAACTATCAAAACATTGCTCGAAACCATATAAGAGAAATCGAAGATTTCTGAAAGGGGTACCCCTTTGGTGAATTGGAGATTTCACTAATTTCTCCGAAATGTATTACCCTCGTGTTCAACTCGTTCGATATTTTTCCCCAAGAGATCTCATGGGTAAATGAATATATTGGAGTCGAAACGGAGCCTTAAGTCAACATTTCAAAAAAAATTCCCCTTTTTGAGAGCAATTTTCGCAAGTTTTTTCCTTATGTTCGTTCATCTCTCAGTATCTTGACTGTATCGCCCTCTACACACCTCGCATGTGCACGAAATTTTATACATAGAACCCTAAGACATAGGGCTACAAATTTTGTGCCCATGAACCTCGCATATTCTTTAGTATTCACTATCAAAACATTGCTCGAAACCATATTAGAGAAATCGAAGATTTCTGAAAGGGGTACCCCTTTGGTGAATTGGAGATTTCAATAATTTCTCTGAAATGTATAACCCTCGTGTTCAACTCGTTCGATATTTTTCCCCAAGAGATCTCATGGGTAAATGAATATATTGGAGTGGAAACGGAGACTTAAGTCAACATTTCAAAAAAAATTCCCCTTTTTGAGAGCGATTTTCGCAAGTATTTTCCTTATGTTCGTTCATCTCTCAGTATCTTGACTGTATCGCCCTCTACACACCTCGCATGTGCACGAAATTTAATACATAGAACCCTAAGACATAGGTCTACAAATTTTGTGCCCATGACCCTCGCATATTCTTTAGTATTCACTATCTAAACATTGCTCGAAACCATATTAGAGAAATCGAAGATTTCTGAAAGGGGTACCCCTTTGGTGAATTGGAGATTTCACTAATTTCTCCGAAATGTATTACCCTCGTGTTCAACTCGTTCGATATTTTTCCCCAAGAGATCTCATGGGTAAATGAATATATTGGAGTCGAAACGGAGCCTTAAGTCAACATTTCAAAAAAAATTCCCCTTTTTGAGAGCAATTTTCGCAAGTATTTTCCTTATGTTCGTTCATCTCTCAGTATCTTGACTGTATCGCCCTCTACACACCTCGCATGTGCACGAAATTTTATACATAGAACTCTAAGACATAGGGCTACAAATTTTGTGCCCATGAACTTCGCATATTCTTTAGTATTCACTATCAAAACATTGCTCGAAACCATATAAGAGAAATCGAAGATTTCTGAAAGGGGTACCCCTTTGGTGAATTGGAGATTTCAATAATTTCTCCGAAATGTATTACCCTCGTGTTCAACTCGTTCGATATTTCTCCCCAAGAGATCTCATGGGTAAATGAATATATTGGAGTCGAAACGGAGCCTTAAGTCAACATTTCAAAAAAAATTCCCCTTTTTGAGAGCAATTTTCGCAAGTTTTTTCCTTATGTTCGTTCATCTCTCAGTATCTTGACTGTATCGCCCTCTACACACCTCGCATGTGCACGAAATTTTATACATAGAACCCTAAGACATAGGGCTACAAATTTTGTGCCCATGAACCTCGCATATTCTTTAGTATTCACTATCAAAACATTGCTCGAAACCATATTAGAGAAATCGAAGATTTCTGAAAGGGGTACCCCTTTGGTGAATTGGAGATTTCACTAATTTCTCCGAAATGTATTACCCTCGTGTTCAACTCGTTCGATATTTTTCCCCAAGAGATCTCATGGGTAAATGAATATATTGGAGTCGAAACGGAGCCTTAAGTCAACATTTCAAAAAAAATTCCCCTTTTTGAGAGCAATTTTCGCAAGTATTTTCCTTATGTTCGTTCATCTCTCAGTATCTTGACTGTATCGCCCTCTACACACCTCGCATGTGCACGAAATTTTATACATAGAACCCTAAGACATAGGGCTACAAATTTTGTGCCCATGAACTTCGCATATTCTTTAGTATTCACTATCAAAACATTGCTCGAAACCATATAAGAGAAATCGAAGATTTCTGAAAGGGGTACCCCTTTGGTGAATTGGAGATTTCAATAATTTCTCCGAAATGTATTACCCTCGTGTTCAACTCGTTCGATATTTCTCCCCAAGAGATCTCATGGGTAAATGAATATATTGGAGTCGAAACGGAGCCTTAAGTCAACATTTCAAAAAAAATTCCCCTTTTTGAGAGCAATTTTCGCAAGTTTTTTCCTTATGTTCGTTCATCTCTCAGTATCTTGACTGTATCGCCCTCTACACTCCTCGCATGTGCACGAAATTTTATACATAGAACCCTAAGACATAGGGCTACAAATTTTGTTCCCATGACCCTCGCATATTCTTTAGTATTCACTATCAAAACATTGCTCGAAACCATATAAGAGAAATCAAAGATTTCTGAAAGGGGTACCCCTTTGGTGAATTGGAGATTTCACTAATTTCTCCGAAATGTATTACCCTCGTGTTCAACTCGTTCGATATTTTTCCCCAAGAGATCTCATGGGTAAATGAATATATTGGAGTCGAAACGGAGCCTTAAGTCAACATTTCAAAAAAAATTCCCCTCTTCGAGAGCAATTTTCGCAAGTATTTTCCTTATGTTCGTTCATCTCTCAGTATCTTGACTGTATCGCCCTCTACACTCCTCGCATGTGCACGAAATTTTATACATAGAACCCTAAGACATAGGGCTACAAATTTTGTTCCCATGACCCTCGCATATTCTTTAGTATTCACTATCAAAACATTGCTCGAAACCATATAAGAGAAATCAAAGATTTCTGAAAGGGGTACCCCTTTGGTGAATTGGAGATTTCACTAATTTCTCCGAAATGTATTACCCTCGTGTTCAACTCGTTCGATATTTTTCCCCAAGAGATCTCATGGGTAAATGAATATATTGGAGTCGAAACGGAGCCTTAAGTCAACATTTCAAAAAAAATTCCCCTCTTTGAGAGCAATTTTCGCAAGTATTTTCCTTATGTTCGTTCATCTCTCAGTATCTTGACTGTATCGCCCTCTACACACCTCGCATGTGCACGAAATTTTATACATAGAACCCTAAGACATAGGGCTACAAATTTTGTGCCCATGAACTTCGCATATTCTTTAGTATTCACTATCAAAACATTGCTCGAAACCATATAAGAGAAATCGAAGATTTCTGAAAGGGGTACCCCTTTGGTGAATTGGAGATTTCAATAATTTCTCCGAAATGTATTACCCTCGTGTTCAACTCGTTCGATATTTCTCCCCAAGAGATCTCATGGGTAAATGAATATATTGGAGTCGAAACGGAGCCTTAAGTCAACATTTCATAAAAAATTCCCCTTTTTGAGAGCAATTTTCGCAAGTTTTTTCCTTATGTTCGTTCATCTCTCAGTATCTTGACTGTATCGCCCTCTACACTCCTCGCATGTGCACGAAATTTTATACATAGAACCCTAAGACATAGGGCTACAAATTTTGTGCCCATGAACCTCGCATATTCTTTAGTATTCACTATCAAAACATTGCTCGAAACCATATTAGAGAAATCGAAGATTTCTGAAAGGGGTACCCCTTTGGTGAATTGGAGATTTCACTAATTTCTCCGAAATGTATTACCCTCGTGTTCAACTCGTTCGATATTTTTCCCCAAGAGATCTCATGGGTAAATGAATATATTGGAGTCGAAACGGAGCCTTAAGTCAACATTTCAAAAAAAATTCCCCTTTTTGAGAGCAATTTTCGCAAGTATTTTCCTTATGTTCGTTCATCTCTCAGTATCTTGACTGTATCGCCCTCTACACACCTCGCATGTGCACGAAATTTTATACATAGAACCCTAAGACATAGGGCTACAAATTTTGTGCCCATGAACTTCGCATATTCTTTAGTATTCACTATCAAAACATTGCTCGAAACCATATAAGAGAAATCGAAGATTTCTGAAAGGGGTACCCCTTTGGTGAATTGGAGATTTCAATAATTTCTCCGAAATGTATTACCCTCGTGTTCAACTCGTTCGATATTTCTCCCCAAGAGATCTCATGGGTAAATGAATATATTGGAGTCGAAACGGAGCCTTAAGTCAACATTTCAAAAAAAATTCCCCTTTTTGAGAGCAATTTTCGCAAGTTTTTTCCTTATGTTCGTTCATCTCTCAGTATCTTGACTGTATCGCCCTCTACACTCCTCGCATGTGCACGAAATTTTATACATAGAACCCTAAGACATAGGGCTACAAATTTTGTTCCCATGACCCTCGCATATTCTTTAGTATTCACTATCAAAACATTGCTCGAAACCATATAAGAGAAATCAAAGATTTCTGAAAGGGGTACCCCTTTGGTGAATTGGAGATTTCACTAATTTCTCCGAAATGTATTACCCTCGTGTTCAACTCGTTCGATATTTTTCCCCAAGAGATCTCATGGGTAAATGAATATATTGGAGTCGAAACGGAGCCTTAAGTCAACATTTCAAAAAAAATTCCCCTGTTTGAGAGCAATTTTCGCAAGTTTTTTCCTTATGTTCGTTCATCTCTCAGTATCTTGACTGTATCGCCCTCTACACACCTCGCATGTGCACGAAATTTTATACATAGCACCCTAAGACATAGGGCTACAAATTTTGTGCCCATGACCCTCGCATATTCTTTAGTATTCACTATCAAAACATTGCTCGAAACCATATTAGAGAAATCGAAGATTTCTGAAAGGGGTACCCCTTTGGTGAATTGGAGATTTCAATAATTTCTCCGAAATGTATTACCCTCGTGTTCAACTCGTTCGATATTTCTCCCCAAGAGATCTCATGGGTAAATGAATATATTGGAGTCGAAACGGAGCCTTAAGTCAACATTTCAAAAAAAATTCCCCTTTTTGAGAGCAATTTTCGCAAGTTTTTTCCTTATGTTCGTTCATCTCTCAGTATCTTGACTGTATCGCCCTCTACACTCCTCGCATGTGCACGAAATTTTATACATAGAACCCTAAGACATAGGGCTACAAATTTTGTGCCCATGAACCTCGCATATTCTTTAGTATTCACTATCAAAACATTGCTCGAAACCATATTAGAGAAATCGAAGATTTCTGAAAGTGGTACCCCTTTGGTGAATTGGAGATTTCACTAATTTCTCCGAAATGTATTACCCTCGTGTTCAACTCGTTCGATATTTTTCCCCAAGAGATCTCATGGGTAAATGAATATATTGGAGTCGAAACGGAGCCGTAAGTCAACATTTCAAAAAAAATTCCCCTTTTTGAGAGCAATTTTCGCAAGTATTTTCCTTATGTTCGTTCATCTCTCAGTATCTTGACTGTATCGCCCTCTACACACCTCGCATGTGCACGAAATTTTATACATAGAACCCTAAGACATAGGGCTACAAATTTTGTGCCCATGAACTTCGCATATTCTTTAGTATTCACTATCAAAACATTGCTCGAAACCATATAAGAGAAATCGAAGATTTCTGAAAGGGGTACCCCTTTGGTGAATTGGAGATTTCAATAATTTCTCCGAAATGTATTACCCTCGTGTTCAACTCGTTCGATATTTCTCCCCAAGAGATCTCATGGGTAAATGAATATATTGGAGTCGAAACGGAGCCTTAAGTCAACATTTCAAAAAAAATTCCCCTTTTTGAGAGCAATTTTCGCAAGTTTTTTCCTTATGTTCGTTCATCTCTCAGTATCTTGACTGTATCGCCCTCTACACTCCTCGCATGTGCACGAAATTTTATACATAGAACCCTAAGACATAGGGCTACAAATTTTGTTCCCATGACCCTCGCATATTCTTTAGTATTCACTATCAAAACATTGCTCGAAACCATATAAGAGAAATCAAAGATTTCTGAAAGGGGTACCCCTTTGGTGAATTGGAGATTTCACTAATTTCTCCGAAATGTATTACCCTCGTGTTCAACTCGTTCGATATTTTTCCCCAAGAGATCTCATGGGTAAATGAATATATTGGAGTCGAAACGGAGCCTTAAGTCAACATTTCAAAAAAAATTCCCCTTTTTGAGAGCAATTTTCGCAAGTTTTTTCCTTATGTTCGTTCATCTCTCAGTATCTTGACTGTATCGCCCTCTACACACCTCGCATGTGCACGAAATTTTATACATAGCACCCTAAGACATAGGGCTACAAATTTTGTGCCCATGACCCTCGCATATTCTTTAGTATTCACTATCAAAACATTGCTCGAAACCATATTAGAGAAATCGAAGATTTCTGAAAGGGGTACCCCTTTGGTGAATTGGAGATTTCACTAATTTCTCCGAAATGTATTACGCTCGTGTTCAACTCGTTCGATATTTTTCCCCAAGAGATCTCATGGGTAAATGAATATATTGGAGTCGAAACGGAGCCTTAAGTCAACATTTCAAAAAAAATTCCCCTTTTTGAGAGCAATTTTCGCAAGTATTTTCCTTATGTTCGTTCATCTCTCAGTATCTTGACTGTATCGCCCTCTACACACCTCGCATGTGCACGAAATTTTATACATAGAACCCTAAGACATAGGGCTACAAATTTTGTGCCCATGAACTTCGCATATTCTTTAGTATTCACTATCAAAACATTGCTCGAAACCATATAAGAGAAATCGAAGATTTCTGAAAGGGGTACCCCTTTGGTGAATTGGAGATTTCAATAATTTCTCCGAAATGTATTACCCTCGTGTTCAACTCATTCGATATTTCTCCCCAAGAGATCTCATGGGTAAATGAATATATTGGAGTCGAAACGGAGCCTTAAGTCAACATTTCAAAAAAAATTCCCCTTTTTGAGAGCAATTTTCGCAAGTATTTTCCTTATGTTCGTTCATCTCTCAGTATCTTGACTGTATCGCCCTCTACACACCTCGCATGTGCACGAAATTTTATACATAGAACCCTAAGACATAGGGCTACAAATTTTGTGCCCATGAACCTCGCATATTCTTTAGTATTCACTATCAAAACATTCCTCGAAACCATATTAGAGAAATCGAAGATTTCTGAAAGTGGTACCCCTTTGGTGAATTGGAGATTTCACTAATTTCTCCGAAATGTATTACCCTCGTGTTCAACTCGTTCGATATTTTTCCCCAAGAGATCTCATGGGTAAATGAATATATTGGAGTCGAAACGGAGCCGTAAGTCAACATTTCAAAAAAAATTCCCCTTTTTGAGAGCAATTTTCGCAAGTATTTTCCTTATGTTCGTTCATCTCTCAGTATCTTGACTGTATCGCCCTCTACACACCTCGCATGTGCACGAAATTTTATACATAGAACCCTAAGACATAGGGCTACAAATTTTGTGCCCATGAACTTCGCATATTCTTTAGTATTCACTATCAAAACATTGCTCGAAACCATATAAGAGAAATCGAAGATTTCTGAAAGGGGTACCCCTTTGGTGAATTGGAGATTTCAATAATTTCTCCGAAATGTATTACCCTCGTGTTCAACTCGTTCGATATTTCTCCCCAAGAGATCTCATGGGTAAATGAATATATTGGAGTCGAAACGGAGCCTTAAGTCAACATTTCAAAAAAAATTCCCCTTTTTGAGAGCAATTTTCGCAAGTTTTTTCCTTATGTTCGTTCATCTCTCAGTATCTTGACTGTATCGCCCTCTACACTCCTCGCATGTGCACGAAATTTTATACATAGAACCCTAAGACATAGGGCTACAAATTTTGTTCCCATGACCCTCGCATATTCTTTAGTATTCACTATCAAAACATTGCTCGAAACCATATAAGAGAAATCAAAGATTTCTGAAAGGGGTACCCCTTTGGTGAATTGGAGATTTCACTAATTTCTCCGAAATGTATTACCCTCGTGTTCAACTCGTTCGATATTTTTCCCCAAGAGATCTCATGGGTAAATGAATATATTGGAGTCGAAACGGAGCCTTAAGTCAACATTTCAAAAAAAATTCCCCTTTTTGAGAGCAATTTTCGCAAGTTTTTTCCTTATGTTCGTTCATCTCTCAGTATCTTGACTGTATCGCCCTCTACACACCTCGCATGTGCACGAAATTTTATACATAGCACCCTAAGACATAGGGCTACAAATTTTGTGCCCATGACCCTCGCATATTCTTTAGTATTCACTATCAAAACATTGCTCGAAACCATATTAGAAAAATCGAAGATTTCTGAAAGGGGTACCCCTTTGGTGAATTGGAGATTTCAATAATTTCTCCGAAATGTATTACCCTCGTGTTCAACTCGTTCGATATTTCTCCCCAAGAGATCTCATGGGTAAATGAATATATTGGAGTCGAAACGGAGCCTTAAGTCAACATTTCAAAAAAAATTCCCCTTTTTGAGAGCAATTTTCGCAAGTTTTTTCCTTATGTTCGTTCATCTCTCAGTATCTTGAATGTATCGCCCTCTACACTCCTCGCATGTGCACGAAATTTTATACATAGAACCCTAAGACATAGGGCTACAAATTTTGTGCCCATGAACCTCGCATATTCTTTAGTATTCACTATCAAAACATTGCTCGAAACCATATTAGAGAAATCGAAGATTTCTGAAAGGGGTACCCCTTTGGTGAATTGGAGATTTCACTAATTTCTCCGAAATGTATTACGCTCGTGTTCAACTCGTTCGATATTTTTCCCCAAGAGATCTCATGGGTAAATGAATATATTGGAGTCGAAACGGAGCCTTAAGTCAACATTTCAAAAAAAATTCCCCTTTTTGAGAGCAATTTTCGCAAGTTTTTTCCTTATGTTCGTTCATCTCTCAGTATCTTGACTGTATCGCCCTCTACACACCTCGCATGTGCACGAAATTTTATACATAGCACCCTAAGACATAGGGCTACAAATTTTGTGCCCATGACCCTCGCATATTCTTTAGTATTCACTATCAAAACATTGCTCGAAACCATATTAGAAAAATCGAAGATTTCTGAAAGGGGTACCCCTTTGGTGAATTGGAGATTTCAATAATTTCTCCGAAATGTATTACCCTCGTGTTCAACTCGTTCGATATTTCTCCCCAAGAGATCTCATGGGTAAATGAATATATTGGAGTCGAAACGGAGCCTTAAGTCAACATTTCAAAAAAAATTCCCCTTTTTGAGAGCAATTTTCGCAAGTTTTTTCCTTATGTTCGTTCATCTCTCAGTATCTTGAATGTATCGCCCTCTACACTCCTCGCATGTGCACGAAATTTTATACATAGAACCCTAAGACATAGGGCTACAAATTTTGTGCCCATGAACCTCGCATATTCTTTAGTATTCACTATCAAAACATTGCTCGAAACCATATTAGAGAAATCGAAGATTTCTGAAAGGGGTACCCCTTTGGTGAATTGGAGATTTCACTAATTTCTCCGAAATGTATTACGCTCGTGTTCAACTCGTTCGATATTTTTCCCCAAGAGATCTCATGGGTAAATGAATATATTGGAGTCGAAACGGAGCCTTAAGTCAACATTTCAAAAAAAATTCCCCTTTTTGAGAGCAATTTTCGCAAGTATTTTCCTTATGTTCGTTCATCTCTCAGTATCTTGACTGTATCGCCCTCTACACACCTCGCATGTGCACGAAATTTTATACATAGAACCCTAAGACATAGGGCTACAAATTTTGTGCCCATGAACTTCGCATATTCTTTAGTATTCACTATCAAAACATTGCTCGAAACCATATAAGAGAAATCGAAGATTTCTGAAAGGGGTACCCCTTTGGTGAATTGGAGATTTCAATAATTTCTCCGAAATGTATTACCCTCGTGTTCAACTCATTCGATATTTCTCCCCAAGAGATCTCATGGGTAAATGAATATATTGGAGTCGAAACGGAGCCTTAAGTCAACATTTCAAAAAAAATTCCCCTTTTTGAGAGCAATTTTCGCAAGTATTTTCCTTATGTTCGTTCATCTCTCAGTATCTTGACTGTATCGCCCTCTACACACCTCGCATGTGCACGAAATTTTATACATAGAACCCTAAGACATAGGGCTACAAATTTTGTGCCCATGAACCTCGCATATTCTTTAGTATTCACTATCAAAACATTGCTCGAAACCATATTAGAGAAATCGAAGATTTCTGAAAGTGGTACCCCTTTGGTGAATTGGAGATTTCACTAATTTCTCCGAAATGTATTACCCTCGTGTTCAACTCGTTCGATATTTTTCCCCAAGAGATCTCATGGGTAAATGAATATATTGGAGTCGAAACGGAGCCGTAAGTCAACATTTCAAAAAAAATTCCCCTTTTTGAGAGCAATTTTCGCAAGTATTTTCCTTATGTTCGTTCATCTCTCAGTATCTTGACTGTATCGCCCTCTACACACCTCGCATGTGCACGAAATTTTATACATAGAACCCTAAGACATAGGGCTACAAATTTTGTGCCCATGAACTTCGCATATTCTTTAGTATTCACTATCAAAACATTGCTCGAAACCATATAAGAGAAATCGAAGATTTCTGAAAGGGGTACCCCTTTGGTGAATTGGAGATTTCAATAATTTCTCCGAAATGTATTACCCTCGTGTTCAACTCGTTCGATATTTCTCCCCAAGAGATCTCATGGGTAAATGAATATATTGGAGTCGAAACGGAGCCTTAAGTCAACATTTCAAAAAAAATTCCCCTTTTTGAGAGCAATTTTCGCAAGTTTTTTCCTTATGTTCGTTCATCTCTCAGTATCTTGACTGTATCGCCCTCTACACTCCTCGCATGTGCACGAAATTTTATACATAGAACCCTAAGACATAGGGCTACAAATTTTGTTCCCATGACCCTCGCATATTCTTTAGTATTCACTATCAAAACATTGCTCGAAACCATATAAGAGAAATCAAAGATTTCTGAAAGGGGTACCCCTTTGGTGAATTGGAGATTTCACTAATTTCTCCGAAATGTATTACCCTCGTGTTCAACTCGTTCGATATTTTTCCCCAAGAGATCTCATGGGTAAATGAATATATTGGAGTCGAAACGGAGCCTTAAGTCAACATTTCAAAAAAAATTCCCCTGTTTGAGAGCAATTTTCGCAAGTTTTTTCCTTATGTTCGTTCATCTCTCAGTATCTTGACTGTATCGCCCTCTACACACCTCGCATGTGCACGAAATTTTATACATAGCACCCTAAGACATAGGGCTACAAATTTTGTGCCCATGACCCTCGCATATTCTTTAGTATTCACTATCAAAACATTGCTCGAAACCATATTAGAGAAATCGAAGATTTCTGAAAGGGGTACCCCTTTGGTGAATTGGAGATTTCAATAATTTCTCCGAAATGTATTACCCTCGTGTTCAACTCGTTCGATATTTCTCCCCAAGAGATCTCATGGGTAAATGAATATATTGGAGTCGAAACGGAGCCTTAAGTCAACATTTCAAAAAAAATTCCCCTTTTTGAGAGCAATTTTCGCAAGTTTTTTCCTTATGTTCGTTCATCTCTCAGTATCTTGACTGTATCGCCCTCTACACTCCTCGCATGTGCACGAAATTTTATACATAGAACCCTAAGACATAGGGCTACAAATTTTGTGCCCATGAACCTCGCATATTCTTTAGTATTCACTATCAAAACATTGCTCGAAACCATATTAGAGAAATCGAAGATTTCTGAAAGTGGTACCCCTTTGGTGAATTGGAGATTTCACTAATTTCTCCGAAATGTATTACCCTCGTGTTCAACTCGTTCGATATTTTTCCCCAAGAGATCTCATGGGTAAATGAATATATTGGAGTCGAAACGGAGCCGTAAGTCAACATTTCAAAAAAAATTCCCCTTTTTGAGAGCAATTTTCGCAAGTATTTTCCTTATGTTCGTTCATCTCTCAGTATCTTGACTGTATCGCCCTCTACACACCTCGCATGTGCACGAAATTTTATACATAGAACCCTAAGACATAGGGCTACAAATTTTGTGCCCATGAACTTCGCATATTCTTTAGTATTCACTATCAAAACATTGCTCGAAACCATATAAGAGAAATCGAAGATTTCTGAAAGGGGTACCCCTTTGGTGAATTGGAGATTTCAATAATTTCTCCGAAATGTATTACCCTCGTGTTCAACTCGTTCGATATTTCTCCCCAAGAGATCTCATGGGTAAATGAATATATTGGAGTCGAAACGGAGCCTTAAGTCAACATTTCAAAAAAAATTCCCCTTTTTGAGAGCAATTTTCGCAAGTTTTTTCCTTATGTTCGTTCATCTCTCAGTATCTTGACTGTATCGCCCTCTACACTCCTCGCATGTGCACGAAATTTTATACATAGAACCCTAAGACATAGGGCTACAAATTTTGTTCCCATGACCCTCGCATATTCTTTAGTATTCACTATCAAAACATTGCTCGAAACCATATAAGAGAAATCAAAGATTTCTGAAAGGGGTACCCCTTTGGTGAATTGGAGATTTCACTAATTTCTCCGAAATGTATTACCCTCGTGTTCAACTCGTTCGATATTTTTCCCCAAGAGATCTCATGGGTAAATGAATATATTGGAGTCGAAACGGAGCCTTAAGTCAACATTTCAAAAAAAATTCCCCTTTTTGAGAGCAATTTTCGCAAGTTTTTTCCTTATGTTCGTTCATCTCTCAGTATCTTGACTGTATCGCCCTCTACACACCTCGCATGTGCACGAAATTTTATACATAGCACCCTAAGACATAGGGCTACAAATTTTGTGCCCATGACCCTCGCATATTCTTTAGTATTCACTATCAAAACATTGCTCGAAACCATATTAGAAAAATCGAAGATTTCTGAAAGGGGTACCCCTTTGGTGAATTGGAGATTTCAATAATTTCTCCGAAATGTATTACCCTCGTGTTCAACTCGTTCGATATTTCTCCCCAAGAGATCTCATGGGTAAATGAATATATTGGAGTCGAAACGGAGCCTTAAGTCAACATTTCAAAAAAAATTCCCCTTTTTGAGAGCAATTTTCGCAAGTTTTTTCCTTATGTTCGTTCATCTCTCAGTATCTTGAATGTATCGCCCTCTACACTCCTCGCATGTGCACGAAATTTTATACATAGAACCCTAAGACATAGGGCTACAAATTTTGTGCCCATGAACCTCGCATATTCTTTAGTATTCACTATCAAAACATTGCTCGAAACCATATTAGAGAAATCGAAGATTTCTGAAAGGGGTACCCCTTTGGTGAATTGGAGATTTCACTAATTTCTCCGAAATGTATTACGCTCGTGTTCAACTCGTTCGATATTTTTCCCCAAGAGATCTCATGGGTAAATGAATATATTGGAGTCGAAACGGAGCCTTAAGTCAACATTTCAAAAAAAATTCCCCTTTTTGAGAGCAATTTTCGCAAGTATTTTCCTTATGTTCGTTCATCTCTCAGTATCTTGACTGTATCGCCCTCTACACACCTCGCATGTGCACGAAATTTTATACATAGAACCCTAAGACATAGGGCTACAAATTTTGTGCCCATGAACTTCGCATATTCTTTAGTATTCACTATCAAAACATTGCTCGAAACCATATAAGAGAAATCGAAGATTTCTGAAAGGGGTACCCCTTTGGTGAATTGGAGATTTCAATAATTTCTCCGAAATGTATTACCCTCGTGTTCAACTCATTCGATATTTCTCCCCAAGAGATCTCATGGGTAAATGAATATATTGGAGTCGAAACGGAGCCTTAAGTCAACATTTCAAAAAAAATTCCCCTTTTTGAGAGCAATTTTCGCAAGTATTTTCCTTATGTTCGTTCATCTCTCAGTATCTTGACTGTATCGCCCTCTACACACCTCGCATGTGCACGAAATTTTATACATAGAACCCTAAGACATAGGGCTACAAATTTTGTGCCCATGAACCTCGCATATTCTTTAGTATTCACTATCAAAACATTGCTCGAAACCATATTAGAGAAATCGAAGATTTCTGAAAGTGGTACCCCTTTGGTGAATTGGAGATTTCACTAATTTCTCCGAAATGTATTACCCTCGTGTTCAACTCGTTCGATATTTTTCCCCAAGAGATCTCATGGGTAAATGAATATATTGGAGTCGAAACGGAGCCGTAAGTCAACATTTCAAAAAAAATTCCCCTTTTTGAGAGCAATTTTCGCAAGTATTTTCCTTATGTTCGTTCATCTCTCAGTATCTTGACTGTATCGCCCTCTACACACCTCGCATGTGCACGAAATTTTATACATAGAACCCTAAGACATAGGGCTACAAATTTTGTGCCCATGAACTTCGCATATTCTTTAGTATTCACTATCAAAACATTGCTCGAAACCATATAAGAGAAATCGAAGATTTCTGAAAGGGGTACCCCTTTGGTGAATTGGAGATTTCAATAATTTCTCCGAAATGTATTACCCTCGTGTTCAACTCGTTCGATATTTCTCCCCAAGAGATCTCATGGGTAAATGAATATATTGGAGTCGAAACGGAGCCTTAAGTCAACATTTCAAAAAAAATTCCCCTTTTTGAGAGCAATTTTCGCAAGTTTTTTCCTTATGTTCGTTCATCTCTCAGTATCTTGACTGTATCGCCCTCTACACTCCTCGCATGTGCACGAAATTTTATACATAGAACCCTAAGACATAGGGCTACAAATTTTGTTCCCATGACCCTCGCATATTCTTTAGTATTCACTATCAAAACATTGCTCGAAACCATATAAGAGAAATCAAAGATTTCTGAAAGGGGTACCCCTTTGGTGAATTGGAGATTTCACTAATTTCTCCGAAATGTATTACCCTCGTGTTCAACTCGTTCGATATTTTTCCCCAAGAGATCTCATGGGTAAATGAATATATTGGAGTCGAAACGGAGCCTTAAGTCAACATTTCAAAAAAAATTCCCCTTTTTGAGAGCAATTTTCGCAAGTTTTTTCCTTATGTTCGTTCATCTCTCAGTATCTTGACTGTATCGCCCTCTACACACCTCGCATGTGCACGAAATTTTATACATAGCACCCTAAGACATAGGGCTACAAATTTTGTGCCCATGACCCTCGCATATTCTTTAGTATTCACTATCAAAACATTGCTCGAAACCATATTAGAAAAATCGAAGATTTCTGAAAGGGGTACCCCTTTGGTGAATTGGAGATTTCAATAATTTCTCCGAAATGTATTACCCTCGTGTTCAACTCGTTCGATATTTCTCCCCAAGAGATCTCATGGGTAAATGAATATATTGGAGTCGAAACGGAGCCTTAAGTCAACATTTCAAAAAAAATTCCCCTTTTTGAGAGCAATTTTCGCAAGTTTTTTCCTTATGTTCGTTCATCTCTCAGTATCTTGAATGTATCGCCCTCTACACTCCTCGCATGTGCACGAAATTTTATACATAGAACCCTAAGACATAGGGCTACAAATTTTGTGCCCATGAACCTCGCATATTCTTTAGTATTCACTATCAAAACATTGCTCGAAACCATATTAGAGAAATCGAAGATTTCTGAAAGGGGTACCCCTTTGGTGAATTGGAGATTTCACTAATTTCTCCGAAATGTATTACGCTCGTGTTCAACTCGTTCGATATTTTTCCCCAAGAGATCTCATGGGTAAATGAATATATTGGAGTCGAAACGGAGCCTTAAGTCAACATTTCAAAAAAAATTCCCCTTTTTGAGAGCAATTTTCGCAAGTATTTTCCTTATGTTCGTTCATCTCTCAGTATCTTGACTGTATCGCCCTCTACACACCTCGCATGTGCACGAAATTTTATACATAGAACCCTAAGACATAGGGCTACAAATTTTGTGCCCATGAACTTCGCATATTCTTTAGTATTCACTATCAAAACATTGCTCGAAACCATATAAGAGAAATCGAAGATTTCTGAAAGGGGTACCCCTTTGGTGAATTGGAGATTTCAATAATTTCTCCGAAATGTATTACCCTCGTGTTCAACTCATTCGATATTTCTCCCCAAGAGATCTCATGGGTAAATGAATATATTGGAGTCGAAACGGAGCCTTAAGTCAACATTTCAAAAAAAATTCCCCTTTTTGAGAGTAATTTTCGCAAGTTTTTTCCTTATGTTCGTTCATCTCTCAGTATCTTGACTGTATCGCCCTCTACACTCCTCGCATGTGCACGAAATTTTATACATAGAACCCTAAGACATAGGGCTACAAATTTTGTTCCCATGACCCTCGCATATTCTTTAGTATTCACTATCAAAACATTGCTCGAAACCATATAAGAGAAATCAAAGATTTCTGAAAGGGGTACCCCTTTGGTGAATTGGAGATTTCACTAATTTCTCCGAAATGTATTACCCTCGTGTTCAACTCGTTCGATATTTTTCCCCAAGAGATCTCATGGGTAAATGAATATATTGGAGTCGAAACGGAGCCTTAAGTCAACATTTCAAAAAAAATTCCCCTTTTTGAGAGCAATTTTCGCAAGTATTTTCCTTATGTTCGTTCATCTCTCAGTATCTTGACTGTATCGCCCTCTACACACCTCGCATGTGCACGAAATATTATACATAGAACCCTAAGACATAGGGCTACAAATTTTGTGCCCATGAACTTCGCATATTCTTTAGTATTCACTATCAAAACATTGCTCGAAACCATATAAGAGAAATCGAAGATTTCTGAAAGGGGTACCCCTTTGGTGAATTGGAGATTTCAATAATTTCTCCGAAATGTATTACCCTCGTGTTCAACTCGTTCGATATTTCTCCCCAAGAGATCTCATGGGTAAATGAATATATTGGAGTCGAAACGGAGCCTTAAGTCAACATTTCAAAAAAAATTCCCCTTTTTGAGAGCAATTTTCGCAAGTATTTTCCTTATGTTCGTTCATCTCTCAGTATCTTGACTGTATCGCCCTCTACACACCTCGCATGTGCACGAAATTTTATACATAGAACCCTAAGACATAGGGCTACAAATTTTGTGCCCATGAACTTCGCATATTCTTTAGTATTCACTATCAAAACATTGCTCGAAACCATATAAGAGAAATCGAAGATTTCTGAAAGGGGTACCCCTTTGGTGAATTGGAGATTTCAATAATTTCTCCGAAATGTATTACCCTCGTGTTCAACTCGTTCGATATTTCTCCCCAAGAGATCTCATGGGTAAATGAATATATTGGAGTCGAAACGGAGCCTTAAGTCAACATTTCAAAAAAAATTCCCCTTTTTGAGAGCAATTTTCGCAAGTTTTTTCCTTATGTTCGTTCATCTCTCAGTATCTTGACTGTATCGCCCTCTACACTCCTCGCATGTGCACGAAATTTTATACATAGAACCCTAAGACATAGGGCTACAAATTTTGTTCCCATGACCCTCGCATATTCTTTAGTATTCACTATCAAAACATTGCTCGAAACCATATAAGAGAAATCAAAGATTTCTGAAAGGGGTACCCCTTTGGTGAATTGGAGATTTCACTAATTTCTCCGAAATGTGTTACCCTCGTGTTCAACTCGTTCGATATTTTTCCCCAAGAGATCTCATGGGTAAATGAATATATTGGAGTCGAAACGGAGCCTTAAGTCAACATTTCAAAAAAAATTCCCCTTTTTGAGAGCAATTTTCGCAAGTTTTTTCCTTATGTTCGTTCATCTCTCAGTATCTTGACTGTATCGCCCTCTACACACCTCGCATGTGCACGAAATTTTATACATAGCACCCTAAGACATAGGGCTACAAATTTTGTGCCCATGACCCTCGCATATTCTTTAGTATTCACTATCAAAACATTGCTCGAAACCATATTAGAAAAATCGAAGATTTCTGAAAGGGGTACCCCTTTGGTGAATTGGAGATTTCAATAATTTCTCCGAAATGTATTACCCTCGTGTTCAACTCGTTCGATATTTCTCCCCAAGAGATCTCATGGGTAAATGAATATATTGGAGTCGAAACGGAGCCTTAAGTCAACATTTCAAAAAAAATTCCCCTTTTTGAGAGCAATTTTCGCAAGTTTTTTCCTTATGTTCGTTCATCTCTCAGTATCTTGAATGTATCGCCCTCTACACTCCTCGCATGTGCACGAAATTTTATACATAGAACCCTAAGACATAGGGCTACAAATTTTGTGCCCATGAACCTCGCATATTCTTTAGTATTCACTATCAAAACATTGCTCGAAACCATATTAGAGAAATCGAAGATTTCTGAAAGGGGTACCCCTTTGGTGAATTGGAGATTTCACTAATTTCTCCGAAATGTATTACCCTCGTGCTCAACTCGTTCGATATTTTTCCCCAAGAGATCTCATGGGTAAATGAATATATTGGAGTCGAAACGGAGCCTTAAGTCAACATTTCAAAAAAAATTCCCCTTTTTGAGAGCAATTTTCGCAAGTATTTTCCTTATGTTCGTTCATCTCTCAGTATCTTGACTGTATCGCCCTCTACACACCTCGCATGTGCACGAAATTTTATACATAGAACCCTAAGACATAGGGCTACAAATTTTGTGCCCATGAACCCTCGCATATTCTTTAGTATTCACTATCAAAACATTGCTCGAAACCATATAAGAGAAATCGAAGATTTCTGAAAGGGGTACCCCTTTGGTGAATTGGAGATTTCACTAATTTCTCCGAAATGTATTACCCTCGTGTTCAACTCATTCGATATTTTTCCCCAAGAGATCTCATGGGTAAATGAATATATTGGAGTCGAAACGGAGCCTTAAGTCAACATTTCAAAAAAAATTCCCCTTTTTGAGAGCAATTTTCGCAAGAATTTTCCTTATGTTCGTTCATCTCTCAGTATCTTGACTGTATCGCCCTCTACACACCTCGCATGTGCACGAAATTTTATACATAGAACCCTAAGACATAGGGCTACAAATTTTGTGCCCATGACCCTCTCATATTCTTTAGTATTCACTATCAAAACATTGCTCGAAACCATATTAGAGAAATCAAAGATTTCTGAAAGGGGTACCCCTTTGGTGAATTGGAGATTTCACTAATTTCTCCGAAATGTATTACCCTCGTGTTCAACTCGTTCGATATTTCTCCCCAAGAGATCTCATGGGTAAATGAATATATTGGAGTGGAAACGGAGACTTAAGTCAACATTTCAAAAAAAATTCCCCTTTTTGAGGGCAATTTTCGCAAGTTTTTTCCTTATGTTCGTTCATGTCTCAGTATTTTGAGTGTATCGCCCTCTACACACCTCGCATGTGCACGAAATTTTATACATAGCACCCTAAGACATAGGGCTACAAATTTTGTGCCCATGACCCTCGCATATTCTTTAGTATTCACTATCAAAACATTGCTCGAAACCATATTAGAAAAATCGAAGATTTCTGAAAGGGGTACCCCTTTGGTGAATTGGAGATTTCAATAATTTCTCCGAAATGTATAACCCTCGTGTTCAACTCGTTCGATATTTTTCCCCAAGAGATCTCATGGGTAAATGAATATATTGGAGTGGAAACGGAGACTTAAGTCAACATTTCAAAAAAAATTCCCCTTTTTGAGAGCAATTTTCACAAGTTTTTTCCTTATGTTCGTTCATCTCTCAGTATCTTGACTGTATCGCCCTCTACACACCTCGCATGTGCACGAAATTTAATACATAGAACCCTAAGACATAGGTCTACAAATTTTTTGCCCATGACCCTCGCATATTCTTTAGTATTAACTATCAAAACATTGCTCGAAACCATATAAGAGAAATCGAAGATTTCTGAAAGGGGTACCCCTATGGTGAATTGGAGATTTCACTAATTTCTCTGAAATGTATTACCCTCGTGTTCAACTCGTTCGATATTTTTCCCCAAGAGATCTCATGGGTAAATGAATATATTGGAGTCGAAACGGAGCCTTAAGTCAACATTTCAAAAAAAATTCCCCTTTTTGAGAGCAATTTTCGCAAGAATTTTCCTTATGTTCGTTCATCTCTCAGTATCTTGACTGTATCGCCCTCTACACACCTCGCATGTGCACGAAATTTTATACATAGAACCCTAAGACATAGGGCTACAAATTTTGTGCCCATGACCCTCTCATATTCTTTAGTATTCACTATCAAAACATTGCTCGAAACCATATTAGAGAAATCAAAGATTTCTGAAAGGGGTACCCCTTTGGTGAATTGGAGATTTCACTAATTTCTCCGAAATGTATTACCCTCGTGTTCAACTCGTTCGATATTTCTCCCCAAGAGATCTCATGGGTAAATGAATATATTGGAGTGGAAACGGAGACTTAAGTCAACATTTCAAAAAAAATTCCCCTTTTTGAGGGCAATTTTCGCAAGTTTTTTCCTTATGTTCGTTCATGTCTCAGTATTTTGAGTGTATCGCCCTCTACACACCTCGCATGTGCACGAAATTTTATACATAGAACCCTAAGACATAGGGCTACAAATTTTGTGCCCATGACCCTCGCATATTCTTTAGTATTAACTATCAAAACATTGCTCGAAACCATATAAGAGAAATCGAAGATTTCTGAAAGGGGTACCCCTTTGGTGAATTGGAGATTTCACTAATTTCTCCGAAATGTATTACCCTCGTGTTCAACTCGTTCGATATTTTTCCCCAAGAGATCTCATGGGTAAATGAATATATTGGAGTCGAAACGGAGCCTTAAGTCAACATTTCAAAAAAAATTCCCCTTTTTGAGAGCAATTTTCGCAAGTTTTTTCCTTATGTTCGTTCATCTCTCAGTATCTTGACTGTATCGCCCTCTACACACCTCGCATGTGCACGAAATTTTATACATAGAACCCTAAGACATAGGGCTACAAATTTTGTGCCCATGAACCTCGCATATTCTTTAGTATTCACTATCAAAACATTGCTCGAAACCATATTAGAGAAATCGAAGATTTCTGAAAGGGGTACCCCTTTGGTGAATTGGAGATTTCAATAATTTCTCTGAAATGTATAACCCTCGTGTTCAACTCGTTCGATATTTTTCCCCAAGAGATCTCATGGGTAAATGAATATATTGGAGTGGAAACGGAGACTTAAGTCAACATTTCAAAAAAAATTCCCCTTTTTGAGAGCGATTTTCGCAAGTATTTTCCTTATGTTCGTTCATCTCTCAGTATCTTGACTGTATCGCCCTCTACACACCTCGCATGTGCACGAAATTTAATACATAGAACCCTAAGACATAGGTCTACAAATTTTGTGCCCATGACCCTCGCATATTCTTTAGTATTCACTATCTAAACATTGCTCGAAACCATATTAGAGAAATCGAAGATTTCTGAAAGGGGTACCCCTTTGGTGAATTGGAGATTTCACTAATTTCTCCGAAATGTATTACCCTCGTGTTCAACTCGTTCGATATTTCTCCCCAAGAGAACTCATGGGTAAATGAATATATTGGAGTGGAAACGGAGACTTAAGTCAACATTTCAAAAAAAATTCCCCTTTTTGAGGGTAATTTTCGCAAGTTTTTTCCTTATGTTCGTTCATGTCTCAGTATTTTGAGTGTATCGCCCTCTACACACCTCGGATGTGCACGAAATTTAATACATAGAACCCTAAGACATAGGGCTACAAATTTTGTGCCCATGACCCTCGCATATTCTTTAGTATTCACTATCAAAACATTGCTCGAAACCATATTAGAGAAATCGAAGATTTCTGAAAGGGGTACCCCTTTGGTGAATTGGAGATTTCAATAATTTCTCTGAAATGTATGACCCTCGTGTTCAACTCGTTCGATATTTTTCCCCAAGAGATCTCAAGGGTAAATGAATATATTGGAGTCGAAACGGAGCCTTAAGTCAACATTTCAAAAAACAATTCCCCATTTTGAGAGCAATTTTCGCAAGTTTTTTCCTTATGTTCGTTCATGTCTCAGTATTTTGAGTGTATCGCCCTCTACACACCTCGCATGTGCACGAAATTTTATACATAGCACCCTAAGACATAGGGCTACAAATTTTGTGCCCATGACCCTCGCATATTCTTTAGTATTCACTATCAAAACATTGCTCGAAACCATATTAGAAAAATCGAAGATTTCTGAAAGGGGTACCCCTTTGGTGAATTGGAGATTTCAATAATTTCTCCGAAATGTATAACCCTCGTGTTCAACTCGTTCGATATTTTTCCCCAAGAGATCTCATGGGTAAATGAATATATTGGAGTGGAAACGGAGACTTAAGTCAACATTTCAAAAAAAATTCCCCTTTTTGAGAGCAATTTTCACAAGTTTTTTCCTTATGTTCGTTCATCTCTCAGTATCTTGACTGTATCGCCCTCTACACACCTCGCATGTGCACGAAATTTAATACATAGAACCCTAAGACATAGGTCTACAAATTTTTTGCCCATGACCCTCGCATATTCTTTAGTATTAACTATCAAAACATTGCTCGAAACCATATAAGAGAAATCGAAGATTTCTGAAAGGGGTACCCCTATGGTGAATTGGAGATTTCACTAATTTCTCTGAAATGTATTACCCTCGTGTTCAACTCGTTCGATATTTTTCCCCAAGAGATCTCATGGGTAAATGAATATATTGGAGTCGAAACGGAGCCTTAAGTCAACATTTCAAAAAAAATTCCCCTTTTTGAGAGCAATTTTCGCAAGAATTTTCCTTATGTTCGTTCATCTCTCAGTATCTTGACTGTATCGCCCTCTACACACCTCGCATGTGCACGAAATTTTATACATAGAACCCTAAGACATAGGGCTACAAATTTTGTGCCCATGACCCTCTCATATTCTTTAGTATTCACTATCAAAACATTGCTCGAAACCATATTAGAGAAATCAAAGATTTCTGAAAGGGGTACCCCTTTGGTGAATTGGAGATTTCACTAATTTCTCCGAAATGTATTACCCTCGTGTTCAACTCGTTCGATATTTCTCCCCAAGAGATCTCATGGGTAAATGAATATATTGGAGTGGAAACGGAGACTTAAGTCAACATTTCAAAAAAAATTCCCCTTTTTGAGGGCAATTTTCGCAAGTTTTTTCCTTATGTTCGTTCATGTCTCAGTATTTTGAGTGTATCGCCCTCTACACACCTCGCATGTGCACGAAATTTTATACATAGAACCCTAAGACATAGGGCTACAAATTTTGTGCCCATGACCCTCGCATATTCTTTAGTATTAACTATCAAAACATTGCTCGAAACCATATAAGAGAAATCGAAGATTTCTGAAAGGGGTACCCCTTTGGTGAATTGGAGATTTCACTAATTTCTCCGAAATGTATTACCCTCGTGTTCAACTCGTTCGATATTTTTCCCCAAGAGATCTCATGGGTAAATGAATATATTGGAGTCGAAACGGAGCCTTAAGTCAACATTTCAAAAAAAATTCCCCTTTTTGAGAGCAATTTTCGCAAGTTTTTTCCTTATGTTCGTTCATCTCTCAGTATCTTGACTGTATCGCCCTCTACACACCTCGCATGTGCACGAAATTTTATACATAGAACCCTAAGACATAGGGCTACAAATTTTGTGCCCATGAACCTCGCATATTCTTTAGTATTCACTATCAAAACATTGCTCGAAACCATATTAGAGAAATCGAAGATTTCTGAAAGGGGTACCCCTTTGGTGAATTGGAGATTTCAATAATTTCTCTGAAATGTATAACCCTCGTGTTCAACTCGTTCGATATTTTTCCCCAAGAGATCTCATGGGTAAATGAATATATTGGAGTGGAAACGGAGACTTAAGTCAACATTTCAAAAAAAATTCCCCTTTTTGAGAGCGATTTTCGCAAGTATTTTCCTTATGTTCGTTCATCTCTCAGTATCTTGACTGTATCGCCCTCTACACACCTCGCATGTGCACGAAATTTAATACATAGAACCCTAAGACATAGGTCTACAAATTTTGTGCCCATGACCCTCGCATATTCTTTAGTATTCACTATCTAAACATTGCTCGAAACCATATTAGAGAAATCGAAGATTTCTGAAAGGGGTACCCCTTTGGTGAATTGGAGATTTCACTAATTTCTCCGAAATGTATTACCCTCGTGTTCAACTCGTTCGATATTTCTCCCCAAGAGAACTCATGGGTAAATGAATATATTGGAGTGGAAACGGAGACTTAAGTCAACATTTCAAAAAAAATTCCCCTTTTTGAGGGTAATTTTCGCAAGTTTTTTCCTTATGTTCGTTCATGTCTCAGTATTTTGAGTGTATCGCCCTCTACACACCTCGGATGTGCACGAAATTTAATACATAGAACCCTAAGACATAGGGCTACAAATTTTGTGCCCATGACCCTCGCATATTCTTTAGTATTCACTATCAAAACATTGCTCGAAACCATATTAGAGAAATCGAAGATTTCTGAAAGGGGTACCCCTTTGGTGAATTGGAGATTTCAATAATTTCTCTGAAATGTATGACCCTCGTGTTCAACTCGTTCGATATTTTTCCCCAAGAGATCTCAAGGGTAAATGAATATATTGGAGTCGAAACGGAGCCTTAAGTCAACATTTCAAAAAACAATTCCCCATTTTGAGAGCAATTTTCGCAAGTTTTTTCCTTATGTTCGTTCATCTCTCAGTATCTTGAGTGTATCGCCCTCTACACACCTCGGATGTGCACGAAATTTAATACATAGAACCCTAAGACATAGGGCTACAAATTTTATGCCCATGACCCTCACATATTCTTTAGTATTCACTATCAAAACATTGCTCGAAACCATATTAGAAAAATCGAAGATTTCTGAAAGGGGTACCCCTTTGGTGAATTGGAGATTTCAATAATTTCTCCGAAATGTATAACCCTCGTGCTCAACTCGTTCGATATTTTTCCCCAAGAGATCTCATGGGTAAATGAATATATTGGAGTGGAAACGGAGACTTAAGTCAACATTTCAAAAAAAATTCCCCTTTTTGAGAGCAATTTTCGCAAGTTTTTTCCTTATGTTCGTTCATCTCTCAGTATCTTGACTGTATCGCCCTCTACACACCTCGCATGTGCACGAAATTTAATACATAGAACCCTAAGACATAGGTCTACAAATTTTGTGCCCATGACCCTCGCATATTCTTTAGTATTAACTATCAAAACATTGCTCGAAACCATATAAGAGAAATCGAAGATTTCTGAAAGGGGTACCCCTTTGGTGAATTGGAGATTTCACTAATTTCTCCGAAATGTATTACCCTCGTGTTCAACTCGTTCGATATTTTTCCCCAAGAGATCTCATGGGTAAATGAATATATTGGAGTCGAAACGGAGCCTTAAGTCAACATTTCAAAAAAAATTCCCCTTTTTGAGAGCAATTTTCGCAAGAATTTTCCTTATGTTCGTTCATCTCTCAGTATCTTGACTGTATCGCCCTCTACACACCTCGCATGTGCACGAAATTTTATACATAGAACCCTAAGACATAGGGCTACAAATTTTGTGCCCATGACCCTCTCATATTCTTTAGTATTCACTATCAAAACATTGCTCGAAACCATATTAGAGAAATCAAAGATTTCTGAAAGGGGTACCCCTTTGGTGAATTGGAGATTTCACTAATTTCTCCGAAATGTATTACCCTCGTGTTCAACTCGTTCGATATTTCTCCCCAAGAGATCTCATGGGTAAATGAATATATTGGAGTGGAAACGGAGACTTAAGTCAACATTTCAAAAAAAATTCCCCTTTTTGAGGGCAATTTTCGCAAGTTTTTTCCTTATGTTCGTTCATGTCTCAGTATTTTGAGTGTATCGCCCTCTACACACCTCGCATGTGCACGAAATTTTATACATAGAACCCTAAGACATAGGGCTACAAATTTTGTGCCCATGACCCTCTCATATTCTTTAGTATTCACTATCAAAACATTGCTCGAAACCATATTAGAGAAATCAAACATTTCTGAAAGGGGTACCCCTTTGGTGAATTGGAGATTTCACTAATTTCTCCGAAATGTATTACCCTCGTGTTCAACTCGTTCGATATTTCTCCCCAAGAGATCTCATGGGTAAATGAATATATTGGAGTGGAAACGGAGACTTAAGTCAACATTTCAAAAAAAATTCCCCTTTTTGAGGGCAATTTTCGCAAGTTTTTTCCTTATGTTCGTTCATGTCTCAGTATTTTGAGTGTATCGCCCTCTACACACCTCGGATGTGCACGAAATTTAATACATAGAACCCTAAGACATAGGGCTACAAATTTTGTGCCCATGACCCTCGCATATTCTTTAGTATTCACTATCAAAACATTGCTCGAAACCATATTAGAGAAATCGAAGATTTCTGAAAGGGGTACCCCTTTGGTGAATTGGAGATTTCAATAATTTCTCTGAAATGTATGACCCTCGTGTTCAACTCGTTCGATATTTTTCCCCAAGAGATCTCAAGGGTAAATGAATATATTGGAGTCGAAACGGAGCCTTAAGTCAACATTTCAAAAAACAATTCCCCATTTTGAGAGCAATTTTCGCAAGTTTTTTCCTTATGTTCGTTCATCTCTCAGTATCTTGAGTGTATCGCCCTCTACACACCTCGGATGTGCACGAAATTTAATACATAGAACCCTAAGACATAGGGCTACAAATTTTGTGCCCATGACCCTCGCATATTCTTTAGTATTCACTATCAAAACATTGCTCGAAACCATATTAGAAAAATCGAAGATTTCTGAAAGGGGTACCCCTTTGGTGAATTGGAGATTTCAATAATTTCTCGGAAATGTATAACCCTCGTGCTCAACTCGTTCGATATTTTTCCCCAAGAGATCTCATGGGTAAATGAATATATTGGAGTGGAAACGGAGACTTAAGTCAACATTTCAAAAAAAATTCCCCTTTTTGAGAGCAATTTTCGCAAGTTTTTTCCTTATGTTCGTTCATCTCTCAGTATCTTGACTGTATCGCCCTCTACACACCTCGCATGTGCACGAAATTTAATACATAGAACCCTAAGACATAGGTCTACAAATTTTTTGCCCATGACCCTCGCATATTCTTTAGTATTAACTATCAAAACATTGCTCGAAACCATATAAGAGAAATCGAAGATTTCTGAAAGGGGTACCCCTTTGGTGAATTGGAGATTTCACTAATTTCTCTGAAATGTATTACCCTCGTGTTCAACTCGTTCGATATTTTTCCCCAAGAGATCTCATGGGTAAATGAATATATTGGAGTCGAAACGGAGCCTTAAGTCAACATTTCAAAAAAAATTCCCCTTTTTGAGAGCAATTTTCGCAAGAATTTTCCTTATGTTCGTTCATCTCTCAGTATCTTGACTGTATCGCCCTCTACACACCTCGCATGTGCACGAAATTTTATACATAGAACCCTAAGACATAGGGCTACAAATTTTGTGCCCATGACCCTCTCATATTCTTTAGTATTCACTATCAAAACATTGCTCGAAACCATATTAGAGAAATCAAAGATTTCTGAAAGGGGTACCCCTTTGGTGAATTGGAGATTTCACTAATTTCTCCGAAATGTATTACCCTCGTGTTCAACTCGTTCGATATTTCTCCCCAAGAGATCTCATGGGTAAATGAATATATTGGAGTGGAAACGGAGACTTAAGTCAACATTTCAAAAAAAATTCCCCTTTTTGAGGGCAATTTTCGCAAGTTTTTTCCTTATGTTCGTTCATGTCTCAGTATTTTGAGTGTATCGCCCTCTACACACCTCGCATGTGCACGAAATTTTATACATAGAACCCTAAGACATAGGGCTACAAATTTTGTGCCCATGACCCTCTCATATTCTTTAGTATTCACTATCAAAACATTGCTCGAAACCATATTAGAGAAATCAAAGATTTCTGAAAGGGGTACCCCTTTGGTGAATTGGAGATTTCAATAATTTCTCTGAAATGTATGACCCTCGTGTTCAACTCGTTCGATATTTTTCCCCAAGAGATCTCATGGGTAAATGAATATATTGGAGTGGAAACGGAGACTTAAGTCAACATTTCAAAAAAAATTCCCCTTTTTGAGGGCAATTTTCGCAAGTTTTTTCCTTATGTTCGTTCATGTCTCAGTATTTTGAGTGTATCGCCCTCTACACACCTCGCATGTGCACGAAATTTTATACATAGAACCCTAAGACATAGGGCTACAAATTTTGTGCCCATGACCCTCGCATATTCTTTAGTATTAACTATCAAAACATTGCTCGAAACCATATAAGAGAAATCGAAGATTTCTGAAAGGGGTACCCCTTTGGTGAATTGGAGATTTCACTAATTTCTCCGAAATGTATTACCCTCGTGTTCAACTCGTTCGATATTTTTCCCCAAGAGATCTCATGGGTAAATGAATATATTGGAGTCGAAACGGAGCCTTAAGTCAACATTTCAAAAAAAATTCCCCTTTTTGAGAGCAATTTTCGCAAGTTTTTTCGTTATGTTCGTTCATCTCTCAGTATCTTAACTGTATCGCCCTCTACACACCTCGCATGTGCACGAAATTTTATACATAGAACCCTAAGACATAGGGCTACAAATTTTGTGCCCATGAACCTCGCATATTCTTTAGTATTCACTATCAAAACATTGCTCGAAACCATATTAGAGAAATCGAAGATTTCTGAAAGGGGTACCCCTTTGGTGAATTGGAGATTTCAATAATTTCTCTGAAATGTATAACCCTCGTGTTCAACTCGTTCGATATTTTTCCCCAAGAGATCTCATGGGTAAATGAATATATTGGAGTGGAAACGGAGACTTAATTCAACATTTCAAAAAAAATTCCCCTTTTTGAGAGCGATTTTCGCAAGTATTTTCCTTATGTTCGTTCATCTCTCAGTATCTTGACTGTATCGCCCTCTACACACCTCGCATGTGCACGAAATTTTATACATAGAACCCTAAGACATAGGGCTACAAATTTTGTGCCCATGACCCTCTCATATTCTTTAGTATTCACTATCAAAACATTGCTCGAAACCATATTAGAGAAATCAAAGATTTCTGAAAGGGGTACCCCTTTGGTGAATTGGAGATTTCACTAATTTCTCCGAAATGTATTACCCTCGTGTTCAACTCGTTCGATATTTCTCCCCAAGAGATCTCATGGGTAAATGAATATATTGGAGTGGAAACGGAGACTTAAGTCAACATTTCAAAAAAAATTCCCCTTTTTGAGGGCAATTTTCGCAACTTTTTTCCTTATGTTCGTTCATGTCTCAGTATTTTGAGTGTATCGCCCTCTACACACCTCGGATGTGCACGAAATTTAATACATAGAACCCTAAGACATAGGGCTACAAATTTTGTGCCCATGACCCTCGCATATTCTTTAGTATTCACTATCAAAACATTGCTCGAAACCATATTAGAGAAATCGAAGATTTCTGAAAGGGGTACCCCTTTGGTGAATTGGAGATTTCAATAATTTCTCTGAAATGTATGACCCTCGTGTTCAACTCGTTCGATATTTTTCCCCAAGAGATCTCAAGGGTAAATGAATATATTGGAGTCGAAACGGAGCCTTAAGTCAACATTTCAAAAAACAATTCCCCATTTTGAGAGCAATTTTCGCAAGTTTTTTCCTTATGTTCGTTCATCTCTCAGTATCTTGAGTGTATCGCCCTCTACACACCTCGGATGTGCACGAAATTTAATACATAGAACCCTAAGACATAGGGCTACAAATTTTGTGCCCATGACCCTCGCATATTCTTTAGTATTCACTATCAAAACATTGCTCGAAACCATATTAGAAAAATCGAAGATTTCTGAAAGGGGTACCCCTTTGGTGAATTGGAGATTTCAATAATTTCTCCGAAATGTATAACCCTCGTGCTCAACTCGTTCGATATTTTTCCCCAAGAGATCTCATGGGTAAATGAATATATTGGATTGGAAACGGAGACTTAAGTCAACATTTCAAAAAAAATTCCCCTTTTTGAGAGCAATTTTCGCAAGTTTTTTCCTTATGTTCGTTCATCTCTCAGTATCTTGACTGTATCGCCCTCTACACACCTCGCATGTGCACGAAATTTAATACATAGAACCCTAAGACATAGGTCTACAAATTTTTTGCCCATGACCATCGCATATTCTTTAGTATTAACTATCAAAACATTGCTCGAAACCATATAAGAGAAATCGAAGATTTCTGAAAGGGGTACCCCTTTGGTGAATTGGAGATTTCACTAATTTCTCTGAAATGTATTACCCTCGTGTTCAACTCGTTCGATATTTTTCCCCAAGAGATCTCATGGGTAAATGAATATATTGGAGTCGAAACGGAGCCTTAAGTCAACATTTCAAAAAAAATTCCCCTTTTTGAGAGCAATTTTCGCAAGAATTTTCCTTATGTTCGTTCATCTCTCAGTATCTTGACTGTATCGCCCTCTACACACCTCGCATGTGCACGAAATTTTATACATAGAACCCTAAGACATAGGGCTACAAATTTTGTGCCCATGACCCTCTCATATTCTTTAGTATTCACTATCAAAACATTGCTCGAAACCATATTAGAGAAATCAAAGATTTCTGAAAGGGGTACCCCTTTGGTGAATTGGAGATTTCACTAATTTCTCCGAAATGTATTACCCTCGTGTTCAACTCGTTCGATATTTCTCCCCAAGAGATCTCATGGGTAAATGAATATATTGGAGTGGAAACGGAGACTTAAGTCAACATTTCAAAAAAAATTCCCCTTTTTGAGGGCAATTTTCGCAAGTTTTTTCCTTATGTTCGTTCATGTCTCAGTATTTTGAGTGTATCGCCCTCTACACACCTCGCATGTGCACGAAATTTTATACATAGAACCCTAAGACATAGGTCTACAAATTTTGTGCCCATGACCCTCTCATATTCTTTAGTATTCACTATCAAAACATTGCTCGAAACCATATTAGAGAAATCAAAGATTTCTGAAAGGGGTACCCCTTTGGTGAATTGGAGATTTCAATAATTTCTCTGAAATGTATGACCCTCGTGTTCAACTCGTTCGATATTTTTCCCCAAGAGATCTCATGGGTAAATGAATATATTGGAGTGGAAACGGAGACTTAAGTCAACATTTCAAAAAAAATTCCCCTTTTTGAGGGCAATTTTCGCAAGTTTTTTCCTTATGTTCGTTCATGTCTCAGTATTTTGAGTGTATCGCCCTCTACACACCTCGCATGTGCACGAAATTTTATACATAGAACCCTAAGACATAGGGCTACAAATTTTGTGCCCATGACCCTCGCATATTCTTTAGTATTAACTATCAAAACATTGCTCGAAACCATATAAGAGAAATCGAAGATTTCTGAAAGGGATACCCCTTTGGTGAATTGGAGATTTCACTAATTTCTCCGAAATGTATTACCCTCGTGTTCAACTCGTTCGATATTTTTCCCCAAGAGATCTCATGGGTAAATGAATATATTGGAGTCGAAACGGAGCCTTAAGTCAACATTTCAAAAAAAATTCCCCTTTTTGAGAGCAATTTTCGCAAGTTTTTTCGTTATGTTCGTTCATCTCTCAGTATCTTGACTGTATCGCCCTCTACACACCTCGCATGTGCACGAAATTTTATACATAGAACCCTAAGACATAGGGCTACAAATTTTGTGCCCATGAACCTCGCATATTCTTTAGTATTCACTATCAAAACATTGCTCGAAACCATATTAGAGAAATCGAAGATTTCTGAAATGGGTACCCCTTTGGTGAATTGGAGATTTCAATAATTTCTCTGAAATGTATAACCCTCGTGTTCAACTCGTTCGATATTTTTCCCCAAGAGATCTCATGGGTAAATGAATATATTGGAGTGGAAACGGAGACTTAAGTCAACATTTCAAAAAAAATTCCCCTTTTTGAGAGCGATTTTCGCAAGTATTTTCCTTATGTTCGTTCATCTCTCAGTATCTTGACTGTATCGCCCTCTACACACCTCGCATGTGCACGAAATTTAATACATAGAACCCTAAGACATAGGTCTACAAATTTTGTGCCCATGACCCTCGCATATTCTTTAGTATTCACTATCTAAACATTGCTCGAAACCATATTAGAGAAATCGAAGATTTCTGAAAGGGGTACCCCTTTGGTGAATTGGAGATTTCACTAATTTCTCCGAAATGTATTACCCTCGTGTTCAACTCGTTCGATATTTCTCCCCAAGAGAACTCATGGGTAAATGAATATATTGGAGTGGAAACGGAGACTTAAGTCAACATTTCAAAAAAAATTCCCCTTTTTGAGGGTAATTTTCGCAAGTTTTTTCCTTATGTTCGTTCATCTCTCAGTATCTTGACTGTATCGCCCTCTACACACCTCGCATGTGCACGAAATTTAATACATAGAACCCTAAGACATAGGTCTACAAATTTTGTGCCCATGACCCTCGCATATTCTTTAGTATTCACTATCAAAACATTGCTCGAAACCATATTAGAGAAATCGAAGATTTCTGAAAGGGGTACCCCTTTGGTGAATTGGAGATTTCAATAATTTCTCTTAAATGTATGACCCTCGTGTTCAACTCGTTCGATATTTTTCCCCAAGAGATCTCAAGGGTAAATGAATATATTGGAGTCGAAACGGAGCCTTAAGTCAACATTTCAAAAAACAATTCCCCATTTTGAGAGCAATTTTCGCAAGTTTTTTCCTTATGTTCGTTCATCTCTCAGTATCTTGAGTGTATCGCCCTCTACACACCTCGGATGTGCACGAAATTTAATACATAGAACCCTAAGACATAGGGCTACAAATTTTGTGCCCATGACCCTCGCATATTCTTTAGTATTCACTATCAAAACATTGCTCGAAACCATATTAGAAAAATCGAAGATTTCTGAAAGGGGTACCCCTTTGGTGAATTGGAGATTTCAATAATTTCTCCGAAATGTATAACCCTCGTGTTCAACTCGTTCGATATTTTTCCCCAAGAGATCTCATGGGTAAATGAATATATTGGAGTGGAAACGGAGACTTAAGTCAACATTTCAAAAAAAATTCCCCTTTTTGAGAGCAATTTTCGCAAGTTTTTTCCTTATGTTCGTTCATCTCTCAGTATCTTGACTGTATCGCCCTCTACACACCTCGCATGTGCACGAAATTTAATACATAGAACCCTAAGACATAGGTCTACAAATTTTTTGCCCATGACCCTCGCATATTCTTTAGTATTAACTATCAAAACATTGCTCGAAACCATATAAGAGAAATCGAAGATTTCTGAAAGGGGTACCCCTTTGGTGAATTGGAGATTTCACTAATTTCTCTGAAATGTATTACCCTCGTGTTCAACTCGTTCGATATTTTTCCCCAAGAGATCTCATGGGTAAATGAATATATTGGAGTCGAAACGGAGCCTTAAGTCAACATTTCAAAAAAAATTCCCCTTTTTGAGAGCAATTTTCGCAAGAATTTTCCTTATGTTCGTTCATCTCTCAGTATCTTGACTGTATCGCCCTCTACACACCTCGCATGTGCACGAAATTTTATACATAGAACCCTAAGACATAGGGCTACAAATTTTGTGCCCATGACCCTCTCATATTCTTTAGTATTCACTATCAAAACATTGCTCGAAACCATATTAGAGAAATCAAAGATTTCTGAAAGGGGTACCCCTTTGGTGAATTGGAGATTTCACTAATTTCTCCGAAATGTATTACCCTCGTGTTCAACTCGTTCGATATTTCTCCCCAAGAGATCTCATGGGTAAATGAATATATTGGAGTGGAAACGGAGACTTAAGTCAACATTTCAAAAAAAATTCCCCTTTTTGAGGGCAATTTTCGCAAGTTTTTTCCTTATGTTCGTTCATGTCTCAGTATTTTGAGTGTATCGCCCTCTACACACCTCGCATGTGCACGAAATTTAATACATAGAACCCTAAGACATAGGTCTACAAATTTTGTGCCCATGACCCTCGCATATTCTTTAGTATTCACTATCTAAACATTGCTCGAAACCATATTAGAGAAATCGAAGATTTCTGAAAGGGGTACCCCTTTGGTGAATTGGAGATTTCAATAATTTCTCTGAAATGTATGACCCTCGTGTTCAACTCGTTCGATATTTTTCCCCAAGAGATCTCAAGGGTAAATGAATATATTGGAGTCGAAACGGAGCCTTAAGTCAACATTTCAAAAAACAATTCCCCATTTTGAGAGCAATTTTCGCAAGTTTTTTCCTTATGTTCGTTCATCTCTCAGTATCTTGAGTGTATCACCCTCTACACACCTCGGATGTGCACGAAATTTAATACATAGAACCCTAAGACATAGGGCTACAAATTTTGTGCCCATGACCCTCGCATATTCTTTAGTATTCACTATCAAAACATTGCTCGAAACCATATTAGAAAAATCGAAGATTTCTGAAAGGGGTACCCCTTTGGTGAATTGGAGATTTCAATAATTTCTCCGAAATGTATAACCCTCGTGTTCAACTCGTTCGATATTTTTCCCCAAGAGATCTCATGGGTAAATGAATATATTGGAGTGGAAACGGAGACTTAAGTCAACATTTCAAAAAAAATTCCCCTTTTTGAGAGCAATTTTCGCAAGTTTTTTCCTTATGTTCGTTCATCTCTCAGTATCTTGACTGTATCGCCCTCTACACACCTCGCATGTGCACGAAATTTAATACATAGAACCCTAAGACATAGGTCTACAAATTTTTTGCCCATGACCCTCGCATATTCTTTAGTATTAACTATCAAAACATTGCTCGAAACCATATAAGAGAAATCGAAGATTTCTGAAAGGGGTACCCCTTTGGTGAATTGGAGATTTCACTAATTTCTCTGAAATGTATTACCCTCGTGTTCAACTCGTTCGATATTTTTCCCCAAGAGATCTCATGGGTAAATGAATATATTGGAGTCGAAACGGAGCCTTAAGCCAACATTTCAAAAAAAATTCCCCTTTTTGAGAGCAATTTTCGCAAGAATTTTCCTTATGTTCGTTCATCTCTCAGTATCTTGACTGTATCGCCCTCTACACACCTCGCATGTGCACGAAATTTTATACATAGAACCCTAAGACATAGGGCTACAAATTTTGTGCCCATGACCCTCTCATATTCTTTAGTATTCACTATCAAAACATTGCTCGAAACCATATTAGAGAAATCAAAGATTTCTGAAAGGGGTACCCCTTTGGTGAATTGGAGATTTCACTAATTTCTCCGAAATGTATTACCCTCGTGTTCAACTCGTTCGATATTTCTCCCCAAGAGATCTCATGGGTAAATGAATATATTGGAGTGGAAACGGAGACTTAAGTCAACATTTCAAAAAAAATTCCCCTTTTTGAGGGCAATTTTCGCAAGTTTTTTCCTTATGTTCGTTCATGTCTCAGTATTTTGAGTGTATCGCCCTCTACACACCTCGCATGTGCACGAAATTTAATACATAGAACCCTAAGACATAGGTCTACAAATTTTGTGCCCATGACCCTCGCATATTCTTTAGTATTCACTATCTAAACATTGCTCGAAACCATATTAGAGAAATCGAAGATTTCTGAAAGGGGTACCCCTTTGGTGAATTGGAGATTTCACTAATTTCTCCGAAATGTATTACCCTCGTGTTCAACTCGTTCGATATTTCTCCCCAAGAGAACTCATGGGTAAATGAATATATTGGAGTGGAAACGGAGACTTAAGTCAACATTTCAAAAAAAATTCCCCTTTTTGAGGGTAATTTTCGCAAGTTTTTTCCTTATGTTCGTTCATCTCTCAGTATCTTGACTGTATCGCCCTCTACACACCTCGCATGTGCACGAAATTTAATACATAGAACCCTAAGACATAGGTCTACAAATTTTGTGCCCATGACCCTCGCATATTCTTTAGTATTCACTATCAAAACATTGCTCGAAACCATATTAGAGAAATCGAAGATTTCTGAAAGGGGTACCCCTTTGGTGAATTGGAGATTTCAATAATTTCTCTGAAATGTATGACCCTCGTGTTCAACTCGTTCGATATTTTTCCCCAAGAGATCTCAAGGGTAAATGAATATATTGGAGTCGAAACGGAGCCTTAAGTCAACATTTCAAAAAACAATTCCCCATTTTGAGAGCAATTTTCGCAAGTTTTTTCCTTATGTTCGTTCATCTCTCAGTATCTTGACTGTATCGCCCTCTACACACCTCGCATGTGCACGAAATTTTATACATAGAACCCTAAGACATAGGGCTACAAATTTTGTGCCCATGACCCTCTCATATTCTTTAGTATTCACTATCAAAACATTGCTCGAAACCATATTAGAGAAATCAAAGACTTCTGAAAGGGGTACCCCTTTGGTGAATTGGAGATTTCACTAATTTCTCCGAAATGTATTACCCTCGTGTTCAACTCGTTCGATATTTCTCCCCAAGAGATCTCATGGGTAAATGAATATATTGGAGTGGAAACGGAGACTTAAGTCAACATTTCAAAAAAAATTCCCCTTTTTGAGGGCAATTTTCGCAAGTTTTTTCCTTATGTTCGTTCATGTCTCAGTATTTTGAGTGTATCGCCCTCTACACACCTCGCATGTGCACGAAATTCAATACATAGAACCCTAAGACATAGGTCTACAAATTTTGTGCCCATGACCCTCGCATATTCTTTAGTATTCACTATCTAAACATTGCTCGAAACCATATTAGAGAAATCGAAGATTTCTGAAAGGGGTACCCCTTTGGTGAATTGGAGATTTCACTAATTTCTCCGAAATGTATTACCCTCGTGTTCAACTCGTTCGATATTTCTCCCCAAGAGAACTCATGGGTAAATGAATATATTGGAGTGGAAACGGAGACTTAAGTCAACATTTCAAAAAAAATTCCCCTTTTTGAGGGTAATTTTCGCAAGTTTTTTCCTTATGTTCGTTCATCTCTCAGTATCTTGACTGTATCGCCCTCTACACACCTCGCATGTGCACGAAATTTAATACATAGAACCCTAAGACATAGGTCTACAAATTTTGTGCCCATGACCCTCGCATATTCTTTAGTATTCACTATCAAAACATTGCTCGAAACCATATTAGAGAAATCGAAGATTTCTGAAAGGGGTACCCCTTTGGTGAATTGGAGATTTCAATAATTTCTCTGAAATGTATGACCCTCGTGTTCAACTCGTTCGATATTTTTCCCCAAGAGATCTCAAGGGTAAATGAATATATTGGAGTCGAAACGGAGCCTTAAGTCAACATTTCAAAAAACAATTCCCCATTTTGAGAGCAATTTTCGCAAGTTTTTTCCTTATGTTCGTTCATCTCTCAGTATCTTGACTGTATCGCCCTCTACACACCTCGCATGTGCACGAAATTTTATACATAGAACCCTAAGACATAGGGCTACAAATTTTGTGCCCATGTCCCTCTCATATTCTTTAGTATTCACTATCAAAACATTGCTCGAAACCATATTAGAGAAATCAAAGATTTCTGAAAGGGGTACCCCTTTGGTGAATTGGAGATTTCACTAATTTCTCCGAAATGTATTACCCTCGTGTTCAACTCGTTCGATATTTCTCCCCAAGAGATCTCATGGGTAAATGAATATATTGGAGTGGAAACGGAGACTTAAGTCAACATTTCAAAAAAAATTCCCCTTTTTGAGGGCAATTTTCGCAAGTTTTTTCCTTATGTTCGTTCATGTCTCAGTATTTTGAGTGTATCGCCCTCTACACACCTCGCATGTGCACGAAATTTAATACATAGAACCCTAAGACATAGGTCTACAAATTTTGTGCCCATGACCCTCGCATATTCTTTAGTATTCACTATCTAAACATTGCTCGAAACCATATTAGAGAAATCGAAGATTTCTGAAAGGGGTACCCCTTTGGTGAATTGGAGATTTCACTAATTTCTCCGAAATGTATTACCCTCGTGTTCAACTCGTTCGATATTTCTCCCCAAGAGAACTCATGGGTAAATGAATATATTGGAGTGGAAACGGAGACTTAAGTCAACATTTCAAAAAAAATTCCCCTTTTTGAGGGTAATTTTCGCAAGTTTTTTCCTTATGTTCGTTCATCTCTCAGTATCTTGACTGTATCGCCCTCTACACACCTCGCATGTGCACGAAATTTAATACATAGAACCCTAAGACATAGGTCTACAAATTTTGTGCCCATGACCCTCGCATATTCTTTAGTATTCACTATCAAAACATTGCTCGAAACCATATTAGAGAAATCGAAGATTTCTGAAAGGGGTACCCCTTTGGTGAATTGGAGATTTCAATAATTTCTCTGAAATGTATGACCCTCGTGTTCAACTCGTTCGATATTTTTCCCCAAGAGATCTCAAGGGTAAATGAATATATTGGAGTCGAAACGGAGCCTTAAGTCAACATTTCAAAAAACAATTCCCCATTTTGAGAGCAATTTTCGCAAGTTTTTTCCTTATGTTCGTTCATCTCTCAGTATCTTGACTGTATCGCCCTCTACACACCTCGGATGTGCACGAAATTTAATACATAGAACCCTAAGACATAGGGCTACAAATTTTGTGCCCATGACCCTCGCATATTCTTTAGTATTCACTATCAAAACATTGCTCGAAACCATATTAGAAAAATCGAAGATTTCTGAAAGGGGTACCCCTTTGGTGAATTGGAGATTTCAATAATTTCTCCGAAATGTATAACCCTCGTGTTCAACTCGTTCGATATTTTTCCCCAAGAGATCTCATGGGTAAATGAATATATTGGAGTGGAAACGGAGACTTAAGTCAACATTTCAAAAAAAATTCCCCTTTTTGAGAGCAATTTTCGCAAGTTTTTTCCTTATGTTCGTTCATCTCTCAGTATCTTGACTGTATCGCCCTCTACACACCTCGCATGTGCACGAAATTTAATACATAGAACCCTAAGACATAGGTCTACAAATTTTTTGCCCATGACCCTCGCATATTCTTTAGTATTAACTATCAAAACATTGCTCGAAACCATATAAGAGAAATCGAAGATTTCTGAAAGGGGTACCCCTTTGGTGAATTGGAGATTTCACTAATTTCTCTGAAATGTATTACCCTCGTGTTCAACTCGTTCGATATTTTTCCCCAAGAGATCTCATGGGTAAATGAATATATTGGAGTCGAAACGGAGCCTTAAGTCAACATTTCAAAAAAAATTCCCCTTTTTGAGAGCAATTTTCGCAAGAATTTTCCTTATGTTCGTTCATCTCTCAGTATCTTGACTGTATCGCCCTCTACACACCTCGCATGTGCACGAAATTTTATACATAGAACCCTAAGACATAGGGCTACAAATTTTGTGCCCATGACCCTCTCATATTCTTTAGTATTCACTATCAAAACATTGCTCGAAACCATATTAGAGAAATCAAAGATTTCTGAAAGGGGTACCCCTTTGGTGAATTGGAGATTTCACTAATTTCTCCGAAATGTATTACCCTCGTGTTCAACTCGTTCGATATTTCTCCCCAAGAGATCTCATGGGTAAATGAATATATTGGAGTGGAAACGGAGACTTAAGTCAACATTTCAAAAAAAATTCCCCTTTTTGAGGGCAATTTTCGCAAGTTTTTTCCTTATGTTCGTTCATGTCTCAGTATTTTGAGTGTATCGCCCTCTACACACCTCGCATGTGCACGAAATTTAATACATAGAACCCTAAGACATAGGTCTACAAATTTTGTGCCCATGACCCTCGCATATTCTTTAGTATTCACTATCTAAACATTGCTCGAAACCATATTAGAGAAATCGAAGATTTCTGAAAGGGGTACCCCTTTGGTGAATTGGAGATTTCACTAATTTCTCCGAAATGTATTACCCTCGTGTTCAACTCGTTCGATATTTCTCCCCAAGAGAACTCATGGGTAAATGAATATATTGGAGTGGAAACGGAGACTTAAGTCAACATTTCAAAAAAAATTCCCCTTTTTGAGGGTAATTTTCGCAAGTTTTTTCCTTATGTTCGTTCATCTCTCAGTATCTTGACTGTATCGCCCTCTACACACCTCGCATGTGCACGAAATTTAATACATAGAACCCTAAGACATAGGTCTACAAATTTTGTGCCCATGACCCTCGCATATTCTTTAGTATTCACTATCAAAACATTGCTCGAAACCATATTAGAGAAATCGAAGATTTCTGAAAGGGGTACCCCTTTGGTGAATTGGAGATTTCAATAATTTCTCTGAAATGTATGACCCTCGTGTTCAACTCGTTCGATATTTTTCCCCAAGAGATCTCAAGGGTAAATGAATATATTGGAGTCGAAACGGAGCCTTAAGTCAACATTTCAAAAAACAATTCCCCATTTTGAGAGCAATTTTCGCAAGTTTTTTCCTTATGTTCGTTCATCTCTCAGTATCTTGACTGTATCGCCCTCTACACACCTCGGATTTGCACGAAATTTAATACATAGAACCCTAAGACATAGGGCTACAAATTTTGTGCCCATGACCCTCGCATATTCTTTAGTATTCACTATCAAAACATTGCTCGAAACCATATTAGAAAAATCGAAGATTTCTGAAAGGGGTACCCCTTTGGTGAATTGGAGATTTCAATAATTTCTCCGAAATGTATAACCCTCGTGTTCAACTCGTTCGATATTTTTCCCCAAGAGATCTCATGGGTAAATGAATATATTGGAGTGGAAACGGAGACTTAAGTCAACATTTCAAAAAAAATTCCCCTTTTTGAGAGCAATTTTCGCAAGTTTTTTCCTTATGTTCGTTCATCTCTCAGTATCTTGACTGTATCGCCCTCTACACACCTCGCATGTGCACGAAATTTAATACATAGAACCCTAAGACATAGGTCTACAAATTTTTTGCCCATGACCCTCGCATATTCTTTAGTATTAACTATCAAAACATTGCTCGAAACCATATAAGAGAAATCGAAGATTTCTGAAAGGGGTACCCCTTTGGTGAATTGGAGATTTCACTAATTTCTCTGAAATGTATTACCCTCGTGTTCAACTCGTTCGATATTTTTCCCCAAGAGATCTCATGGGTAAATGAATATATTGGAGTCGAAACGGAGCCTTAAGTCAACATTTCAAAAAAAATTCCCCTTTTTGAGAGCAATTTTCGCAAGAATTTTCCTTATGTTCGTTCATCTCTCAGTATCTTGACTGTATCGCCCTCTACACACCTCGCATGTGCACGAAATTTTATACATAGAACCCTAAGACATAGGGCTACAAATTTTGTGCCCATGACCCTCTCATATTCTTTAGTATTCACTATCAAAACATTGCTCGAAACCATATTAGAGAAATCAAAGATTTCTGAAAGGGGTACCCCTTTGGTGAATTGGAGATTTCAATAATTTCTCTGAAATGTATGACCCTCGTGTTCAACTCGTTCGATATTTTTCCCCAAGAGATCTCATGGGTAAATGAATATATTGGAGTGGAAACGGAGACTTAAGTCAACATTTCAAAAAAAATTCCCCTTTTTGAGGGCAATTTTCGCAAGTTTTTTCCTTATGTTCGTTCATGTCTCAGTATTTTGAGTGTATCGCCCTCTACACACCTCGCATGTGCACGAAATTTTATACATAGAACCCTAAGACATAGGGCTACAAATTTTGTGCCCATGACCCTCGCATATTCTTTAGTATTAACTATCAAAACATTGCTCGAAACCATATAAGAGAAATCGAAGATTTCTGAAAGGGGTACCCCTTTGGTGAATTGGAGATTTCACTAATTTCTCCGAAATGTATTACCCTCGTGTTCAACTCGTTCGATATTTTTCCCCAAGAGATCTCATGGGTAAATGAATATATTGGAGTCGAAACGGAGCCTTAAGTCAACATTTCAAAAAAAATTCCCCTTTTTGAGAGCAATTTTCGCAAGTTTTTTCGTTATGTTCGTTCATCTCTCAGTATCTTGACTGTATCGCCCTCTACACACCTCGCATGTGCACGAAATTTTATACATAGAACCCTAAGACATAGGGCTACAAATTTTGTGCCCATGAACCTCGCATATTCTTTAGTATTCACTATCAAAACATTGCTCGAAACCATATTAGAGAAATCGAAGATTTCTGAAAGGGGTACCCCTTTGGTGAATTGGAGATTTCAATAATTTCTCTGAAATGTATAACCCTCGTGTTCAACTCGTTCGATATTTTTCCCCAAGAGATCTCATGGGTAAATGAATATATTGGAGTGGAAACGGAGACTTAAGTCAACATTTCAAAAAAAATTCCCCTTTTTGAGAGCGATTTTCGCAAGTATTTTCCTTATGTTCGTTCATCTCTCAGTATCTTGACTGTATCGCCCTCTACACACCTCGCATGTGCACGAAATTTAATACATAGAACCCTAAGACATAGGTCTACAAATTTTGTGCCCATGACCCTCGCATATTCTTTAGTATTCACTATCTAAACATTGCTCGAAACCATATTAGAGAAATCGAAGATTTCTGAAAGGGGTACCCCTTTGGTGAATTGGAGATTTCACTAATTTCTCCGAAATGTATTACCCTCGTGTTCAACTCGTTCGATATTTCTCCCCAAGAGAACTCATGGGTAAATGAATATATTGGAGTGGAAACGGAGACTTAAGTCAACATTTCAAAAAAAATTCCCCTTTTTGAGGGTAATTTTCGCAAGTTTTTTCCTTATGTTCGTTCATCTCTCAGTATCTTGACTGTATCGCCCTCTACACACCTCGCATGTGCACGAAATTTAATACATAGAACCCTAAGACATAGGTCTACAAATTTTGTGCCCATGACCCTCGCATATTCTTTAGTATTCACTATCTAAACATTGCTCGAAACCATATTAGAGAAATCGAAGATTTCTGAAAGGGGTACCCCTTTGGTGAATTGGAGATTTCACTAATTTCTCCGAAATGTATTACCCTCGTGTTCAACTCGTTCGATATTTCTCCCCAAGAGAACTCATGGGTAAATGAATATATTGGAGTGGAAACGGAGACTTAAGTCAACATTTCAAAAAAAATTCCCCTTTTTGAGGGTAATTTTCGCAAGTTTTTTCCTTATGTTCGTTCATCTCTCAGTATCTTGACTGTATCGCCCTCTACACACCTCGCATGTGCACGAAATTTAATACATAGAACCCTAAGACATAGGTCTACAAATTTTGTGCCCATGACCCTCGCATATTCTTTAGTATTCACTATCAAAACATTGCTCGAAACCATATTAGAAAAATCGAAGATTTCTGAAAGGGGTACCCCTTTGGTGAATTGGAGATTTCAATAATTTCTCCGAAATGTATAACCCTCGTGTTCAACTCGTTCGATATTTTTCCCCAAGAGATCTCATGGGTAAATGAATATATTGGAGTGGAAACGGAGACTTAAGTCAACATTTCAAAAAAAATTCCCCTTTTTGAGAGCAATTTTCGCAAGTTTTTTCCTTATGTTCGTTCATCTCTCAGTATCTTGACTGTATCGCCCTCTACACACCTCGCATGTACACGAAATTTAATACATAGAACCCTAAGACATAGGTCTACAAATTTTTTGCCCATGACCCTCGCATATTCTTTAGTATTAACTATCAAAACATTGCTCGAAACCATATAAGAGAAATCGAAGATTTCTGAAAGGGGTACCCCTTTGGTGAATTGGAGATTTCACTAATTTCTCTGAAATGTATTACCCTCGTGTTCAACTCGTTCGATATTTTTCCCCAAGAGATCTCATGGGTAAATGAATATATTGGAGTCGAAACGGAGCCTTAAGTCAACATTTCAAAAAAAATTCCCCTTTTTGAGAGCAATTTTCGCAAGTTTTTTCCTTATGTTCGTTCATCTCTCAGTATCTTGACTGTATCGCCCTCTACACACCTCGCATGTGCACGAAATTTAATACATAGAACCCTAAGACATAGGTCTACAAATTTTGTGCCCATGACCCTCGCATATTCTTTAGTATTCACTATCTAAACATTGCTCGAAACCATATTAGAGAAATCGAAGATTTCTGAAAGGGGTACCCCTTTGGTGAATTGGAGATTTCACTAATTTCTCCGAAATGTATTACCCTCGTGTTCAACTCGTTCGATATTTCTCCCCAAGAGAACTCATGGGTAAATGAATATATTGGAGTGGAAACGGAGACTTAAGTCAACATTTCAAAAAAAATTCCCCTTTTTGAGGGTAATTTTCGCAAGTTTTTTCCTTATGTTCGTTCATCTCTCAGTATCTTGACTGTATCGCCCTCTACACACCTCGCATGTGCACGAAATTTAATACATAGAACCCTAAGACATAGGTCTACAAATTTTGTGCCCATGACCCTCGCATATTCTTTAGTATTCACTATCTAAACATTGCTCGAAACCATATTAGAGAAATCGAAGATTTCTGAAAGGGGTACCCCTTTGGTGAATTGGAGATTTCACTAATTTCTCCGAAATGTATTACCCTCGTGTTCAACTCGTTCGATATTTCTCCCCAAGAGAACTCATGGGTAAATGAATATATTGGAGTGGAAACGGAGACTTAAGTCAACATTTCAAAAAAAATTCCCCTTTTTGAGGGTAATTTTCGCAAGTTTTTTCCTTATGTTCGTTCATCTCTCAGTATCTTGACTGTATCGCCCTCTACACACCTCGCATGTGCACGAAATTTAATACATAGAACCCTAAGACATAGGTCTACAAATTTTGTGCCCATGACCCTCGCATATTCTTTAGTATTCACTATCAAAACATTGCTCGAAACCATATTAGAAAAATCGAAGATTTCTGAAAGGGGTACCCCTTTGGTGAATTGGAGATTTCAATAATTTCTCCGAAATGTATAACCCTCGTGTTCAACTCGTTCGATATTTTTCCCCAAGAGATCTCATGGGTAAATGAATATATTGGAGTGGAAACGGAGACTTAAGTCAACATTTCAAAAAAAATTCCCCTTTTTGAGAGCAATTTTCGCAAGTTTTTTCCTTATGTTCGTTCATCTCTCAGTATCTTGACTGTATCGCCCTCTACACACCTCGCATGTACACGAAATTTAATACATAGAACCCTAAGACATAGGTCTACAAATTTTTTGCCCATGACCCTCGCATATTCTTTAGTATTAACTATCAAAACATTGCTCGAAACCATATAAGAGAAATCGAAGATTTCTGAAAGGGGTACCCCTTTGGTGAATTGGAGATTTCACTAATTTCTCTGAAATGTATTACCCTCGTGTTCAACTCGTTCGATATTTTTCCCCAAGAGATCTCATGGGTAAATGAATATATTGGAGTCGAAACGGAGCCTTAAGTCAACATTTCAAAAAAAATTCCCCTTTTTGAGAGCAATTTTCGCAAGAATTTTCCTTATGTTCGTTCATCTCTCAGTATCTTGACTGTATCGCCCTCTACACACCTCGCATGTGCACGAAATTTTATACATAGAACCCTAAGACATAGGGCTACAAATTTTGTGCCCATGACCCTCTCATATTCTTTAGTATTCACTATCAAAACATTGCTCGAAACCATATTAGAGAAATCAAAGATTTCTGAAAGGGGTACCCCTTTGGTGAATTGGAGATTTCACTAATTTCTCCGAAATGTATTACCCTCGTGTTCAACTCGTTCGATATTTCTCCCCAAGAGATCTCATGGGTAAATGAATATATTGGAGTGGAAACGGAGACTTAAGTCAACATTTCAAAAAAAATTCCCCTTTTTGAGGGCAATTTTCGCAAGTTTTTTCCTTATGTTCGTTCATGTCTCAGTATTTTGAGTGTATCGCCCTCTACACACCTCGCATGTGCACGAAATTTAATACATAGAACCCTAAGACATAGGTCTACAAATTTTGTGCCCATGACCCTCGCATATTCTTTAGTATTCACTATCTAAACATTGCTCGAAACCATATTAGAGAAATCGAAGATTTCTGAAAGGGGTACCCCTTTGGTGAATTGGAGATTTCACTAATTTCTCCGAAATGTATTACCCTCGTGTTCAACTCGTTCGATATTTCTCCCCAAGAGAACTCATGGGTAAATGAATATATTGGAGTGGAAACGGAGACTTAAGTCAACATTTCAAAAAAAATTCCCCTTTTTGAGGGTAATTTTCGCAAGTTTTTTCCTTATGTTCGTTCATCTCTCAGTATCTTGACTGTATCGCCCTCTACACACCTCGCATGTGCACGAAATTTAATACATAGAACCCTAAGACATAGGTCTACAAATTTTGTGCCCATGACCCTCGCATATTCTTTAGTATTCACTATCAAAACATTGCTCGAAACCATATTAGAGAAATCGAAGATTTCTGAAAGGGGTACCCCTTTGGTGAATTGGAGATTTCAATAATTTCTCTGAAATGTATGACCCTCGTGTTCAACTCGTTCGATATTTTTCCCCAAGAGATCTCAAGGGTAAATGAATATATTGGAGTCGAAACGGAGCCTTAAGTCAACATTTCAAAAAACAATTCCCCATTTTGAGAGCAATTTTCGCAAGTTTTTTCCTTATGTTCGTTCATCTCTCAGTATCTTGACTGTATCGCCCTCTACACACCTCGGATGTGCACGAAATTTAATACATAGAACCCTAAGACATAGGGCTACAAATTTTGTGCCCATGACCCTCGCATATTCTTTAGTATTCACTATCAAAACATTGCTCGAAACCATATTAGAAAAATCGAAGATTTCTGAAAGGGGTACCCCTTTGGTGAATTGGAGATTTCAATAATTTCTCCGAAATGTATAACCCTCGTGTTCAACTCGTTCGATATTTTTCCCCAAGAGATCTCATGGGTAAATGAATATATTGGAGTGGAAACGGAGACTTAAGTCAACATTTCAAAAAAAATTCCCCTTTTTGAGAGCAATTTTCGCAAGTTTTTTCCTTATGTTCGTTCATCTCTCAGTATCTTGACTGTATCGCCCTCTACACACCTCGCATGTGCACGAAATTTAATACATAGAACCCTAAGACATAGGTCTACAAATTTTTTGCCCATGACCCTCGCATATTCTTTAGTATTAACTATCAAAACATTGCTCGAAACCATATAAGAGAAATCGAAGATTTCTGAAAGGGGTACCCCTTTGGTGAATTGGAGATTTCACTAATTTCTCTGAAATGTATTACCCTCGTGTTCAACTCGTTCGATATTTTTCCCCAAGAGATCTCATGGGTAAATGAATATATTGGAGTCGAAACGGAGCCTTAAGTCAACATTTCAAAAAAAATTCCCCTTTTTGAGAGCAATTTTCGCAAGAATTTTCCTTATGTTCGTTCATCTCTCAGTATCTTGACTGTATCGCCCTCTACACACCTCGCATGTGCACGAAATTTTATACATAGAACCCTAAGACATAGGGCTACAAATTTTGTGCCCATGACCCTCTCTTATTCTTTAGTATTCACTATCAAAACATTGCTCGAAACCATATTAGAGAAATCAAAGATTTCTGAAAGGGGTACCCCTTTGGTGAATTGGAGATTTCACTAATTTCTCCGAAATGTATTACCCTCGTGTTCAACTCGTTTGATATTTCTCCCCAAGAGATCTCATGGGTAAATGAATATATTGGAGTGGAAACGGAGACTTAAGTCAACATTTCAAAAAAAATTCCCCTTTTTGAGGGCAATTTTCGCATGTTTTTTCCTTATGTTCGTTCATGTCTCAGTATTTTGAGTGTATCGCCCTCTACACACCTCGCATGTGCACGAAATTTTATACATAGAACCCTAAGACATAGGGCTACAAATTTTGTGCCCATGACCCTCGCATATTCTTTAGTATTAACTATCAAAACATTGCTCGAAACCATATAAGAGAAATCGAAGATTTCTGAAAGGGGTACCCCTTTGGTGAATTGGAGATTTCACTAATTTCTCCGAAATGTATTACCCTCGTGTTCAACTCGTTCGATATTTTTCCCCAAGAGATCTCATGGGTAAATGAATATATTGGAGTCGAAACGGAGCCTTAAGTCAACATTTCAAAAAAAATTCCCCTTTTTGAGAGCAATTTTCGCAAGTTTTTTCCTTATGTTCGTTCATCTCTCAGTATCTTGAATGTATCGCCCTCTACACACCTCGCATGTGCACGAAATTTTATACATAGAACCCTAAGACATAGGGCTACAAATTTTGTGCCCATGAACCTCGCATATTCTTTAGTATTCACTATCAAAACATTGCTCGAAACCATATTAGAGAAATCGATGATTTCTGAAAGGGGTACCCCTTTGGTGAATTGGAGATTTCAATAATTTCTCTGAAATGTATAACCCTCGTGTTCAACTCGTTCGATATTTTTCCCCAAGGGATCTCATGGGTAAATGAATATATTGGAGTGGAAACGGAGACTTAAGTCAACATTTCAAAAAAAATTCCCCTTTTTGAGAGCAATTTTCGCAAGTATTTTCCTTATGTTCGTTCATCTCTCAGTATCTTGACTGTATCGCCCTCTACACACCTCGCATGTGCACGAAATTTAATACATAGAACCCTAAGACATAGGTCTACAAATTTTGTGCCCATGACCCTCGCATATTCTTTAGTATTCACTATCTAAACATTGCTCGAAACCATATTAGAGAAATCGAAGATTTCTGAAAGGGGTACCCCTTTGGTGAATTGGAGATTTCACTAATTTCTCCGAAATGTATTACCCTCGTGTTCAACTCGTTCGATATTTCTCCCCAAGAGAACTCATGGGTAAATTAATATATTGGAGTGGAAACGGAGACTTAAGTCAACATTTCAAAAAAAATTCCCCTTTTTGAGGGTAATTTTCGCAAGTTTTTTCCTTATGTTCGTTCATGTCTCAGTATTTTGAGTGTATCGCCCTCTACACACCTCGGATGTGCACGAAATTTAATACATAGAACCCTAAGACATAGGGCAAAAAATTTTGTGCCCATGACCCTCGCATATTCTTTAGTATTCACTATCAAAACATTGCTCGAAACCATATTAGAGAAATCGAAGATTTCTGAAAGGGGTACCCCTTTGGTGAATTGGAGATTTCAATAATTTCTCTGAAATGTATGACCCTCGTGTTCAACTCGTTCGATATTTTTCCCCAAGAGATCTCAAGGGTAAATGAATATATTGGAGTCGAAACGGAGCCTTAATTCAACATTTCAAAAAACAATTCCCCATTTTGAGAGCAATTTTCGCAAGTTTTTTCCTTATGTTCGTTCATCTCTCAGTATCTTGAGTGTATCGCCCTCTACACACCTCGGATGTGCACGAAATTTAATACATAGAACCCTAAGACATAGGGCTACAAATTTTGTGCCCATGACCCTCGCATATTCTTTAGTATTCACTATCAAAACATTGCTCGAAACCATATTAGAGAAATCGAAGATTTCTGAAAGGGGTACCCCTTTGGTGAATTGGAGATTTCAATAATTTCTCTGAAATGTATGACCCTCGTGTTCAACTCGTTCGATATTTTTCCCCAAGAGATCTCATGGGTAAATGAATATATTGGAGTCGAAACGGAGACTTAAGTCAACATTTCAAAAAAAAATTCCCCATTTTGAGAGCAATTTTCGCAAGTTTTTTCCTTATGTTCGTTCATCTCTTAGTATCTTGACTTTATCGCCCTCTACACACCTCGCATGTGCACGAAATTTTATACATAGAACCCTAAGACATAGGTCTACAAATTTTGTGCCCATGACCCTCGCATATTCTTTAGTATTCACTATCTAAACATTGCTCGAAACCATATTAGAGAAATCGAAGATTTCTGAAAGGGGTACCCCTTTGGTGAATTGGAGATTTCACTAATTTCTCCGAAATGTATGACCCTCGTGTTCAACTCGTTCGATATTTTTCCCCAAGAGATCTCATGGGTAAATGAATATATTGGAGTCGAAACGAAGCCTTAAGTCAACATTTCAAAAAAAAATTCCCCATTTTGAGAGCAATTTTCGCAAGTTTTTTCCTTATGTTCGTTCATCTCTCAGTATCTTGACTTTATCGCCCTCTACACACCTCGCATGTGCACGAAATTTTATACATAGAACCCTAAGACATAGGGCTACAAATTTTGTGCCCATGACCCTCGCATATTCTTTAGTATTCACTATCAAAACATTGCTCGAAACCATATAAGAGAAATCGAAGATTTCTGAAAGTTGTACCCCTTTGGTGAATTTGAGATTTCACTAATTTCTCCGAAATGTATTACCCTCGTGTTCAACTCGTTCGATATTTTTCCCCAAGAGATTTCATGGGTAAATGAATATATTGGAGTCGAAACGAAGCCTTAAGTCAACTTTTCAAAAAAAATTCCCCTTTTTGAGAGCAATTTTCGCAAGTTTTTTCGTTATGTTCGTTCATCTCTCAGTATCTTGACTGTATCGCCCTCTACACACCTCGCATGTGCACGAAATTTTATACATAGAACCCTAAGACATAGGGCTACAAATTTTGTGCCCATGACCCTCGCATATTCTTTAGTATTCACTATCAAAACATTGCTCGAAACCATATAAGAGAAATCGAAGATTTCTGAAAGGGGTACCCCTTTGGTGAATTGGAGATTTCACTAATTTCTCCGAAATGTATTACCCTCGTGTTCAACTCGTTCGATATTTTTCCCCAAGAGATCTCATGGGTAAATAAATATATTGGAGTGGAAACGGAGACTTAAGTCAACATTTCAAAAAAAATTCCCCTTTTTGAGAGCAATTTTCGCAAGTTTTTTCCTTATGTTCGTTCATCTCTCAGTATCTTGACTGTATCGCCCTCTACACACCTCGCATGTGCACGAAATTTTATACATAGAACCCTAAGACATAGGGCTACAAATTTTGTGCCCATGACCCTCGCATATTCATTAGTATTCACTATCAAAACATTGCTCGAAACCATATAAGAGAAATCGAAGATTTCTGAAAGGGGTACCCCTTTGGTGAATTGGAGATTTCAATAATTTCTCCGAAATGTATAACCCTCGTGTTCAACTCGTTCGATATTTTTCTCCAAGAGATCTCATGGGTAAATGAATATATTGGAGTGGAAACGGAGACTTAAGTCAACATTTCAAAAAAAATTCCCCCTTTTGAGGGCAATTTTCGCAAGTTTTTTCCTTATGTTCGTTCATGTCTCAGTATTTTGAGTGTATCGCCCTCTACACACCTCGCATGAGCACGAAATTTTATACATAGAACCCTAAGACATAGGGCTACAAATTTTGTGCCCATGACCCTCGCATATTCTTTAGTATTCACTATCAAAACATTGCTCGAAACCATATAAGAGAAATCGAAGATTTCTGAAAGGGGTACCCCTTTGGAGAATTGGAGATTTCACTAATTTCTCCGAAATGTATTACCCTCGTGTTCAACTCGTTCGATATTTTTCCCCAAGAGATCTCATGGGTAAATAAATATATTGGAGTGGAAACGGAGACTTAAGTTAACATTTCAAAAAAAATTCCCCTTTTTGAGAGCAATTTTCGCAAGTTTTTTCCTTATGTTCGTTCATCTCTCAGTATCTTGACTGTATCGCCCTCTACACACCTCGCATGTGCACGAAATTTTATACATAGAACCCTAAGACATAGGTCTACAAATTTTGTGCCCATGACCCTCGCATATTCTTTAGTATTCACTATCAAAACACTGCTCGAAACCATATTAGAGAAATCGAAGATTTCTGAAAGGGGTACCCCTTTGGTGAATTGGAGATTTCACTAATTTCTCCGAAATGTATTACCCTCGTGTTCAACTAGTGCGATATTTTTCCCCAAGAGATCTCATGGGTAAATGAATATATTGGAGTGGAAACGGAGACTTAAGTCAACATTTCAAAAAAAATTCCCCTTTTTGAGAGCAATTTTCGCAAGTTTTTTCCTTATGTTCGTTCATCTCTCAGTATCTTGACTGTATCGCCCTCTACACACCTCGCATGTGCACGAAATTTAATACATAGAACCCTAAGACATAGGTCTACAAATTTTGTGCCCATGAACTTCGCATATTCTTTAGTATTCACTATCAAAACACTGCTCAAAACCATATTAGAGAAATCGAAGATTTCTGAAAGGGGTACCCCTTTGGTGAATTGGAGATTTCACTAATTTCTCCGAAATGTATTACCCTCGTGTTCAACTCGTTCGATATTTCTCCCCAAGAGATCTCATGGGTAAATGAATATATTGGAGTGGAAACGGAGACTTAAGTCAATTTTCCTTATGTTCGTTCATCTCTCAGTATCTTGACTGTATCGCCCTCTACACACCTCGCATGTGCACGAAATTTAATACATAGAACCCTAAGACATAGGTCTACAAATTTTGTGCCCATGACCCTCGCATATTCTTTAGTATTCACTATCAAAACATTGCTCAAAACCATATTAGAGAAATCGAAGATTTCTGAAAGGGGTACCCCTTTGGTGAATTGGAGATTTCACTAATTTCTCCGAAATGTATTACCCTCGTGTTCAACTCGTTCGATATTTCTCCCCAAGAGATCTCACGGGTAAATGAATATATTGGAGTGGAAACGGAGACTTAAGTCAACATTTCAAAAAAAATTCCCCTTTTTGAGGGCAATTTTCGCAAGTTTTTTCCTTATGTTCGTTCATGTCTCAGTATTTTGAGTGTATCGCCCTCTACACACCTCGCATGTGCACGAAATTTTATACATAGAACCCTAAGACATAGGGCTACAAATTTTGTGCCCATGAACTTCGCATATTCTTTAGTATTCACTATCAAAACACTGCTCGAAACCATATTAGAGAAATCGAAGATTTCTGAAAGGGGTAACCCTTTGGTGAATTGGAGATTTCACTAATTTCTCTGAATTGTATTACCCTCGTGTTCAACTAGTGCGATATTTTTCCCCAAGAGATCTCATGGGTAAATAAATATATTGGAGTGGAAACGGAGACTTAAGTCAACATTTCAAAAAAAATTCCCCTTTTTGAGAGCAATTTTCGCAAGTTTTTTCCTTATGTTCGTTCGTCTCTCAGTATCTTGACTGTATCGCCCTCTACACACCTCGCATGTGCACGAAATTTAATACATAGAACCCTAAGACATAGGTCTACAAATTTTGTGCCCATGACCCTCGCATATTCTTTAGTATTCACTATCTAAACATTGCTCGAAACCATATTAGAGAAATCGAAGATTTCTGAAAGGGGTACCCCTTTGGTGAATTGGAGATTTCACTAATTTCTCCGAAATGTATTACCCTCGTGTTCAACTCGTTCGATATTTATCCCCAAGAGATCTCATGGGTAAATGAATATATTGGAGTGGAAACGGAGACTTAAGTCAACATTTCAAAAAAAATTCCCCTTTTTGAGGGCAATTTTCGCAAGTTTTTTCCTTATGTTCGTTCATGTCTCAGTATTTTGAGTGTATCGCCCTCTACACACCTCGGATGTGCACGAAATTTAATACATAGAACCCTAAGACATAGGGCTACAAATTTTGTGCCCATGAACTTCGCATATTCTTTAGTATTCACTATCAAAACATTGCTCGAAACCATATTAGAGAAATCGAAGATTTCTGAAAGGGGTACCCCTTTGGTGAATTGGAGATTTCAATAATTTCTCCGAAATGTATAACCCTCGTGTTCAACTCGTTCGATATTTTTCTCCAAGAGATCTCATGGGTAAATGAATATATTGGAGTGGAAACGGAGACTTAAGTCAACATTTCAAAAAAAATTCCCCCTTTTGAGGGCAATTTTCGCAAGTTTTTTCCTTATGTTCGTTCATGTCTCAGTATTTTGAGTGTATCGCCCTCTACACTCCTCGCATGTGCACGAAATTTTATACATAGAACCCTAAGACATAGGGCTACAAATTTTGTGCCCATGACCCTCGCATATTCTTTAGTATTCACTATCAAAACATTGCTCGAAACCATATAAGAGAAATCGAAGATTTCTGAAAGGGGTACCCCTTTGGTGAATTGGAGATTTCACTAATTTCTCCGAAATGTATTACCCTCGTGTTCAACTCGTTCGATATTTTTCCCCAAGAGATCTCATGGGTAAATAAATATATTGGAGTGGAAACGGAGACTTAAGTCAACATTTCAAAAAAAATTCCCCTTTTTGAGAGCAATTTTCGCAAGTTTTTTCCTTATGTTCGTTCATCTCTCAGTATCTTGACTGTATCGCCCTCTACACACCTCGCATGTGCACGAAATTTTATACATAGAACCCTAAGACATAGGGCTACAAATTTTGTGCCCATGACCCTCGCATATTCATTAGTATTCACTATCAAAACATTGCTCGAAACCATATAAGAGAAATCGAAGATTTCTGAAAGGGGTACCCCTTTGGTGAATTGGAGATTTCAATAATTTCTCCGAAATGTATAACCCTCGTGTTCAACTCGTTCGATATTTTTCTCCAAGAGATCTCATGGGTAAATGAATATATTGGAGTGGAAACGGAGACTTAAGTCAACATTTCAAAAAAAATTCCCCCTTTTGAGGGCAATTTTCGCAAGTTTTTTCCTTATGTTCGTTCATGTCTCAGTATTTTGAGTGTATCGCCCTCTACACACCTCGCATGAGCACGAAATTTTATACATAGAACCCTAAGACATAGGGCTACAAATTTTGTGCCCATGACCCTCGCATATTCTTTAGTATTCACTATCAAAACATTGCTCGAAACCATATAAGAGAAATCGAAGATTTCTGAAAGGGGTACCCCTTTGGAGAATTGGAGATTTCACTAATTTCTCCGAAATGTATTACCCTCGTGTTCAACTCGTTCGATATTTTTCCCCAAGAGATCTCATGGGTAAATAAATATATTGGAGTGGAAACGGAGACTTAAGTTAACATTTCAAAAAAAATTCCCCTTTTTGAGAGCAATTTTCGCAAGTTTTTTCCTTATGTTCGTTCATCTCTCAGTATCTTGACTGTATCGCCCTCTACACACCTCGCATGTGCACGAAATTTTATACATAGAACCCTAAGACATAGGTCTACAAATTTTGTGCCCATGACCCTCGCATATTCTTTAGTATTCACTATCAAAACACTGCTCGAAACCATATTAGAGAAATCGAAGATTTCTGAAAGGGGTACCCCTTTGGTGAATTGGAGATTTCACTAATTTCTCCGAAATGTATTACCCTCGTGTTCAACTAGTGCGATATTTTTCCCCAAGAGATCTCATGGGTAAATGAATATATTGGAGTGGAAACGGAGACTTAAGTCAACATTTCAAAAAAAATTCCCCTTTTTGAGAGCAATTTTCGCAAGTTTTTTCCTTATGTTCGTTCATCTCTCAGTATCTTGACTGTATCGCCCTCTACACACCTCGCATGTGCACGAAATTTAATACATAGAACCCTAAGACATAGGTCTACAAATTTTGTGCCCATGAACTTCGCATATTCTTTAGTATTCACTATCAAAACACTGCTCAAAACCATATTAGAGAAATCGAAGATTTCTGAAAGGGGTACCCCTTTGGTGAATTGGAGATTTCACTAATTTCTCCGAAATGTATTACCCTCGTGTTCAACTCGTTCGATATTTCTCCCCAAGAGATCTCATGGGTAAATGAATATATTGGAGTGGAAACGGAGACTTAAGTCAATTTTCCTTATGTTCGTTCATCTCTCAGTATCTTGACTGTATCGCCCTCTACACACCTCGCATGTGCACGAAATTTAATACATAGAACCCTAAGACATAGGTCTACAAATTTTGTGCCCATGAACATCGCATATTCTTTAGTATTCACTATCAAAACACTGCTCAAAACCATATTAGAGAAATCGAAGATGTCTGAAAGGGGTACCCCTTTGGTGAATTGGAGATTTCACTAATTTCTCCGAAATGTATTACCCTCGTGTTCAACTCGTTCGATATTTCTCCCCAAGAGATCTCACGGGTAAATGAATATATTGGAGTGGAAACGGAGACTTAAGTCAACATTTCAAAAAAAATTCCCCTTTTTGAGGGCAATTTTCGCAAGTTTTTTCCTTATGTTCGTTCATGTCTCAGTATTTTGAGTGTATCGCCCTCTACACTCCTCGCATGTGCACGAAATTTTATACATAGAACCCTAAGACATAGGGCTACAAATTTTATGCCCATGACCCTCGCATATTCTTTAGTATTCACTATCAAAACATTGCTCGAAACCATATAAGAGAAATCGAAGATTTCTGAAAGGGGTACCCCTTTGGAGAATTGGAGATTTCACTAATTTCTCCGAAATGTATTACCCTCGTGTTCAACTCGTTCGATATTTTTCCCCAAGAGATCTCATGGGTAAATAAATATATTGGAGTCGAAACGAAGCCTTAAGTCAACTTTTCAAAAAAAATTCCCCTTTTTGAGAGCAATTTTCGCAAGTTTTTTCGTTATGTTCGTTCATCTCTCAGTATCTTGACTGTATCGCCCTCTACACACCTCGCATGTGCACGAAATTTTATACATAGAACCCTAAGACATAGGGCTACAAATTTTGTGCCCATGACCCTCGCATATTCTTTAGTATTCACTATCAAAACATTGCTCGAAACCATATAAGAGAAATCGAAGATTTCTGAAAGGGGTACCCCTTTGGTGAATTGGAGATTTCACTAATTTCTCCGAAATGTATTACCCTCGTGTTCAACTCGTTCGATATTTTTCCCCAAGAGATCTCATGGGTAAATAAATATATTGGAGTGGAAACGGAGACTTAAGTCAACATTTCAAAAAAAATTCCCCTTTTTGAGAGCAATTTTCGCAAGTTTTTTCCTTATGTTCGTTCATCTCTCAGTATCTTGACTGTATCGCCCTCTACACACCTCGCATGTGCACGAAATTTTATACATAGAACCCTAAGACATAGGGCTACAAATTTTGTGCCCATGACCCTCGCATATTCATTAGTATTCACTATCAAAACATTGCTCGAAACCATATAAGAGAAATCGAAGATTTCTGAAAGGGGTACCCCTTTGGTGAATTGGAGATTTCACTAATTTCTCCGAAATGTATTACCCTCGTGTTCAACTCGTTCGATATTTTTCCCCAAGAGATTTCATGGGTAAATGAATATATTGGAGTCGAAACGAAGCCTTAAGTCAACTTTTCAAAAAAAATTCCCCTTTTTGAGAGCAATTTTCGCAAGTTTTTTCGTTATGTTCGTTCATCTCTCAGTATCTTGACTGTATCGCCCTCTACACACCTCGCATGTGCACGAAATTTTATACATAGAACCCTAAGACATAGGGCTACAAATTTTGTGCCCATGACCCTCGCATATTCTTTAGTATTCACTATCAAAACATTGCTCGAAACCATATAAGAGAAATCGAAGATTTCTGAAAGGGGTACCCCTTTGGTGAATTGGAGATTTCACTAATTTCTCCGAAATGTATTACCCTCGTGTTCAACTCGTTCGATATTTTTCCCCAAGAGATCTCATGGGTAAATAAATATATTGGAGTGGAAACGGAGACTTAAGTCAACATTTCAAAAAAAATTCCCCTTTTTGAGAGCAATTTTCGCAAGTTTTTTCCTTATGTTCGTTCATCTCTCAGTATCTTGACTGTATCGCCCTCTACACACCTCGCATGTGCACGAAATTTTATACATAGAACCCTAAGACATAGGGCTACAAATTTTGTGCCCATGACCCTCGCATATTCATTAGTATTCACTATCAAAACATTGCTCGAAACCATATAAGAGAAATCGAAGATTTCTGAAAGGGGTACCCCTTTGGTGAATTGGAGATTTCAATAATTTCTCCGAAATGTATAACCCTCGTGTTCAACTCGTTCGATATTTTTCTCCAAGAGATCTCATGGGTAAATGAATATATTGGAGTGGAAACGGAGACTTAAGTCAACATTTCAAAAAAAATTCCCCCTTTTGAGGGCAATTTTCGCAAGTTTTTTCCTTATGTTCGTTCATGTCTCAGTATTTTGAGTGTATCGCCCTCTACACACCTCGCATGAGCACGAAATTTTATACATAGAACCCTAAGACATAGGGCTACAAATTTTGTGCCCATGACCCTCGCATATTCTTTAGTATTCACTATCAAAACATTGCTCGAAACCATATAAGAGAAATCGAAGATTTCTGAAAGGGGTACCCCTTTGGAGAATTGGAGATTTCACTAATTTCTCCGAAATGTATTACCCTCGTGTTCAACTCGTTCGATATTTTTCCCCAAGAGATCTCATGGGTAAATAAATATATTGGAGTGGAAACGGAGACTTAAGTTAACATTTCAAAAAAAATTCCCCTTTTTGAGAGCAATTTTCGCAAGTTTTTTCCTTATGTTCGTTCATCTCTCAGTATCTTGACTGTATCGCCCTCTACACACCTCGCATGTGCACGAAATTTTATACATAGAACCCTAAGACATAGGTCTACAAATTTTGTGCCCATGACCCTCGCATATTCTTTAGTATTCACTATCAAAACACTGCTCGAAACCATATTAGAGAAATCGAAGATTTCTGAAAGGGGTACCCCTTTGGTGAATTGGAGATTTCACTAATTTCTCCGAAATGTATTACCCTCGTGTTCAACTAGTGCGATATTTTTCCCCAAGAGATCTCATGGGTAAATGAATATATTGGAGTGGAAACGGAGACTTAAGTCAACATTTCAAAAAAAATTCCCCTTTTTGAGAGCAATTTTCGCAAGTTTTTTCCTTATGTTCGTTCATCTCTCAGTATCTTGACTGTATCGCCCTCTACACACCTCGCATGTGCACGAAATTTAATACATAGAACCCTAAGACATAGGTCTACAAATTTTGTGCCCATGAACTTCGCATATTCTTTAGTATTCACTATCAAAACACTGCTCAAAACCATATTAGAGAAATCGAAGATTTCTGAAAGGGGTACCCCTTTGGTGAATTGGAGATTTCACTAATTTCTCCGAAATGTATTACCCTCGTGTTCAACTCGTTCGATATTTCTCCCCAAGAGATCTCATGGGTAAATGAATATATTGGAGTGGAAACGGAGACTTAAGTCAATTTTCCTTATGTTCGTTCATCTCTCAGTATCTTGACTGTATCGCCCTCTACACACCTCGCATGTGCACGAAATTTAATACATAGAACCCTAAGACATAGGTCTACAAATTTTGTGCCCATGAACATCGCATATTCTTTAGTATTCACTATCAAAACACTGCTCAAAACCATATTAGAGAAATCGAAGATGTCTGAAAGGGGTACCCCTTTGGTGAATTGGAGATTTCACTAATTTCTCCGAAATGTATTACCCTCGTGTTCAACTCGTTCGATATTTCTCCCCAAGAGATCTCACGGGTAAATGAATATATTGGAGTGGAAACGGAGACTTAAGTCAACATTTCAAAAAAAATTCCCCTTTTTGAGGGCAATTTTCGCAAGTTTTTTCCTTATGTTCGTTCATGTCTCAGTATTTTGAGTGTATCGCCCTCTACACTCCTCGCATGTGCACGAAATTTTATACATAGAACCCTAAGACATAGGGCTACAAATTTTATGCCCATGACCCTCGCATATTCTTTAGTATTCACTATCAAAACATTGCTCGAAACCATATAAGAGAAATCGAAGATTTCTGAAAGGGGTACCCCTTTGGAGAATTGGAGATTTCACTAATTTCTCCGAAATGTATTACCCTCGTGTTCAACTCGTTCGATATTTTTCCCCAAGAGATCTCATGGGTAAATAAATATATTGGAGTGGAAACGGAGACTTAAGTCAACATTTCAAAAAAAATTCCCCTTTTTGAGAGCAATTTTCGCAAGTTTTTTCCTTATGTTCGTTCATCTCTCAGTATCTTGACTGTATCGCCCTCTACACACCTCGCATGTGCACGAAATTTTATACATAGAACCCTAAGACATAGGTCTACAAATTTTGTGCCCATGACCCTCGCATATTCTTTAGTATTCACTATCAAAACACTGCTCGAAACCATATTAGAGAAATCGAAGATTTCTGAAAGGGGTACCCCTTTGGTGAATTGGAGATTTCACTAATTTCTCCGAAATGTATTACCCTCGTGTTCAACTCGTTCGATATTTATCCCCAAGAGATCTCATGGGTAAATGAATATATTGGAGTGGAAACGGAGACTTAAGTCAACATTTCAAAAAAAAATCCCCTTTTTGAGGGCAATTTTCGCAAGTTTTTTCCTTATGTTCGTTCATGTCTCAGTATTTTGAGTGTATCGCCCTCTACACACCTCGGATGTGCACGAAATTTAATACATAGAACCCTAAGACATAGGGCTACAAATTTTGTGCCCATGAACTTCGCATATTCTTTAGTATTCGCTATCAAAACATTGCTCGAAACCATATTAGAGAAATCGAAGATTTCTGAAAGGGGTACCCCTTTGGTGAATTGGAGATTTCAATAATTTCTCCGAAATGTATAACCCTCGTGTTCAACTCGTTCGATATTTTTCTCCAAGAGATCTCATGGGTAAATGAATATATTGGAGTGGAAACGGAGACTTAAGTCAACATTTCAAAAAAAATTCCCCCTTTTGAGGGCAATTTTCGCAAGTTTTTTCCTTATGTTCGTTCATGTCTCAGTATTTTGAGTGTATCGCCCTCTACACTCCTCGCATGTGCACGAAATTTTATACATAGAACCCTAAGACATAGGGCTACAAATTTTGTGCCCATGACCCTCGCATATTCTTTAGTATTCACTATCAAAACATTGCTCGAAACCATATAAGAGAAATCGAAGATTTCTGAAAGGGGTACCCCTTTGGAGAATTGGAGATTTCACTAATTTTTCCGAAATGTATTACCCTCGTGTTCAACTCGTTCGATATTTTTCCCCAAGAGATCTCATGGGTAAATAAATATATTGGAGTGGAAACGGAGACTTAAGTCAACATTTCAAAAAAAATTCCCCTTTTTGAGAGCAATTTTCGCAAGTTTTTTCCTTATGTTCGTTCATCTCTCAGTATCTTGACTGTATCGCCCTCTACACACCTCGCATGTGCACGAAATTTTATACATAGAACCCTAAGACATAGGTCTACAAATTTTGTGCCCATGACCCTCGCATATTCTTTAGTATTCACTATCAAAACACTGCTCGAAACCATATTAGAGAAATCGAAGATTTCTGAAAGGGGTACCCCTTTGGTGAATTGGAGATTTCACTAATTTCTCCGAAATGTATTACCCTCGTGTTCAACTCGTTCGATATTTATCCCCAAGAGATCTCATGGGTAAATGAATATATTGGAGTGGAAACGGAGACTTAAGTCAACATTTCAAAAAAAATTCCCCTTTTTGAGGGCAATTTTCGCAAGTTTTTTCCTTATGTTCGTTCATGTCTCAGTATTTTGAGTGTATCGCCCTCTACACACCTCGGATGTGCACGAAATTTAATACATAGAACCCTAAGACATAGGGCTACAAATTTTGTGCCCATGAACTTCGCATATTCTTTAGTATTCACTATCAAAACATTGCTCGAAACCATATTAGAGAAATCGAAGATTTCTGAAAGGGGTACCCCTTTGGTGAATTGGAGATTTCAATAATTTCTCCGAAATGTATAACCCTCGTGTTCAACTCGTTCGATATTTTTCTCCAAGAGATCTCATGGGTAAATGAATATATTGGAGTGGAAACGGAGACTTAAGTCAACATTTCAAAAAAAATTCCCCCTTTTGAGGGCAATTTTCGCAAGTTTTTTCCTTATGTTCGTTCATGCCTCAGTATTTTGAGTGTATCGCCCTCTACACTCCTCGCATGTGCACGAAATTTTATACATAGAACCCTAAGACATAGGGCTACAAATTATGTGCCCATGACCCTCGCATATTCTTTAGTATTCACTATCAAAACATTGCTCGAAACCATATAAGAGAAATCGAAGATTTCTGAAAGGGGTACCCCTTTGGAGAATTGGAGATTTCACTAATTTCTCCGAAATGTATTACCCTCGTGTTCAACTCGTTCGATATTTTTCCCCAAGAGATCTCATGGGTAAATAAATATATTGGAGTGGAAACGGAGACTTAAGTCAACATTTCAAAAAAAATTCCCCTTTTTGAGAGCAATTTTCGCAAGTTTTTTCCTTATGTTCGTTCATCTCTCAGTATCTTGACTGTATCGCCCTCTACACACCTCGCATGTGCACGAAATTTTATACATAGAACCCTAAGACATAGGTCTACAAATTTTGTGCCCATGACCCTCGCATATTCTTTAGTATTCACTATCAAAACACTGCTCGAAACCATATTAGAGAAATCGAAGATTTCTGAAACGGGTACCCCTTTGGTGAATTGGAGATTTCACTAATTTCTCCGAAATGTATTACCCTCGTGTTCAACTAGTGCGATATTTTTCCCCAAGAGATCTCATGGGTAAATGAATATATTGGAGTGGAAACGGAGACTTAAGTCAACATTTCAAAAAAAATTCCCCTTTTTGAGAGCAATTTTCGCAAGTTTTTTCCTTATGTTCGTTCATCTCTCAGTATCTTGACTGTATCGCCCTCTACACACCTCGCATGTGCACGAAATTTAATACATAGAACCCTAAGACATAGGTCTACAAATTTTGTGCCCATGAACTTCGCATATTCTGTAGTATTCACTATCAAAACACTGCTCAAAACCATATTAGAGAAATCGGAGATTTCTGAAAGGGGTACCCCTTTGGTGAATTGGAGATTTCACTAATTTCTCCGAAATGTATTACCCTCATGTTCAACTCGTTCGATATTTCTCCCCAAGAGATCTCATGGGTAAATGAATATATTGGAGTGGAAACGGAGACTTAAGTCAATTTTCCTTATGTTCGTTCATCTCTCAGTATCTTGACTGTATCGCCCTCTACACACCTCGCATGTGCACGAAATTTAATACATAGAACCCTAAGACATAGGTCTACAAATTTTGTGCCCATGAACTTCGCATATTCTTTAGTATTCACTATCAAAACATTGCTCGAAACCATATTAGAGAAATCGAAGATTTCTGAAAGGGGTACCCCTTTGGTGAATTGGAGATTTCAATAATTTCTCCGAAATGTATAACCCTCGTGTTCAACTCGTTCGATATTTTTCTCCAAGAGATCTCATGGGTAAATGAATATATTGGAGTGGAAACGGAGACTTAAGTCAACATTTCAAAAAAAATTCCCCCTTTTGAGGGCAATTTTCGCAAGTTTTTTCCTTATGTTCGTTCATGTCTCAGTATTTTGAGTGTATCGCCCTCTACACACCTCGCATGTGCACGAAATTTTATACATAGAACCCTAAGACATAGGGCTACAAATTTTGTGCCCATGACCCTCGCATATTCTTTAGTATTCACTATCAAAACATTGCTCGAAACCATATAAGAGAAATCGAAGATTTCTGAAAGGGGTACCCCTTTGGAGAATTGGAGATTTCACTAATTTCTCCGAAATGTATTACCCTCGTGTTCAACTCGTTCGATATTTTTCCCCAAGAGATCTCATGGGTAAATAAATATATTGGAGTGGAAACGGAGACTTAAGTCAACATTTCAAAAAAAATTCCCCTTTTTGAGAGCAATTTTCGCAAGTTTTTTCCTTATGTTCGTTCATCTCTCAGTATCTTGACTGTATCGCCCTCTACACACCTCGCATGTGCACGAAATTTTATACATAGAACCCTAAGACATAGGTCTACAAATTTTGTGCCCTTGACCCTCGCATATTCTTTAGTATTCACTATCAAAACACTGCTCGAAACCATATTAGAGAAATCGAAGATTTCTGAAAGGGGTACCCCTTTGGTGAATTGGAGATTTCACTAATTTCTCCGAAATGTATTACCCTCGTGTTCAACTAGTGCGATATTTTTCCCCAAGAGATCTCATGGGTAAATGAATATATTGGAGTGGAAACGGAGACTTAAGTCAACATTTCAAAAAAAATTCCCCTTTTTGAGAGCAATTTTCGCAAGTTTTTTCCTTATGTTCGTTCATCTCTCAGTATCTTGACTGTATCGCCCTCTACACACCTCGCATGTGCACGAAATTTAATACATAGAACCCTAAGACATAGGTCTACAAATTTTGTGCCCATGAACATCGCATATTCTTTAGTATTCACTATCAAAACACTGCTCAAAACCATATTAGAGAAATCGAAGATTTCTGAAAGGGGTACCCCTTTGGTGAATTGGAGATTTCACTAATTTCTCCGAAATGTATTACCCTCGTGTTCAACTCGTTCGATATTTCTCCCCAAGAGATCTCATGGGTAAATGAATATATTGGAGTGGAAACGGAGACTTAAGTCAATTTTCCTTATGTTCGTTCATCTCTCAGTATCTTGACTGTATCGCCCTCTACACACCTCGCATGTGCACGAAATTTAATACATAGAACCCTAAGACATAGGTCTACAAATTTTGTGCCCATGACCCTCGCATATTCTTTAGTATTCACTATCTAAACATTGCTCGAAACCATATTAGAGAAATCGAAGATTTCTGAAAGGGGTACCCCTTTGGTGAATTGGAGATTTCACTAATTTCTCCGAAATGTATTACCCTCGTGTTCAACTCGTTCGATATTTATCCCCAAGAGATCTCATGGGTAAATGAATATATTGGAGTGGAAACGGAGACTTAAGTCAACATTTCAAAAAAAATTCCCCTTTTTGAGGGCAATTTTCGCAAGTTTTTTCCTTATGTTCGTTCATGTCTCAGTATTTTGAGTGTATCGCCCTCTACACACCTCGGATGTGCACGAAATTTAATACATAGAACCCTAAGACATAGGGCTACAAATTTTGTGCCCATGAACTTCGCATATTCTTTAGTATTCACTATCAAAACATTGCTCGAAACCATATTAGAGAAATCGAAGATTTCTGAAAGGGGTACCCCTTTGGTGAATTGGAGATTTCAATAATTTCTCCGAAATGTATAACCCTCGTGTTCAACTCGTTCGATATTTTTCTCCAAGAGATCTCATGGGTAAATGAATATATTGGAGTGGAAACGGAGACTTAAGTCAACATTTCAAAAAAAATTCCCCCTTTTGAGGGCAATTTTCGCAAGTTTTTTCCTTATGTTCGTTCATGTCTCAGTATTTTGAGTGTATCGCCCTCTACACTCCTCGCATGTGCACGAAATTTTATACATAGAACCCTAAGACATAGGGCTACAAATTTTGTGCCCATGACCCTCGCATATTCTTTAGTATTCACTATCAAAACATTGCTCGAAACCATATAAGAGAAATCGAAGATTTCTGAAAGGGGTACCCCTTTGGAGAATTGGAGATTTCACTAATTTCTCCGAAATGTATTACCCTCGTGTTCAACTCGTTCGATATTTTTCCCCAAGAGATCTCATGGGTAAATAAATATATTGGAGTGGAAACGGAGACTTAAGTCAACATTTCAAAAAAAATTCCCCTTTTTGAGAGCAATTTTCGCAAGTTTTTTCCTTATGTTCGTTCATCTCTCAGTATCTTGACTGTATCGCCCTCTACACACCTCGCATGTGCACGAAATTTTATACATAGAACCCTAAGACATAGGTCTACATATTTTGTGCCCATGACCCTCGCATATTCTTTAGTATTCACTATCAAAACACTGCTCGAAACCATATTAGAGAAATCGAAGATTTCTGAAAGGGGTACCCCTTTGGTGAATTGGAGATTTCACTAATTTCTCCGAAATGTATTACCCTCGTGTTCAACTCGTTCGATATTTATCCCCAAGAGATCTCATGGGTAAATGAATATATTGGAGTGGAAACGGAGACTTAAGTCAACATTTCAAAAAAAATTCCCCTTTTTGAGGGCAATTTTCGCAAGTTTTTTCCTTATGTTCGTTCATGTCTCAGTATTTTGAGTGTATCGCCCTCTACACACCTCGCATGTGCACGAAATTTAATACATAGAACCCTAAGACATAGGGCTACAAATTTTGTGCCCATGAACTTCGCATATTCTTTAGTATTCACTATCAAAACATTGCTCGAAACCATATTAGAGAAATCGAAGATTTCTGAAAGGGGTACCCCTTTGGTGAATTGGAGATTTCAATAATTTCTCCGAAATGTATAACCCTCGTGTTCAACTCGTTCGATATTTTTCTCCAAGAGATCTCATGGGTAAATGAATATATTGGAGTGGAAACGGAGACTTAAGTCAACATTTCAAAAAAAATTCCCCCTTTTGAGGGCAATTTTCGCAAGTTTTTTCCTTATGTTCGTTCATGTCTCAGTATTTTGAGTGTATCGCCCTCTACACTCCTCGCATGTGCACGAAATTTTATACATAGAACCCTAAGACATAGGGCTACAAATTTTGTGCCCATGACCCTCGCATATTCTTTAGTATTCACTATCAAAACATTGCTCGAAACCATATAAGAGAAATCGAAGATTTCTGAAAGGGGTACCCCTTTGGAGAATTGGAGATTTCACTAATTTCTCCGAAATGTATTACCCTCGTGTTCAACTCGTTCGATATTTTTCCCCAAGAGATCTCATGGGTAAATAAATATATTGGAGTGGAAACGGAGACTTAAGTCAACATTTCAAAAAAAATTCCCCTTTTTGAGAGCAATTTTCGCAAGTTTTTTCCTTATGTTCGTTCATCTCTCAGTATCTTGACTGTATCGCCCTCTACACACCTCGCATGTGCACGAAATTTTATACATAGAACCCTAAGACATAGGTCTACAAATTTTGTGCCCATGACCCTCGCATATTCTTTAGTATTCACTATCAAAACACTGCTCGAAACCATATTAGAGAAATCGAAGATTTCTGAAAGGGGTACCCCTTTGGTGAATTGGAGATTTCACTAATTTCTCCGAAATGTATTACCCTCGTGTTCAACTAGTGCGATATTTTTCCCCAAGAGATCTCATGGGTAAATGAATATATTGGAGTGGAAATGGAGACTTAAGTCAACATTTCAAAAAAAATTCCCCTTTTTGAGAGCAATTTTCGCAAGTTTTTTCCTTATGTTCGTTCATCTCTCAGTATCTTGACTGTATCGCCCTCTACACACCTCGCATGTGCACGAAATTTAATACATAGAACCCTAAGACATAGGTCTACAAATTTTGTGCCCATGAACTTCGCATATTCTTTAGTATTCACTATCAAAACACTGCTCAAAACCATATTAGAGAAATCGAAGATTTCTGAAAGGGGTACCCCTTTGGTGAATTGGAGATTTCACTAATTTCTCCGAAATGTATTACCCTCGTGTTCAACTCGTTCGATATTTCTCCCCAAGAGATCTCATGGGTAAATGAATATATTGGAGTGGAAACGGAGACTTAAGTCAATTTTCCTTATGTTCGTTCATCTCTCAGTATCTTGACTGTATCGCCCTCTACACACCTCGCATGTGCACGAAATTTAATACATAGAACCCTAAGACATAGGTCTACAAATTTTGTGCCCATGACCCTCGCATATTCTTTAGTATTCACTATCTAAACATTGCTCGAAACCATATTAGAGAAATCGAAGATTTCTGAAAGGGGTACCCCTTTGGTGAATTGGAGATTTCACTAATTTCTCCGAAATGTATTACCCTCGTGTTCAACTCGTTCGATATTTATCCCCAAGAGATCTCATGGGTAAATGAATATATTGGAGTGGAAACGGTGACTTAAGTCAACATTTCAAAAAAAATTCCCCTTTTTGAGGGCAATTTTCGCAAGTTTTTTCCTTATGTTCGTTCATGTCTCAGTATTTTGAGTGTATCGCCCTCTACACACCTCGGATGTGCACGAAATTTAATACATAGAACCCTAAGACATAGGGCTACAAATTTTGTGCCCATGAACTTCGCATATTCTTTAGTATTCACTATCAAAACATTGCTCGAAACCATATTAGAGAAATCGAAGATTTCTGAAAGGGGTACCCCTTTGGTGAATTGGAGATTTCAATAATTTCTCCGAAATGTATAACCCTCGTGTTCAACTCGTTCGATATTTTTCTCCAAGAGATCTCATGGGTAAATGAATATATTGGAGTGGAAACGGAGACTTAAGTCAACATTTCAAAAAAAATTCCCCCTTTTGAGGGCAATTTTCGCAAGTTTTTTCCTTATGTTCGTTCATCTCTCAGTATCTTGACTGTATCGCCCTCTACACACCTCGCATGTGCACGAAATTTTATACATAGAACCCTAAGACATAGGTCTACAAATTTTGTGCCCATGACCCTCGCATATTCTTTAGTATTCACTATCAAAACACTGCTCGAAACCATATTAGAGAAATCGAAGATTTCTGAAAGGGGTACCCCTTTGGTGAATTGGAGATTTCACTAATATCTCCGAAATGTATTACCCTCGTGTTCAACTAGTGCAATATTTTTCCCCAAGAGATCTCATGGGTAAATGAATATATTGGAGTGGAAATGGAGACTTAAGTCAACATTTCAAAAAAAATTCCCCTTTTTGAGAGCAATTTTCGCAAGTTTTTTCCTTATGTTCGTTCATCTCTCAGTATCTTGACTGTATCGCCCTCTACACACCTCGCATGTGCACGAAATTTAATACATAGAACCCTAAGACATAGGTCTACAAATTTTGTGCCCATGAACTTCGCATATTCTTTAGTATTCACTATCAAAACACTGCTCAAAACCATATTAGAGAAATCGAAGATTTCTGAAAGGGGTACCCCTTTGGTGAATTGGAGATTTCACTAATTTCTCCGAAATGTATTACCCTCGTGTTCAACTCGTTCGATATTTCAACCCAAGAGATCTCATGGGTAAATGAATATATTGGAGTGGAAACGGAGACTTAAGTCAATTTTCCTTATGTTCGTTCATCTCTCAGTATCTTGACTGTATCGCCCTCTACACACCTCGCATGTGCACGAAATTTAATACATAGAACCCTAAGACATAGGTCTACAAATTTTGTGCCCATGACCCTCGCATATTCTTTAGTATTCACTATCTAAACATTGCTCGAAACCATATTAGAGAAATCGAAGATTTCTGAAAGGGGTACCCCTTTGGTGAATTGGAGATTTCACTAATTTCTCCGAAATGTATTACCCTCGTGTTCAACTCGTTCGATATTTATCCCCAAGAGATCTCATGGGTAAATGAATATATTGGAGTGGAAACGGTGACTTAAGTCAACATTTCAAAAAAAATTCCCCTTTTTGAGGGCAATTTTCGCAAGTTTTTTCCTTATGTTCGTTCATGTCTCAGTATTTTGAGTGTATCGCCCTCTACACACCTCGGATGTGCACGAAATTTAATACATAGAACCCTAAGACATAGGGCTACAAATTTTGTGCCCATGAACTTCACATATTCTTTAGTATTCACTATCAAAACATTGCTCGAAACCATATTAGAGAAATCGAAGATTTCTGAAAGGGGTACCCCTTTGGTGAATTGGAGATTTCAATAATTTCTCCGAAATGTATAACCCTCGTGTTCAACTCGTTCGATATTTTTCTCCAAGAGATCTCATGGGTAAATGAATATATTGGAGTGGAAACGGAGACTTAAGTCAACATTTCAAAAAAAATTCCCCCTTTTGAGGGCAATTTTCGCAAGTTTTTTCCTTATGTTCGTTCATGTCTCAGTATTTTGAGTGTATCGCCCTCTACACACCTCGGATGTGCACGAAATTTAATACATAGAACCCTAAGACATAGGGCTACAAATTTTGTGCCCATGAACTTCGCATATTCTTTAGTATTCACTATCAAAACATTGCTCGAAACCATATTAGAGAAATCGAAGATTTCTGAAAGGGGTACCCCTTTGGTGAATTGGAGATTTCAATAATTTCTCCGAAATGTATAACCCTCGTGTTCAACTCGTTCGATATTTTTCTCCAAGAGATCTCATGGGTAAATGAATATATTGGAGTGGAAACGGAGACTTAAGTCAACATTTCAAAAAAAATTCCCCCTTTTGAGGGCAATTTTCGCAAGTTTTTTCCTTATGTTCGTTCATGTCTCAGTATTTTGAGTGTATCGCCCTCTACACTCCTCGCATGTGCACGAAATTTTATACATAGAACCCTAAGACATAGGGCTACAAATTTTGTGCCCATGACCCTCGCATATTCTTTAGTATTCACTATCAAAACATTGCTCGAAACCATATAAGAGAAATCGAAGATTTCTGAAAGGGGTACCCCTTTGGAGAATTGGAGATTTCACTAATTTCTCCGAAATGTATTACCCTCGTGTTCAACTCGTTCGATATTTTTCCCCAAGAGATCTCATGGGTAAATAAATATATTGGAGTGGAAACGGAGACTTAAGTCAACATTTCAAAAAAAATTCCCCTTTTTGAGAGCAATTTTCGCAAGTTTTTTCCTTATGTTCGTTCATCTCTCAGTATCTTGACTGTATCGCCCTCTACACACCTCGCATGTGCACGAAATTTTATACATAGAACCCTAAGACATAGGTCTACATATTTTGTGCCCATGACCCTCGCATATTCTTTAGTATTCACTATCAAAACACTGCTCGAAACCATATTAGAGAAATCGAAGATTTCTGAAAGGGGTACCCCTTTGGTGAATTGGAGATTTCACTAATTTCTCCGAAATGTATTACCCTCGTGTTCAACTCGTTCGATATTTATCCCCAAGAGATCTCATGGGTAAATGAATATATTGGAGTGGAAACGGAGACTTAAGTCAACATTTCAAAAAAAATTCCCCTTTTTGAGGGCAATTTTCGCAAGTTTTTTCCTTATGTTCGTTCATGTCTCAGTATTTTGAGTGTATCGCCCTCTACACACCTCGCATGTGCACGAAATTTAATACATAGAACCCTAAGACATAGGGCTACAAATTTTGTGCCCATGAACTTCGCATATTCTTTAGTATTCACTATCAAAACATTGCTCGAAACCATATTAGAGAAATCGAAGATTTCTGAAAGGGGTACCCCTTTGGTGAATTGGAGATTTCAATAATTTCTCCGAAATGTATAACCCTCGTGTTCAACTCGTTCGATATTTTTCTCCAAGAGATCTCATGGGTAAATGAATATATTGGAGTGGAAACGGAGACTTAAGTCAACATTTCAAAAAAAATTCCCCCTTTTGAGGGCAATTTTCGCAAGTTTTTTCCTTATGTTCGTTCATGTCTCAGTATTTTGAGTGTATCGCCCTCTACACTCCTCGCATGTGCACGAAATTTTATACATAGAACCCTAAGACATAGGGCTACAAATTTTGTGCCCATGACCCTCGCATATTCTTTAGTATTCACTATCAAAACATTGCTCGAAACCATATAAGAGAAATCGAAGATTTCTGAAAGGGGTACCCCTTTGGAGAATTGGAGATTTCACTAATTTCTCCGAAATGTATTACCCTCGTGTTCAACTCGTTCGATATTTTTCCCCAAGAGATCTCATGGGTAAATAAATATATTGGAGTGGAAACGGAGACTTAAGTCAACATTTCAAAAAAAATTCCCCTTTTTGAGAGCAATTTTCGCAAGTTTTTTCCTTATGTTCGTTCATCTCTCAGTATCTTGACTGTATCGCCCTCTACACACCTCGCATGTGCACGAAATTTTATACATAGAACCCTAAGACATAGGTCTACAAATTTTGTGCCCATGACCCTCGCATATTCTTTAGTATTCACTATCAAAACACTGCTCGAAACCATATTAGAGAAATCGAAGATTTCTGAAAGGGGTACCCCTTTGGTGAATTGGAGATTTCACTAATTTCTCCGAAATGTATTACCCTCGTGTTCAACTAGTGCGATATTTTTCCCCAAGAGATCTCATGGGTAAATGAATATATTGGAGTGGAAATGGAGACTTAAGTCAACATTTCAAAAAAAATTCCCCTTTTTGAGAGCAATTTTCGCAAGTTTTTTCCTTATGTTCGTTCATCTCTCAGTATCTTGACTGTATCGCCCTCTACACACCTCGCATGTGCACGAAATTTAATACATAGAACCCTAAGACATAGGTCTACAAATTTTGTGCCCATGAACTTCGCATATTCTTTAGTATTCACTATCAAAACACTGCTCAAAACCATATTAGAGAAATCGAAGATTTCTGAAAGGGGTACCCCTTTGGTGAATTGGAGATTTCACTAATTTCTCCGAAATGTATTACCCTCGTGTTCAACTCGTTCGATATTTCTCCCCAAGAGATCTCATGGGTAAATGAATATATTGGAGTGGAAACGGAGACTTAAGTCAATTTTCCTTATGTTCGTTCATCTCTCAGTATCTTGACTGTATCGCCCTCTACACACCTCGCATGTGCACGAAATTTAATACATAGGACCCTAAGACATAGGTCTACAAATTTTGTGCCCATGACCCTCGCATATTCTTTAGTATTCACTATCTAAACATTGCTCGAAACCATATTAGAGAAATCGAAGATTTCTGAAAGGGGTACCCCTTTGGTGAATTGGAGATTTCACTAATTTCTCCGAAATGTATTACCCTCGTGTTCAACTCGTTCGATATTTATCCCCAAGAGATCTCATGGGTAAATGAATATATTGGAGTGGAAACGGTGACTTAAGTCAACATTTCAAAAAAAATTCCCCTTTTTGAGGGCAATTTTCGCAAGTTTTTTCCTTATGTTCGTTCATGTCTCAGTATTTTGAGTGTATCGCCCTCTACACACCTCGGATGTGCACGAAATTTAATACATAGAACCCTAAGACATAGGGCTACAAATTTTGTGCCCATGAACTTCGCATATTCTTTAGTATTCACTATCAAAACATTGCTCGAAACCATATTAGAGAAATCGAAGATTTCTGAAAGGGGTACCCCTTTGGTGAATTGGAGATTTCAATAATTTCTCCGAAATGTATAACCCTCGTGTTCAACTCGTTCGATATTTTTCTCCAAGAGATCTCATGGGTAAATGAATATATTGGAGTGGAAACGGAGACTTAAGTCAACATTTCAAAAAAAATTCCCCCTTTTGAGGGCAATTTTCGCAAGTTTTTTCCTTATGTTCGTTCATGTCTCAGTATTTTGAGTGTATCGCCCTCTACACTCCTCGCATGTGCATGAAATTTTATACATAGAACCCTAAGACATAGGGCTACAAATTTTGTGCCCATGACCCTCGCATATTCTTTAGTATTCACTATCAAAACATTGCTCGAAACCATATAAGAGAAATCGAAGATTTCTGAAAGGGGTACCCCTTTGGAGAATTGGAGATTTCACTAATTTCTCCGAAATGTATTACCCTCGTGTTCAACTCGTTCGATATTTTTCCCCAAGAGATCTCATGGGTAAATAAATATATTGGAGTGGAAACGGAGACTTAAGTCAACATTTCAAAAAAAATTCCCCTTTTTGAGAGCAATTTTCGCAAGTTTTTTCCTTATGTTCGTTCATCTCTCAGTATCTTGACTGTATCGCCCTCTACACACCTCGCATGTGCACGAAATTTTATACATAGAACCCTAAGACATAGGTCTACATATTTTGTGCCCATGACCCTCGCATATTCTTTAGTATTCACTATCAAAACACTGCTCGAAACCATATTAGAGAAATCGAAGATTTCTGAAAGGGGTACCCCTTTGGTGAATTGGAGATTTCACTAATTTCTCCGAAATGTATTACCCTCGTGTTCAACTCGTTCGATATTTATCCCCAAGAGATCTCATGGGTAAATGAATATATTGGAGTGGAAACGGAGACTTAAGTCAACATTTCAAAAAAAATTCCCCTTTTTGAGGGCAATTTTCGCAAGTTTTTTCCTTATGTTCGTTCATGTCTCAGTATTTTGAGTGTATCGCCCTCTACACACCTCGCATGTGCACGAAATTTAATACATAGAACCCTAAGACATAGGGCTACAAATTTTGTGCCCATGAACTTCGCATATTCTTTAGTATTCACTATCAAAACATTGCTCGAAACCATATTAGAGAAATCGAAGATTTCTGAAAGGGGTACCCCTTTGGTGAATTGGAGATTTCAATAATTTCTCCGAAATGTATAACCCTCGTGTTCAACTCGTTCGATATTTTTCTCCAAGAGATCTCATGGGTAAATGAATATATTGGAGTGGAAACGGAGACTTAAGTCAACATTTCAAAAAAAATTCCCCCTTTTGAGGGCAATTTTCGCAAGTTTTTTCCTTATGTTCGTTCATGTCTCAGTATTTTGAGTGTATCGCCCTCTACACTCCTCGCATGTGCACGAAATTTTATACATAGAACCCTAAGACATAGGGCTACAAATTTTGTGCCCATGACCCTCGCATATTCTTTAGTATTCACTATCAAAACATTGCTCGAAACCATATAAGAGAAATCGAAGATTTCTGAAAGGGGTACCCCTTTGGAGAATTGGAGATTTCACTAATTTCTCCGAAATGTATTACCCTCGTGTTCAACTCGTTCGATATTTTTCCCCAAGAGATCTCATGGGTAAATAAATATATTGGAGTGGAAACGGAGACTTAAGTCAACATTTCAAAAAAAATTCCCCTTTTTGAGAGCAATTTTCGCAAGTTTTTTCCTTATGTTCGTTCATCTCTCAGTATCTTGACTGTATCGCCCTCTACACACCTCGCATGTGCACGAAATTTTATACATAGAACCCTAAGACATAGGTCTACAAATTTTGTGCCCATGACCCTCGCATATTCTTTAGTATTCACTATCAAAACACTGCTCGAAACCATATTAGAGAAATCGAAGATTTCTGAAAGGGGTACCCCTTTGGTGAATTGGAGATTTCACTAATTTCTCCGAAATGTATTACCCTCGTGTTCAACTAGTGCGATATTTTTCCCCAAGAGATCTCATGGGTAAATGAATATATTGGAGTGGAAATGGAGACTTAAGTCAACATTTCAAAAAAAATTCCCCTTTTTGAGAGCAATTTTCGCAAGTTTTTTCCTTATGTTCGTTCATCTCTCAGTATCTTGACTGTATCGCCCTCTACACACCTCGCATGTGCACGAAATTTAATACATAGAACCCTAAGACATAGGTCTACAAATTTTGTGCCCATGAACTTCGCATATTCTTTAGTATTCACTATCAAAACACTGCTCAAAACCATATTAGAGAAATCGAAGATTTCTGAAAGGGGTACCCCTTTGGTGAATTGGAGATTTCACTAATTTCTCCGAAATGTATTACCCTCGTGTTCAACTCGTTCGATATTTCTCCCCAAGAGATCTCATGGGTAAATGAATATATTGGAGTGGAAACGGAGACTTAAGTCAATTTTCCTTATGTTCGTTCATCTCTCAGTATCTTGACTGTATCGCCCTCTACACACCTCGCATGTGCACGAAATTTAATACATAGAACCCTAAGACATAGGTCTACAAATTTTGTGCCCATGACCCTCGCATATTCTTTAGTATTCACTATCTAAACATTGCTCGAAACCATATTAGAGAAATCGAAGATTTCTGAAAGGGGTACCCCTTTGGTGAATTGGAGATTTCACTAATTTCTCCGAAATGTATTACCCTCGTGTTCAACTCGTTCGATATTTATCCCCAAGAGATCTCATGGGTAAATGAATATATTGGAGTGGAAACGGTGACTTAAGTCAACATTTCAAAAAAAATTCCCCTTTTTGAGGGCAATTTTCGCAAGTTTTTTCCTTATGTTCGTTCATGTCTCAGTATTTTGAGTGTATCGCCCTCTACACACCTCGGATGTGCACGAAATTTAATACATAGAACCCTAAGACATAGGGCTACAAATTTTGTGCCCATGAACTTCGCATATTCTTTAGTATTCACTATCAAAACATTGCTCGAAACCATATTAGAGAAATCGAAGATTTCTGAAAGGGGTACCCCTTTGGTGAATTGGAGATTTCAATAATTTCTCCGAAATGTATAACCCTCGTGTTCAACTCGTTCGATATTTTTCTCCAAGAGATCTCATGGGTAAATGAATATATTGGAGTGGAAACGGAGACTTAAGTCAACATTTCAAAAAAAATTCCCCCTTTTGAGGGCAATTTTCGCAAGTTTTTTCCTTATGTTCGTTCATCTCTCAGTATCTTGACTGTATCGCCCTCTACACACCTCGCATGTGCACGAAATTTTATACATAGAACCCTAAGACATAGGTCTACAAATTTTGTGCCCATGACCCTCGCATATTCTTTAGTATTCACTATCAAAACACTGCTCGAAACCATATTAGAGAAATCGAAGATTTCTGAAAGGGGTACCCCTTTGGTGAATTGGAGATTTCACTAATTTCTCCGAAATGTATTACCCTCATGTTCAACTCGTTCGATATTTCTCCCCAAGAGATCTCATGGGTAAATGAATATATTGGAGTGGAAACGGAGACTTAAGTCAATTTTCCTTATGTTCGTTCATCTCTCAGTATCTTGACTGTATCGCCCTCTACACACCTCGCATGTGCACGAAATTTAATACATAGAACCCTAAGACATAGGTCTACAAATTTTGTGCCCATGAACTTCGCATATTCTTTAGTATTCACTATCAAAACATTGCTCGAAACCATATTAGAGAAATCGAAGATTTCTGAAAGGGGTACCCCTTTGGTGAATTGGAGATTTCAATAATTTCTCCGAAATGTATAACCCTCGTGTTCAACTCGTTCGATATTTTTCTCCAAGAGATCTCATGGGTAAATGAATATATTGGAGTGGAAACGGAGACTTAAGTCAACATTTCAAAAAAAATTCCCCCTTTTGAGGGCAATTTTCGCAAGTTTTTTCCTTATGTTCGTTCATGTCTCAGTATTTTGAGTGTATCGCCCTCTACACACCTCGCATGTGCACGAAATTTTATACATAGAACCCTAAGACATAGGGCTACAAATTTTGTGCCCATGACCCTCGCATATTCTTTAGTATTCACTATCAAAACATTGCTCGAAACCATATAAGAGAAATCGAAGATTTCTGAAAGGGGTACCCCTTTGGAGAATTGGAGATTTCACTAATTTCTCCGAAATGTATTACCCTCGTGTTCAACTCGTTCGATATTTTTCCCCAAGAGATCTCATGGGTAAATAAATATATTGGAGTGGAAACGGAGACTTAAGTCAATTTTCCTTATGTTCGTTCATCTCTCAGTATCTTGACTGTATCGCCCTCTACACACCTCGCATGTGCACGAAATTTAATACATAGAACCCTAAGACATAGGTCTACAAATTTTGTGCCCATGAACTTCGCATATTCTTTAGTATTCACTATCAAAACATTGCTCGAAACCATATTAGAGAAATCGAAGATTTCTGAAAGGGGTACCCCTTTGGTGAATTGGAGATTTCAATAATTTCTCCGAAATGTATAACCCTCGTGTTCAACTCGTTCGATATTTTTCTCCAAGAGATCTCATGGGTAAATGAATATATTGGAGTGGAAACGGAGACTTAAGTCAACATTTCAAAAAAAATTCCCCCTTTTGAGGGCAATTTTCGCAAGTTTTTTCCTTATGTTCGTTCATGTCTCAGTATTTTGAGTGTATCGCCCTCTACACACCTCGCATGTGCACGAAATTTTATACATAGAACCCTAAGACATAGGGCTACAAATTTTGTGCCCATGACCCTCGCATATTCTTTAGTATTCACTATCAAAACATTGCTCGAAACCATATAAGAGAAATCGAAGATTTCTGAAAGGGGTACCCCTTTGGAGAATTGGAGATTTCACTAATTTCTCCGAAATGTATTACCCTCGTGTTCAACTCGTTCGATATTTTTCCCCAAGAGATCTCATGGGTAAATAAATATATTGGAGTGGAAACGGAGACTTAAGTCAACATTTCAAAAAAAATTCCCCTTTTTGAGAGCAATTTTCGCAAGTTTTTTCCTTATGTTCGTTCATCTCTCAGTATCTTGACTGTATCGCCCTCTACACACCTCGCATGTGCACGAAATTTTATACATAGAACCCTAAGACATAGGTCTACAAATTTTGTGCCCTTGACCCTCGCATATTCTTTAGTATTCACTATCAAAACACTGCTCGAAACCATATTAGAGAAATCGAAGATTTCTGAAAGGGGTACCCCTTTGGTGAATTGGAGATTTCACTAATTTCTCCGAAATGTATTACCCTCGTGTTCAACTAGTGCGATATTTTTCCCCAAGAGATCTCATGGGTAAATGAATATATTGGAGTGGAAACGGAGACTTAAGTCAACATTTCAAAAAAAATTCCCCTTTTTGAGAGCAATTTTCGCAAGTTTTTTCCTTATGTTCGTTCATCTCTCAGTATCTTGACTGTATCGCCCTCTACACACCTCGCATGTGCACGAAATTTAATACATAGAACCCTAAGACATAGGTCTACAAATTTTGTGCCCATGAACATCGCATATTCTTTAGTATTCACTATCAAAACACTGCTCAAAACCATATTAGAGAAATCGAAGATTTCTGAAAGGGGTACCCCTTTGGTGAATTGGAGATTTCACTAATTTCTCCGAAATGTATTACCCTCGTGTTCAACTCGTTCGATATTTCTCCCCAAGAGATCTCATGGGTAAATGAATATATTGGAGTGGAAACGGAGACTTAAGTCAATTTTCCTTATGTTCGTTCATCTCTCAGTATCTTGACTGTATCGCCCTCTACACACCTCGCATGTGCACGAAATTTAATACATAGAACCCTAAGACATAGGTCTACAAATTTTGTGCCCATGACCCTCGCATATTCTTTAGTATTCACTATCTAAACATTGCTCGAAACCATATTAGAGAAATCGAAGATTTCTGAAAGGGGTACCCCTTTGGTGAATTGGAGATTTCACTAATTTCTCCGAAATGTATTACCCTCGTGTTCAACTCGTTCGATATTTATCCCCAAGAGATCTCATGGGTAAATGAATATATTGGAGTGGAAACGGAGACTTAAGTCAACATTTCAAAAAAAATTCCCCTTTTTGAGGGCAATTTTCGCAAGTTTTTTCCTTATGTTCGTTCATGTCTCAGTATTTTGAGTGTATCGCCCTCTACACACCTCGGATGTGCACGAAATTTAATACATAGAACCCTAAGACATAGGGCTACAAATTTTGTGCCCATGAACTTCGCATATTCTTTAGTATTCACTATCAAAACATTGCTTGAAACCATATTAGAGAAATCGAAGATTTCTGAAAGGGGTACCCCTTTGGTGAATTGGAGATTTCAATAATTTCTCCGAAATGTATAACCCTCGTGTTCAACTCGTTCGATATTTTTCTCCAAGAGATCTCATGGGTAAATGAATATATTGGAGTGGAAACGGAGACTTAAGTCAACATTTCAAAAAAAATTCCCCCTTTTGAGGGCAATTTTCGCAAGTTTTTTCCTTATGTTCGTTCATGTCTCAGTATTTTGAGTGTATCGCCCTCTACACTCCTCGCATGTGCACGAAATTTTATACATAGAACCCTAAGACATAGGGCTACAAATTTTGTGCCCATGACCCTCGCATATTCTTTAGTATTCACTATCAAAACATTGCTCGAAACCATATAAGAGAAATCGAAGATTTCTGAAAGGGGTACCCCTTTGGAGAATTGGAGATTTCACTAATTTCTCCGAAATGTATTACCCTCGTGTTCAACTCGTTCGATATTTTTCCCCAAGAGATCTCATGGGTAAATAAATATATTGGAGTGGAAACGGAGACTTAAGTCAACATTTCAAAAAAAATTCCCCTTTTTGAGAGCAATTTTCGCAAGTTTTTTCCTTATGTTCGTTCATCTCTCAGTATCTTGACTGTATCGCCCTCTACGCACCTCGCATGTGCACGAAATTTTATACATAGAACCCTAAGACATAGGTCTACATATTTTGTGCCCATGACCCTCGCATATTCTTTAGTATTCACTATCAAAACACTGCTCGAAACCATATTAGAGAAATCGAAGATTTCTGAAAGGGGTACCCCTTTGGTGAATTGGAGATTTCACTAATTTCTCCGAAATGTATTACCCTCGTGTTCAACTCGTTCGATATTTATCCCCAAGAGATCTCATGGGTAAATGAATATATTGGAGTGGAAACGGAGACTTAAGTCAACATTTCAAAAAAAATTCCCCTTTTTGAGGGCAATTTTCGCAAGTTTTTTCCTTATGTTCGTTCATGTCTCAGTATTTTGAGTGTATCGCCCTCTACACACCTCGCATGTGCACGAAATTTAATACATAGAACCCTAAGACATAGGGCTACAAATTTTGTGCCCATGAACTTCGCATATTCTTTAGTATTCACTATCAAAACATTGCTCGAAACCATATTAGAGAAATCGAAGATTTCTGAAAGGGGTACCCCTTTGGTGAATTGGAGATTTCAATAATTTCTCCGAAATGTATAACCCTCGTGTTCAACTCGTTCGATATTTTTCTCCAAGAGATCTCATGGGTAAATGAATATATTGGAGTGGAAACGGAGACTTAAGTCAACATTTCAAAAAAAATTCCCCCTTTTGAGGGCAATTTTCGCAAGTTTTTTCCTTATGTTCGTTCATGTCTCAGTATTTTGAGTGTATCGCCCTCTACACTCCTCGCATGTGCACGAAATTTTATACATAGAACCCTAAGACATAGGGCTACAAATTTTGTGCCCATGACCCTCGCATATTCTTTAGTATTCACTATCAAAACATTGCTCGAAACCATATAAGAGAAATCGAAGATTTCTGAAAGGGGTACCCCTTTGGAGAATTGGAGATTTCACTAATTTCTCCGAAATGTATTACCCTCGTGTTCAACTCGTTCGATATTTTTCCCCAAGAGATCTCATGGGTAAATAAATATATTGGAGTGGAAACGGAGACTTAAGTCAACATTTCAAAAAAAATTCCCCTTTTTGAGAGCAATTTTCGCAAGTTTTTTCCTTATGTTCGTTCATCTCTCAGTATCTTGACTGTATCGCCCTCTACACACCTCGCATGTGCACGAAATTTTATACATAGAACCCTAAGACATAGGTCTACAAATTTTGTGCCCATGACCCTCGCATATTCTTTAGTATTCACTATCAAAACACTGCTCGAAACCATATTAGAGAAATCGAAGATTTCTGAAAGGGGTACCCCTTTGGTGAATTGGAGATTTCACTAATTTCTCCGAAATGTATTACCCTCGTGTTCAACTAGTGCGATATTTTTCCCCAAGAGATCTCATGGGTAAATGAATATATTGGAGTGGAAATGGAGACTAAAGTCAACATTTCAAAAAAAATTCCCCTTTTTGAGAGCAATTTTCGCAAGTTTTTTCCTTATGTTCGTTCATCTCTCAGTATCTTGACTGTATCGCCCTCTACACACCTCGCATGTGCACGAAATTTAATACATAGAACCCTAAGACATAGGTCTACAAATTTTGTGCCCATGAACTTCGCATATTCTTTAGTATTCACTATCAAAACACTGCTCAAAACCATATTAGAGAAATCGAAGATTTCTGAAAGGGGTACCCCTTTGGTGAATTGGAGATTTCACTAATTTCTCCGAAATGTATTACCCTCGTGTTCAACTCGTTCGATATTTCTCCCCAAGAGATCTCATGGGTAAATGAATATATTGGAGTGGAAACGGAGACTTAAGTCAATTTTCCTTATGTTCGTTCATCTCTCAGTATCTTGACTGTATCGCCCTCTACACACCTCGCATGTGCACGAAATTTAATACATAGAACCCTAAGACATAGGTCTACAAATTTTGTGCCCATGACCCTCGCATATTCTTTAGTATTCACTATCTAAACATTGCTCGAAACCATATTAGAGAAATCGAAGATTTCTGAAAGGGGTACCCCTTTGGTGAATTGGAGATTTCACTAATTTCTCCGAAATGTATTACCCTCGTGTTCAACTCGTTCGATATTTATCCCCAAGAGATCTCATGGGTAAATGAATATATTGGAGTGGAAACGGTGACTTAAGTCAACATTTCAAAAAAAATTCCCCTTTTTGAGGGCAATTTTCGCAAGTTTTTTCCTTATGTTCGTTCATGTCTCAGTATTTTGAGTGTATCGCCCTCTACACACCTCGGATGTGCACGAAATTTAATACATAGAACCCTAAGACATAGGGCTACAAATTTTGTGCCCATGAACTTCGCATATTCTTTAGTATTCACTATCAAAACATTGCTCGAAACCATATTAGAGAAATCGAAGATTTCTGAAAGGGGTACCCCTTTGGTGAATTGGAGATTTCAATAATTTCTCCGAAATGTATAACCCTCGTGTTCAACTCGTTCGATATTTTTCTCCAAGAGATCTCATGGGTAAATGAATATATTGGAGTGGAAACGGAGACTTAAGTCAACATTTCAAAAAAAATTCCCCCTTTTGAGGGCAATTTTCGCAAGTTTTTTCCTTATGTTCGTTCATCTCTCAGTATCTTGACTGTATCGCCCTCTACACACCTCGCATGTGCACGAAATTTTATACATAGAACCCTAAGACATAGGTCTACAAATTTTGTGCCCATGACCCTCGCATATTCTTTAGTATTCACTATCAAAACACTGCTCGAAACCATATTAGAGAAATCGAAGATTTCTGAAAGGGGTACCCCTTTGTTGAATTGGAGATTTCACTAATTTCTCCGAAATGTATTACCCTCGTGTTCAACTAGTGCAATATTTTTCCCCAAGAGATCTCATGGGTAAATGAATATATTGGAGTGGAAATGGAGACTTAAGTCAACATTTCAAAAAAAATTCCCCTTTTTGAGAGCAATTTTCGCAAGTTTTTTCCTTATGTTCGTTCATCTCTCAGTATCTTGACTGTATCGCCCTCTACACACCTCGCATGTGCACGAAATTTAATACATAGAACCCTAAGACATAGGTCTACAAATTTTGTGCCCATGAACTTCGCATATTCTTTAGTATTCACTATCAAAACACTGCTCAAAACCATATTAGAGAAATCGAAGATTTCTGAAAGGGGTACCCCTTTGGTGAATTGGAGATTTCACTAATTTCTCCGAAATGTATTACCCTCGTGTTCAACTCGTTCGATATTTCAACCCAAGAGATCTCATGGGTAAATGAATATATTGGAGTGGAAACGGAGACTTAAGTCAATTTTCCTTATGTTCGTTCATCTCTCAGTATCTTGACTGTATCGCCCTCTACACACCTCGCATGTGCACGAAATTTAATACATAGAACCCTAAGACATAGGTCTACAAATTTTGTGCCCATGACCCTCGCATATTCTTTAGTATTCACTATCTAAACATTGCTCGAAACCATATTAGAGAAATCGAAGATTTCTGAAAGGGGTACCCCTTTGGTGAATTGGAGATTTCACTAATTTCTCCGAAATGTATTACCCTCGTGTTCAACTCGTTCGATATTTATCCCCAAGAGATCTCATGGGTAAATGAATATATTGGAGTGGAAACGGTGACTTAAGTCAACATTTCAAAAAAAATTCCCCTTTTTGAGGGCAATTTTCGCAAGTTTTTTCCTTATGTTCGTTCATGTCTCAGTATTTTGAGTGTATCGCCCTCTACACACCTCGGATGTGCACGAAATTTAATACATAGAACCCTAAGACATAGGGCTACAAATTTTGTGCCCATGAACTTCGCATATTCTTTAGTATTCACTATCAAAACATTGCTCGAAACCATATTAGAGAAATCGAAGATTTCTGAAAGGGGTACCCCTTTGGTGAATTGGAGATTTCAATAATTTCTCCGAAATGTATAACCCTCGTGTTCAACTCGTTCGATATTTTTCTCCAAGAGATCTCATGGGTAAATGAATATATTGGAGTGGAAACGGAGACTTAAGTCAACATTTCAAAAAAAATTCCCCCTTTTGAGGGCAATTTTCGCAAGTTTTTTCCTTATGTTCGTTCATGTCTCAGTATTTTGAGTGTATCGCCCTCTACAATCCTCGCATGTGCACGAAATTTTATACATAGAACCCTAAGACATAGGGCTACAAATTTTGTGCCCATGACCCTCGCATATTCTTTAGTATTCACTATCAAAACATTGCTCGAAACCATATAAGAGAAATCGAAGATTTCTGAAAGGGGTACCCCTTTGGAGAATTGGAGATTTCACTAATTTCTCCGAAATGTATTACCCTCGTGTTCAACTCGTTCGATATTTTTCCCCAAGAGATCTCATGGGTAAATAAATATATTGGAGTGGAAACGGAGACTTAAGTCAACATTTCAAAAAAAATTCCCCTTTTTGAGAGCAATTTTCGCAAGTTTTTTCCTTATGTTCGTTCATCTCTCAGTATCTTGACTGTATCGCCCTCTACACACCTCGCATGTGCACGAAATTTTATACATAGAACCCTAAGACATAGGTCTACAAATTTTGTGCCCATGACCCTCGCATATTCTTTAGTATTCACTATCAAAACACTGCTCGAAACCATATTAGAGAAATCGAAGATTTCTGAAAGGGGTACCCCTTTGGTGAATTGGAGATTTCACTAATTTCTCCGAAATGTATTACCCTCGTGTTCAACTCGTTCGATATTTATCCCCAAGAGATCTCATGGGTAAATGAATATATTGGAGTGGAAACGGAGACTTAAGTCAACATTTCAAAAAAAATTCCCCTTTTTGAGGGCAATTTTCGCAAGTTTTTTCCTTATGTTCGTTCATGTCTCAGTATTTTGAGTGTATCGCCCTCTACACACCTCGGATGTGCACGAAATTTAATACATAGAACCCTAAGACATAGGGCTACAAATTTTGTGCCCATGAACTTCGCATATTCTTTAGTATTCACTATCAAAACATTGCTCGAATCCATATTAGAGAAATCGAAGATTTCTGAAAGGGGTACCCCTTTGGTGAATTGGAGATTTCAATAATTTCTCCGAAATGTATAACCCTCGTGTTCAACTCGTTCGATATTTTTCTCCAAGAGATCTCATGGGTAAATGAATATATTGGAGTGGAAACGGAGACTTAAGTCAACATTTCAAAAAAAATTCCCCCTTTTGAGGGCAATTTTCGCAAGTTTTTTCCTTATGTTCGTTCATGTCTCAGTATTTTGAGTGTATCGCCCTCTACACTCCTCGCATGTGCACGAAATTTTATACATAGAACCCTAAGACATAGGGCTACAAATTTTGTGCCCATGACCCTCGCATATTCTTTAGTATTCACTATCAAAACATTGCTCGAAACCATATAAGAGAAATCGAAGATTTCTGAAAGGGGTACCCCTTTGGAGAATTGGAGATTTCACTAATTTCTCCGAAATGTATTACCCTCGTGTTCAACTCGTTCGATATTTTTCCCCAAGAGATCTCATGGGTAAATAAATATATTGGAGTGGAAACGGAGACTTAAGTCAACATTTCAAAAAAAATTCCCCTTTTTGAGAGCAATTTTCGCAAGTTTTTTCCTTATGTTCGTTCATCTCTCAGTATCTTGACTGTATCGCCCTCTACACACCTCGCATGTGCACGAAATTTTATACATAGAACCCTAAGACATAGGTCTACAAATTTTGTGCCCATGACCCTCGCATATTCTTTAGTATTCACTATCAAAACACTGCTCGAAACCATATTAGAGAAATCGAAGATTTCTGAAAGGGGTACCCCTTTGGTGAATTGGAGATTTCACTAATTTCTCCGAAATGTATTACCCTCGTGTTCAACTCGTTCGATATTTATCCCCAAGAGATCTCATGGGTAAATGAATATATTGGAGTGGAAACGGAGACTTAAGTCAACATTTCAAAAAAAATTCCCCTTTTTGAGGGCAATTTTCGCAAGTTTTTTCCTTATGTTCGTTCATGTCTCAGTATTTTGAGTGTATCGCCCTCTACACACCTCGGATGTGCACGAAATTTAATACATAGAACCCTAAGACATAGGGCTACAAATTTTGTGCCCATGAACTTCGCATATTCTTTAGTATTCACTATCAAAACATTGCTCGAATCCATATTAGAGAAATCGAAGATTTCTGAAAGGGGTACCCCTTTGGTGAATTGGAGATTTCAATAATTTCTCCGAAATGTATAACCCTCGTGTTCAACTCGTTCGATATTTTTCTCCAAGAGATCTCATGGGTAAATGAATATATTGGAGTGGAAACGGAGACTTAAGTCAACATTTCAAAAAAAATTCCCCCTTTTGAGGGCAATTTTCGCAAGTTTTTTCCTTATGTTCGTTCATGTCTCAGTATTTTGAGTGTATCGCCCTCTACACTCCTCGCATGTGCACGAAATTTTATACATAGAACCCTAAGACATAGGGCTACAAATTTTGTGCCCATGACCCTCGCATATTCTTTAGTATTCACTATCAAAACATTGCTCGAAACCATATAAGAGAAATCGAAGATTTCTGAAAGGGGTACCCCTTTGGAGAATTGGAGATTTCACTAATTTCTCCGAAATGTATTACCCTCGTGTTCAACTCGTTCGATATTTTTCCCCAAGAGATCTCATGGGTAAATAAATATATTGGAGTGGAAACGGAGACTTAAGTCAACATTTCAAAAAAAATTCCCCTTTTTGAGAGCAATTTTCGCAAGTTTTTTCCTTATGTTCGTTCATCTCTCAGTATCTTGACTGTATCGCCCTCTACACACCTCGCATGTGCACGAAATTTTATACATAGAACCCTAAGACATAGGTCTACAAATTTTGTGCCCATGACCCTCGCATATTCTTTAGTATTCACTATCAAAACACTGCTCGAAACCATATTAGAGAAATCGAAGATTTCTGAAAGGGGTACCCCTTTGGTGAATTGGAGATTTCACTAATTTCTCCGAAATGTATTACCCTCGTGTTCAACTAGTGCGATATTTTTCCCCAAGAGATCTCATGGGTAAATGAATATATTGGAGTGGAAACGGAGACTTAAGTCAACATTTCAAAAAAAATTCCCCTTTTTGAGAGCAATTTTCGCAAGTTTTTTCCTTATGTTCGTTCATCTCTCAGTATCTTGACTGTATCGCCCTCTACACACCTCGCATGTGCACGAAATTTAATACATAGAACCCTAAGACATAGGTCTACAAATTTTGTGCCCATGAACTTCGCATATTCTTTAGTATTCACTATCAAAACACTGCTCAAAACCATATTAGAGAAATCGAAGATTTCTGAAAGGGGTACCCCTTTGGTGAATTGGAGATTTCACTAATTTCTCCGAAATGTATTACCCTCGTGTTCAACTCGTTCGATATTTCTCCCCAAGAGATCTCATGGGTAAATGAATATATTGGAGTGGAAACGGAGACTTAAGTCAATTTTCCTTATGTTCGTTCATCTCTCAGTATCTTGACTGTATCGCCCTCTACACACCTCGCATGTGCACGAAATTTAATACATAGAACCCTAAGACATAGGTCTACAAATTTTGTGCCCATGACCCTCGCATATTCTTTAGTATTCACTATCAAAACATTGCTCAAAACCATATTAGAGAAATCGAAGATTTCTGAAAGGGGTACCCCTTTGGTGAATTGGAGATTTCACTAATTTCTCCGAAATGTATTACCCTCGTGTTCAACTCGTTCGATATTTCTCCCCAAGAGATCTCATGGGTAAATGAATATATTGGAGTGGAAACGGAGACTTAAGTCAACATTTCAAAAAAAATTCCCCCTTTTGAGGGCAATTTTCGCAAGTTTTTTCCTTATGTTCGTTCATGTCTCAGTATTTTGAGTGTATCGCCCTCTACACACCTCGCATGTGCACGAAATTTTATACATAGAACCCTAAGACATAGGGCTACAAATTTTGTGCCCATGACCCTCGCATATTCTTTAGTATTCACTATCAAAACATTGCTCGAAACCATATAAGAGAAATCGAAGATTTCTGAAAGGGGTACCCCTTTGGAGAATTGGAGATTTCACTAATTTCTCCGAAATGTATTACCCTCGTGTTCAACTAGTGCGATATTTTTCCCCAAGAGATCTCATGGGTAAATGAATATATTGGAGTGGAAACGGAGACTTAAGTCAACATTTCAAAAAAAATTCCCCTTTTTGAGAGCAATTTTCGCAAGTTTTTTCCTTATGTTCGTTCATCTCTCAGTATCTTGACTGTATCGCCCTCTACACACCTCGCATGTGCACGAAATTTAATACATAGAACCCTAAGACATAGGTCTACAAATTTTGTGCCCATGAACTTCGCATATTCTTTAGTATTCACTATCAAAACACTGCTCAAAACCATATTAGAGAAATCGAAGATTTCTGAAAGGGGTACCCCTTTGGTGAATTGGAGATTTCACTAATTTCTCCGAAATGTATTACCCTCGTGTTCAACTCGTTCGATATTTCTCCCCAAGAGATCTCATGGGTAAATGAATATATTGGAGTGGAAACGGAGACTTAAGTCAATTTTCCTTATGTTCGTTCATCTCTCAGTATCTTGACTGTATCGCCCTCTACACACCTCGCATGTGCACGAAATTTAATACATAGAACCCTAAGACATAGGTCTACAAATTTTGTGCCCATGACCCTCGCATATTCTTTAGTATTCACTATCAAAACATTGCTCAAAACCATATTAGAGAAATCGAAGATTTCTGAAAGGGGTACCCCTTTGGTGAATTGGAGATTTCACTAATTTCTCCGAAATGTATTACCCTCGTGTTCAACTCGTTCGATATTTCTCCCCAAGAGATCTCATGGGTAAATGAATATATTGGAGTGGAAACGGAGACTTAAGTCAACATTTCAAAAAAAATTCCCCCTTTTGAGGGCAATTTTCGCAAGTTTTTTCCTTATGTTCGTTCATGTCTCAGTATTTTGAGTGTATCGCCCTCTACACACCTCGCATGTGCACGAAATTTTATACATAGAACCCTAAGACATAGGGCTACAAATTTTGTGCCCATGACCCTCGCATATTCTTTAGTATTCACTATCAAAACATTGCTCGAAACCATATAAGAGAAATCGAAGATTTCTGAAAGGGGTACCCCTTTGGAGAATTGGAGATTTCACTAATTTCTCCGAAATGTATTACCCTCGTGTTCAACTCGTTCGATATTTTTCCCCAAGAGATCTCATGGGTAAATAAATATATTGGAGTGGAAACGGAGACTTAAGTCAACATTTCAAAAAAAATTCCCCTTTTTGAGAGCAATTTTCGCAAGTTTTTTCCTTATGTTCGTTCATCTCTCAGTATCTTGACTGTATCGCCCTCTACACACCTCGCATGTGCACGAAATTTTATACATAGAACCCTAAGACATAGGTCTACAAATTTTGTGCCCATGACCCTCGCATATTCTTTAGTATTCACTATCAAAACACTGCTCGAAACCATATTAGAGAAATCGAAGATTTCTGAAAGGGGTACCCCTTTGGTGAATTGGAGATTTCACTAATTTCTCCGAAATGTATTACCCTCGTGTTCAACTAGTGCGATATTTTTCCCCAAGAGATCTCATGGGTAAATGAATATATTGGAGTGGAAATGGAGACTTAAGTCAACATTTCAAAAAAAATTCCCCTTTTTGAGAGCAATTTTCGCAAGTTTTTTCCTTATGTTCGTTCATCTCTCAGTATCTTGACTGTATCGCCCTCTACACACCTCGCATGTGCACGAAATTTAATACATAGAACCCTAAGACATAGGTCTACAAATTTTGTGCCCATGAACTTCGCATATTCTTTAGTATTCACTATCAAAACACTGCTCAAAACCATATTAGAGAAATCGAAGATTTCTGAAAGGGGTACCCCTTTGGTGAATTGGAGATTTCACTAATTTCTCCGAAATGTATTACCCTCGTGTTCAACTCGTTCGATATTTCTCCCCAAGAGATCTCATGGGTAAATGAATATATTGGAGTGGAAACGGAGACTTAAGTCAATTTTCCTTATGTTCGTTCATCTCTCAGTATCTTGACTGTATCGCCCTCTACACACCTCGCATGTGCACGAAATTTAATACATAGAACCCTAAGACATAGGTCTACAAATTTTGTGCCCATGACCCTCTCATATTCTTTAGTATTCACTATCTAAACATTGCTCGAAACCATATTAGAGAAATCGAAGATTTCTGAAAGGGGTACCCCTTTGGTGAATTGGAGATTTCACTAATTTCTCCGAAATGTATTACCCTCGTGTTCAACTCGTTCGATATTTATCCCCAAGAGATCTCATGGGTAAATGAATATATTGGAGTGGAAACGGTGACTTAAGTCAACATTTCAAAAAAAATTCCCCTTTTTGAGGGCAATTTTCGCAAGTTTTTTCCTTATGTTCGTTCATGTCTCAGTATTTTGAGTGTATCGCCCTCTACACACCTCGGATGTGCACGAAATTTAATACATAGAACCCTAAGACATAGGGCTACAAATTTTGTGCCCATGAACTTCGCATATTCTTTAGTATTCACTATCAAAACATTGCTCGAAACCATATTAGAGAAATCGAAGATTTCTGAAAGGGGTACCCCTTTGGTGAATTGGAGATTTCAATAATTTCTCCGAAATGTATAACCCTCGTGTTCAACTCGTTCGATATTTTTCTCCAAGAGATCTCATGGGTAAATGAATATATTGGAGTGGAAACGGAGACTTAAGTCAACATTTCAAAAAAAATTCCCCCTTTTGAGGGCAATTTTCGCAAGTTTTTTCCTTATGTTCGTTCATGTCTCAGTATTTTGAGTGTATCGCCCTCTACAATCCTCGCATGTGCACGAAATTTTATACATAGAACCCTAAGACATAGGGCTACAAATTTTGTGCCCATGACCCTCGCATATTCTTTAGTATTCACTATCAAAACATTGCTCGAAACCATATAAGAGAAATCGAAGATTTCTGAAAGGGGTACCCCTTTGGAGAATTGGAGATTTCACTAATTTCTCCGAAATGTATTACCCTCGTGTTCAACTCGTTCGATATTTTTCCCCAAGAGATCTCATGGGTAAATAAATATATTGGAGTGGAAACGGAGACTTAAGTCAACATTTCAAAAAAAATTCCCCTTTTTGAGAGCAATTTTCGCAAGTTTTTTCCTTATGTTCGTTCATCTCTCAGTATCTTGACTGTATCGCCCTCTACACACCTCGCATGTGCACGAAATTTTATACATAGAACCCTAAGACATAGGTCTACAAATTTTGTGCCCATGACCCTCGCATATTCTTTAGTATTCACTATCAAAACACTGCTCGAAACCATATTAGAGAAATCGAAGATTTCTGAAAGGGGTACCCCTTTGGTGAATTGGAGATTTCACTAATTTCTCCGAAATGTATTACCCTCGTGTTCAACTCGTTCGATATTTATCCCCAAGAGATCTCATGGGTAAATGAATATATTGGAGTGGAAACGGAGACTTAAGTCAACATTTCAAAAAAAATTCCCCTTTTTGAGGGCAATTTTCGCAAGTTTTTTCCTTATGTTCGTTCATGTCTCAGTATTTTGAGTGTATCGCCCTCTACACTCCTCGGATGTGCACGAAATTTAATACATAGAACCCTAAGACATAGGGCTACAAATTTTGTGCCCATGAACTTCGCATATTCTTTAGTATTCACTATCAAAACATTGCTCGAATCCATATTAGAGAAATCGAAGATTTCTGAAAGGGGTACCCCTTTGGTGAATTGGAGATTTCAATAATTTCTCCGAAATGTATAACCCTCGTGTTCAACTCGTTCGATATTTTTCTCCAAGATATCTCATGGGTAAATGAATATATTGGAGTGGAAACGGAGACTTAAGTCAACATTTCAAAAAAAATTCCCCCTTTTGAGGGCAATTTTCGCAAGTTTTTTCCTTATGTTCGTTCATGTCTCAGTATTTTGAGTGTATCGCCCTCTACACTCCTCGCATGTGCACGAAATTTTATACATAGAACCCTAAGACATAGGGCTACAAATTTTGTGCCCATGACCCTCGCATATTCTTTAGTATTCACTATCAAAACATTGCTCGAAACCATATAAGAGAAATCGAAGATTTCTGAAAGGGGTACCCCTTTGGAGAATTGGAGATTTCACTAATTTCTCCGAAATGTATTACCCTCGTGTTCAACTCGTTCGATATTTTTCCCCAAGAGATCTCATGGGTAAATAAATATATTGGAGTGGAAACGGAGACTTAAGTCAACATTTCAAAAAAAATTCCCCTTTTTGAGAGCAATTTTCGCAAGTTTTTTCCTTATGTTCGTTCATCTCTCAGTATCTTGACTGTATCGCCCTCTACACACCTCGCATGTGCACGAAATTTTATACATAGAACCCTAAGACATAGGTCTACAAATTTTGTGCCCATGACCCTCGCATATTCTTTAGTATTCACTATCAAAACACTGCTCGAAACCATATTAGAGAAATCGAAGATTTCTGAAAGGGGTACCCCTTTGGTGAATTGGAGATTTCACTAATTTCTCCGAAATGTATTACCCTCGTGTTCAACTAGTGCGATATTTTTCCCCAAGAGATCTCATGGGTAAATGAATATATTGGAGTGGAAACGGAGACTTAAGTCAACATTTCAAAAAAAATTCCCCTTTTTGAGAGCAATTTTCGCAAGTTTTTTCCTTATGTTCGTTCATCTCTCAGTATCTTGACTGTATCGCCCTCTACACACCTCGCATGTGCACGAAATTTAATACATAGAACCCTAAGACATAGGTCTACAAATTTTGTGCCCATGAACTTCGCATATTCTTTAGTATTCACTATCAAAACACTGCTCAAAACCATATTAGAGAAATCGAAGATTTCTGAAAGGGGTACCCCTTTGGTGAATTGGAGATTTCACTAATTTCTCCGAAATGTATTACCCTCGTGTTCAACTCGTTCGATATTTCTCCCCAAGAGATCTCATGGGTAAATGAATATATTGGAGTGGAAACGGAGACTTAAGTCAATTTTCCTTATGTTCGTTCATCTCTCAGTATCTTGACTGTATCGCCCTCTACACACCTCGCATGTGCACGAAATTTAATACATAGAACCCTAAGACATAGGTCTACAAATTTTGTGCCCATGACCCTCGCATATTCTTTAGTATTCACTATCAAAACATTGCTCAAAACCATATTAGAGAAATCGAAGATTTCTGAAAGGGGTACCCCTTTGGTGAATTGGAGATTTCACTAATTTCTCCGAAATGTATTACCCTCGTGTTCAACTCGTTCGATATTTCTCCCCAAGAGATCTCATGGGTAAATGAATATATTGGAGTGGAAACGGAGACTTAAGTCAACATTTCAAAAAAAATTCCCCTTTTTGAGGGCAATTTTCGCAAGTTTTTTCCTTATGTTCGTTCATGTCTCAGTATTTTGAGTGTATCGCCCTCTACACACCTCGCATGTGCACGAAATTTTATACATAGAACCCTAAGACATAGGGCTACAAATTTTGTGCCCATGAACTTCGCATATTCTTTAGTATTCACTATCAAAACACTGCTCGAAACCATATTAGAGAAATCGAAGATTTCTGAAACGGGTACCCCTTTGGTGAATTGGAGATTTCACTAATTTCTCCGAATTGTATTACCCTCGTGTTCAACTAATGCGATATTTTTCCCCAAGAGATCTCATGGGTAAATAAATATATTGGAGTGGAAACGGAGAATTAAGTCAACATTTCAAAAAAAATTCCCCTTTTTGAGAGCAATTTTCGCAAGTTTTTTCCTTATGTTCGTTCATCTCTCAGTATCTTGACTGTATCGCCCTCTACACACCTCGCATGTGCACGAAATTTAATACATAGAACCCTAAGACATAGGTCTACAAATTTTGTGCCCATGAACTTCGCATATTCTTTAGTATTCACTATCAAAACATTGCTCGAAACCATATTAGAGAAATCGAAGATTTCTGAAAGGGGTACCCCTTTGGTGAATTGGAGATTTCAATAATTTCTCCGAAATGTATAACCCTCGTGTTCAACTCGTTCGATATTTTTCTCCAAGAGATCTCATGGGTAAATGAATATATTGGAGTGGAAACGGAGACTTAAGTCAACATTTCAAAAAAAATTCCCCCTTTTGAGGGCAATTTTCGCAAGTTTTTTCCTTATGTTCGTTCATGTCTCAGTATTTTGAGTGTATCGCCCTCTACACACCTCGCATGTGCACGAAATTTTATACATAGAACCCTAAGACATAGGGCTTCAAATTTTGTGCCCATGACCCTCGCATATTCTTTAGTATTCACTATCAAAACATTGCTCGAAACCATATAAGAGAAATCGAAGATTTCTGAAAGGGGTACCCCTTTGGAGAATTGGAGATTTCACTAATTTCTCCGAAATGTATTACCCTCGTGTTCAACTCGTTCGATATTTTTCCCCAAGAGATCTCATGGGTAAATAAATATATTGGAGTGGAAACGGAGACTTAAGTCAACATTTCAAAAAAAATTCCCCTTTTTGAGAGCAATTTTCGCAAGTTTTTTCCTTATGTTCGTTCATCTCTCAGTATCTTGACTGTATCGCCCTCTACACACCTCGCATGTGCACGAAATTTAATACATAGAACCCTAAGACATAGGTCTACAAATTTTGTGCCCATGAACATCGCATATTCTTTAGTATTCACTATCAAAACACTGCTCAAAACCATATTAGAGAAATCGAAGATGTCTGAAAGGGGTACCCCTTTGGTGAATTGGAGATTTCACTAATTTCTCCGAAATGTATTACCCTCGTGTTCAACTCGTTCGATATTTCTCCCCAAGAGATCTCATGGGTAAATGAATATATTGGAGTGGAAACGGAGACTTAAGTCAATTTTCCTTATGTTCGTTCATCTCTCAGTATCTTGACTGTATCGCCCTCTACACACCTCGCATGTGCACGAAATGTTATACATAGAACCCTAAGACATAGGGCTACAAATTTTGTGCCCATGAACTTCGCATATTCTTTAGTATTCACTATCAAAACATTGCTCGAAACCATATAAGAGAAATCGAAGATTTCTGAAAGGGGTACCCCTTTGGTGAATTGGAGATTTCAATAATTTCTCCGAAATGTATTACCCTCGTGTTCAACTCGTTCGATATTTCTCCCCAAGAGATCTCATGGGTAAATGAATATATTGGAGTCGAAACGGAGCCTTAAGTCAACATTTCAAAAAAAATTCCCCTTTTTGAGAGCAATTTTCGCAAGTTTTTTCCTTATGTTCGTTCATCTCTCAGAATCTTGACTGTATCGCCCTCTACACTCCTCGTATGTGCACGAAATTTTATACATAGAACCCTAAGACATAGGGCTACAAATTTTGTGCCCATGAACTTCGCATATTCTTTAGTATTCACTATCAAAACATTGCTCGAATCCATATTAGAGAAATCGAAGATTTCTGAAAGGGGTACCCCTTTGGTGAATTGGAGATTTCAATAATTTCTCCGAAATGTATAACCCTCGTGTTCAACTCGTTCGATATTTTTCTCCAAGATATCTCATGGGTAAATGAATATATTGGAGTGGAAACGGAGACTTAAGTCAACATTTCAAAAAAAATTCCCCCTTTTGAGGGCAATTTTCGCAAGTTTTTTCCTTATGTTCGTTCATGTCTCAGTATTTTGAGTGTATCGCCCTCTACACTCCTCGCATGTGCACGAAATTTTATACATAGAACCCTAAGACATAGGGCTACAAATTTTGTGCCCATGACCCTCGCATATTCTTTAGTATTCACTATCAAAACATTGCTCGAAACCATATAAGAGAAATCGAAGATTTCTGAAAGGGGTACCCCTTTGGAGAATTGGAGATTTCACTAATTTCTCCGAAATGTATTACCCTCGTGTTCAACTCGTTCGATATTTTTCCCCAAGAGATCTCATGGGTAAATAAATATATTGGAGTGGAAACGGAGACTTAAGTCAACATTTCAAAAAAAATTCCCCTTTTTGAGAGCAATTTTCGCAAGTTTTTTCCTTATGTTCGTTCATCTCTCAGTATCTTGACTGTATCGCCCTCTACACACCTCGCATGTGCACGAAATTTTATACATAGAACCCTAAGACATAGGTCTACAAATTTTGTGCCCATGACCCTCGCATATTCTTTAGTATTCACTATCAAAACACTGCTCGAAACCATATTAGAGAAATCGAAGATTTCTGAAAGGGGTACCCCTTTGGTGAATTGGAGATTTCACTAATTTCTCCGAAATGTATTACCCTCGTGTTCAACTAGTGCGATATTTTTCCCCAAGAGATCTCATGGGTAAATGAATATATTGGAGTGGAAACGGAGACTTAAATCAACATTTCAAAAAAAATTCCCCTTTTTGAGAGCAATTTTCGCAAGTTTTTTCCTTATGTTCGTTCATCTCTCAGTATCTTGACTGTATCGCCCTCTACACACCTCGCATGTGCACGAAATTTAATACATAGAACCCTAAGACATAGGTCTACAAATTTTGTGCCCATGAACTTCGCATATTCTTTAGTATTCACTATCAAAACACTGCTCAAAACCATATTAGAGAAATCGAAGATTTCTGAAAGGGGTACCCCTTTGGTGAATTGGAGATTTCACTAATTTCTCCGAAATGTATTACCCTCGTGTTCAACTCGTTCGATATTTCTCCCCAAGAGATCTCATGGGTAAATGAATATATTGGAGTGGAAACGGAGACTTAAGTCAATTTTCCTTATGTTCGTTCATCTCTCAGTATCTTGACTGTATCGCCCTCTACACACCTCGCATGTGCACGAAATTTAATACATAGAACCCTAAGACATAGGTCTACAAATTTTGTGCCCATGACCCTCGCATATTCTTTAGTATTCACTATCAAAACATTGCTCAAAACCATATTAGAGAAATCGAAGATTTCTGAAAGGGGTACCCCTTTGGTGAATTGGAGATTTCACTAATTTCTCCGAAATGTATTACCCTCGTGTTCAACTCGTTCGATATTTCTCCCCAAGAGATCTCATGGGTAAATGAATATATTGGAGTGGAAACGGAGACTTAAGTCAACATTTCAAAAAAAATTCCCCTTTTTGAGGGCAATTTTCGCAAGTTTTTTCCTTATGTTCGTTCATGTCTCAGTATTTTGAGTGTATCGCCCTCTACACACCTCGCATGTGCACGAAATTTTATACATAGAACCCTAAGACATAGGGCTACAAATTTTGTGCCCATGAACTTCGCATATTCTTTAGTATTCACTATCAAAACACTGCTCGAAACCATATTAGAGAAATCGAAGATTTCTGAAACGGGTACCCCTTTGGTGAATTGGAGATTTCACTAATTTCTCCGAATTGTATTACCCTCGTGTTCAACTAATGCGATATTTTTCCCCAAGAGATCTCATGGGTAAATAAATATATTGGAGTGGAAACGGAGAATTAAGTCAACATTTCAAAAAAAATTCCCCTTTTTGAGAGCAATTTTCGCAAGTTTTTTCCTTATGTTCGTTCATCTCTCAGTATCTTGACTGTATCGCCCTCTACACACCTCGCATGTGCACGAAATTTAATACATAGAACCCTAAGACATAGGTCTACAAATTTTGTGCCCATGAACTTCGCATATTCTTTAGTATTCACTATCAAAACATTGCTCGAAACCATATTAGAGAAATCGAAGATTTCTGAAAGGGGTACCCCTTTGGTGAATTGGAGATTTCAATAATTTCTCCGAAATGTATAACCCTCGTGTTCAACTCGTTCGATATTTTTCTCCAAGAGATCTCATGGGTAAATGAATATATTGGAGTGGAAACGGAGACTTAAGTCAACATTTCAAAAAAAATTCCCCCTTTTGAGGGCAATTTTCGCAAGTTTTTTCCTTATGTTCGTTCATGTCTCAGTATTTTGAGTGTATCGCCCTCTACACACCTCGCATGTGCACGAAATTTTATACATAGAACCCTAAGACATAGGGCTTCAAATTTTGTGCCCATGACCCTCGCATATTCTTTAGTATTCACTATCAAAACATTGCTCGAAACCATATAAGAGAAATCGAAGATTTCTGAAAGGGGTACCCCTTTGGAGAATTGGAGATTTCACTAATTTCTCCGAAATGTATTACCCTCGTGTTCAACTCGTTCGATATTTTTCCCCAAGAGATCTCATGGGTAAATAAATATATTGGAGTGGAAACGGAGACTTAAGTCAACATTTCAAAAAAAATTCCCCTTTTTGAGAGCAATTTTCGCAAGTTTTTTCCTTATGTTCGTTCATCTCTCAGTATCTTGACTGTATCGCCCTCTACACACCTCGCATGTGCACGAAATTTAATACATAGAACCCTAAGACATAGGTCTACAAATTTTGTGCCCATGAACATCGCATATTCTTTAGTATTCACTATCAAAACACTGCTCAAAACCATATTAGAGAAATCGAAGATGTCTGAAAGGGGTACCCCTTTGGTGAATTGGAGATTTCACTAATTTCTCCGAAATGTATTACCCTCGTGTTCAACTCGTTCGATATTTCTCCCCAAGAGATCTCATGGGTAAATGAATATATTGGAGTGGAAACGGAGACTTAAGTCAATTTTCCTTATGTTCGTTCATCTCTCAGTATCTTGACTGTATCGCCCTCTACACACCTCGCATGTGCACGAAATGTTATACATAGAACCCTAAGACATAGGGCTACAAATTTTGTGCCCATGAACTTCGCATATTCTTTAGTATTCACTATCAAAACATTGCTCGAAACCATATAAGAGAAATCGAAGATTTCTGAAAGGGGTACCCCTTTGGTGAATTGGAGATTTCAATAATTTCTCCGAAATGTATTACCCTCGTGTTCAACTCGTTCGATATTTCTCCCCAAGAGATCTCATGGGTAAATGAATATATTGGAGTCGAAACGGAGCCTTAAGTCAACATTTCAAAAAAAATTCCCCTTTTTGAGAGCAATTTTCGCAAGTTTTTTCCTTATGTTCGTTCATCTCTCAGAATCTTGACTGTATCGCCCTCTACACTCCTCGTATGTGCACGAAATTTTATACATAGAACCCTAAGACATAGGGCTACAAATTTTGTTCCCATGACCCTCGCATATTCTTTAGTATTCACTATCAAAACATTGCTCGAAACCATATAAGAGAAATCAAAGATTTCTGAAAGGGGTACCCCTTTGGTGAATTGGAGATTTCACTAATTTCTCCGAAATTTATTACCCTCGTGTTCAACTCGTTCGATATTTTTCCCCAAGAGATCTCATGGGTAAGTGAATATATTGGAGTCGAAACGGAGCCTTAAGTCAACATTTCAAAAAAAATTCCCCTTTTTGAGAGCAATTTTCGCAAGTTTTTTCCTTATGTTCGTTCAACTCTCAGTATCTTGAATGTATCGCCCTCTACACACCTCGGATGTGCACGAAATTTAATACATAGAACCCTAAGACATAGGGCTAAAAATTTTGTGCCCATGACCCTCGCATATTCTTTATTATTCACTATCAAAACATTGCTCGAAACCATATTAGAGAAATCGAAGATTTCTGAAAGGGGTACCCCTTTGGTGAATTGGAGATTTCACTAATTTCTCCGAAATGTATTACCCTCGTGTTCAACTAGTGCGATATTTTTCCCCAAGAGATCTCATGGGTAAATAAATATATTGGAGTGGAAACGGAGACTTAAGTCAACATTTCAAAAAAAATTCCCCTTTTTGAGAGCAATTTTCGCAAGTTTTTTCCTTATGTTCGTTCATCTCTCAGTATCTTGACTGTATTGCCCTCTACACACCTCGCATGTGCACGAAATTTTATACATAGAACCCTAAGACATAGGGCTACAAATTTTGTGCCCATGAACTTCGCATATTCTTTAGTATTCACTATCAAAACATTGCTCGAAACCATATAAGAGAAATCGAAGATTTCTGAAAGGGGTACCCCTTTGGTGAATTGGAGATTTCAATAATTTCTCCGAAATGTATTACCCTCGTGTTGAACTCGTTCGATATTTCTCCCCAAGAGATCTCATGGGTAAATGAATATATTGGAGTCGAAACGGAGCCTTAAGTCAACATTTCAAAAAAAATTCCCCTTTTTGAGAGCAATTTTCGCAAGTATTTTCCTTATGTTCGTTCATCTCTCAGTATCTTGACTGTATCGCCCTCTACACACCTCGCATGTGCACGAAATTTTATACATAGAACCCTAAGACATAGGGCTACAAATTTTGTGCCCATGAACTTCGCATATTCTTTAGTATTCACTATCAAAACATTGCTCGAAACCATATAAGAGAAATCGAAGATTTCTGAAAGGGGTACCCCTTTGGTGAATTGGAGATTTCAATAATTTCTCCGAAATGTATTACCCTCGTGTTCAACTCGTTCGATATTTCTCCCCAAGAGATCTCATGGGTAAATGAATATATTGGAGTCGAAACGGAGCCTTAAGTCAACATTTCAAAAAAAATTCCCCTTTTTGAGAGCAATTTTCGCAAGTTTTTTCCTTATGTTCGTTCATCTCTCAGAATCTTGACTGTATCGCCCTCTACACTCCTCGTATGTGCACGAAATTTTATACATAGAACCCTAAGACATAGGGCTACAAATTTTGTTCCCATGACCCTCGCATATTCTTTAGTATTCACTATCAAAACATTGCTCGAAACCATATAAGAGAAATCAAAGATTTCTGAAAGGGGTACCCCTTTGGTGAATTGGAGATTTCACTAATTTCTCCGAAATTTATTACCCTCGTGTTCAACTCGTTCGATATTTTTCCCCAAGAGATCTCATGGGTAAGTGAATATATTGGAGTCGAAACGGAGCCTTAAGTCAACATTTCAAAAAAAATTCCCCTTTTTGAGAGCAATTTTCGCAAGTTTTTTCCTTATGTTCGTTCATCTCTCAGTATCTTGACTGTATCGCCCTCTACAAACCTCGCATGTGCACGAAATAATATACATAGCACCCTAAGACATAGGGATACAAATTTTGTGCCCATGACCCTCGCATATTCTTTAGTATTCACTATCAAAACATTGCTCGAAACCATATTAGAAAAATCGAAGATTTCTGAAAGGGGTACCCCTTTGGTGAATTGGAGATTTCAATAATTTCTCCGAAATGTATAACCCTCGTGTTCAACTCGTTCGATATTTTTCCCCAAGAGATCTCATGGGTAAATAAATATATTGGAGTGGAAACGGAGACTTAAGTCAACATTTCAAAACAAATTCCCCTTTTTGAGAGCAATTTTCGCAAGTTTTTTCCTTATGTTCGTTCATCTCTCAGTATCTTGACTGTATTGCCCTCTACACACCTCGCATGTGCACGAAATTTTATACATAGAACCCTAAGACATAGGGCTACAAATTTTGTGCCCATGAACTTCGCATATTCTTTAGTATTCACTATCAAAACATTGCTCGAAACCATATAAGAGAAATCGAAGATTTCTGAAAGGGGTACCCCTTTGGTGAATTGGAGATTTCAATAATTTCTCCGAAATGTATTACCCTCGTGTTCAACTCGTTCGATATTTCTCCCCAAGAGATCTCATGGGTAAATGAATATATTGGAGTCGAAACGGAGCCTTAAGTCAACATTTCAAAAAAAATTCCCCTTTTTGAGAGCAATTTTCGCAAGTATTTTCCTTATGTTCGTTCATCTCTCAGTATCTTGACTGTATCGCCCTCTACACACCTCGCATGTGCACGAAATGTTATACATAGAACCCTAAGACATAGGGCTACAAATTTTGTGCCCATGAACTTCGCATATTCTTTAGTATTCACTATCAAAACATTGCTCGAAACCATATAAGAGAAATCGAAGATTTCTGAAAGGGGTACCCCTTTGGTGAATTGGAGATTTCAATAATTTCTCCGAAATGTATTACCCTCGTGTTCAACTCGTTCGATATTTCTCCCCAAGAGATCTCATGGGTAAATGAATATATTGGAGTCGAAACGGAGCCTTAAGTCAACATTTCAAAAAAAATTCCCCTTTTTGAGAGCAATTTTCGCAAGTTTTTTCCTTATGTTCGTTCATCTCTCAGAATCTTGACTGTATCGCCCTCTACACTCCTCGTATGTGCACGAAATTTTATACATAGAACCCTAAGACATAGGGCTACAAATTTTGTTCCCATGACCCTCGCATATTCTTTAGTATTCACTATCAAAACACTGCTCGAAACCATATAAGAGAAATCAAAGATTTCTGAAAGGGGTACCCCTTTGGTGAATTGGAGATTTCACTAATTTCTCCGAAATGTATTACCCTCGTGTTCAACTCGTTTGATATTTTTCCCCAAGAGATCTCATGGGTAAATGAATATATTGGAGTCGAAACGGAGCCTTAAGTCAACATTTCAAAAAAAATTCCCCTTTTTGAGAGCAATTTTCGCAAGTTTTTTCCTTATGTTCGTTCATCTCTCAGTATCTTGACTGTATCGCCCTCTACACACCTCGCATGTGCACGAAATTTTATACATAGCACCCTAAGACATAGGGCTACAAATTTTGTGCCCATGACCCTCGCATATTCTTTAGTATTCACTATCAAAACATTGCTCGAAACCATATTAGAAAAATCGAAGATTTCTGAAAGGGGTACCCCTTTGGTGAATTGGAGATTTCAATAATTTCTCCGAAATGTATAACCCTCGTGTTCAACTCGTTCGATATTTTTCCCCAAGAGATCTCATGGGTAAATAAATATATTGGAGTGGAAACGGAGACTTAAGTCAACATTTCAAAACAAATTCCCCTTTTTGAGAGCAATTTTCGCAAGTTTTTTCCTTATGTTCGTTCATCTCTCAGTATCTTGACTGTATTGCCCTCTACACACCTCGCATGTGCACGAAATTTTATACATAGAACCCTAAGACATAGGGCTACAAATTTTGTGCCCATGAACTTCGCATATTCTTTAGTATTCACTATCAAAACATTGCTCGAAACCATATAAGAGAAATCGAAGATTTCTGAAAGGGGTACCCCTTTGGTGAATTGGAGATTTCAATAATTTCTCCGAAATGTATTACCCTCGTGTTCAACTCGTTCGATATTTCTCCCCAAGAGATCTCATGGGTAAATGAATATATTGGAGTCGAAACGGAGCCTTAAGTCAACATTTCAAAAAAAATTCCCCTTTTTGAGAGCAATTTTCGCAACTATTTTCCTTATGTTCGTTCATCTCTCAGTATCTTGACTGTATCGCCCTCTACACACCTCGCATGTGCACGAAATTTTATACATAGAACCCTAAGACATAGGGCTACAAATTTTGTGCCCATGAACTTCGCATATTCTTTAGTATTCACTATCAAAACATTGCTCGAAACCATATAAGAGAAATCGAAGATTTCTGAAAGGGGTACCCCTTTGGTGAATTGGAGATTTCAATAATTTCTCCGAAATGTATTACCCTCGTGTTCAACTCGTTCGATATTTCTCCCCAAGAGATCTCATGGGTAAATGAATATATTGGAGTCGAAACGGAGCCTTAAGTCAACATTTCAAAAAAAATTCCCCTTTTTGAGAGCAATTTTCGCAAGTTTTTTCCTTATGTTCGTTCATCTCTCAGAATCTTGACTGTATCGCCCTCTACACTCCTCGTATGTGCACGAAATTTTATACATAGAACCCTAAGACATAGGGCTACAAATTTTGTTCCCATGACCCTCGCATATTCTTTAGTATTCACTATCAAAACACTGCTCGAAACCATATAAGAGAAATCAAAGATTTCTGAAAGGGGTACCCCTTTGGTGAATTGGAGATTTCACTAATTTCTCCGAAATGTATTACCCTCGTGTTCAACTCGTTTGATATTTTTCCCCAAGAGATCTCATGGGTAAATGAATATATTGGAGTCGAAACGGAGCCTTAAGTCAACATTTCAAAAAAAATTCCCCTTTTTGAGAGCAATTTTCGCAAGTTTTTTCCTTATGTTCGTTCATCTCTCAGTATCTTGACTGTATCGCCCTCTACACACCTCGCATGTGCACGAAATTTTATACATAGCACCCTAAGACATAGGGCTACAAATTTTGTGCCCATGACCCTCGCATATTCTTTAGTATTCACTATCAAAACATTGCTCGAAACCATATTAGAAAAATCGAAGATTTCTGAAAGGGGTACCCCTTTGGTGAATTGGAGATTTCAATAATTTCTCCGAAATGTATAACCCTCGTGTTCAACTCGTTCGATATTTTTCCCCAAGAGATCTCATGGGTAAATGAATATATTGGAGTGGAAACGGAGACTTAAGTCAACATTTCAAAAAAAATTCCCCTTTTTGAGAGCAATTTTCGCAAGTTTTTTCCTTATGTTCGTTCATCTCTCAGTATCTTGACTGTATCGCCCTCTACACACCTCGCATGTGCACGAAATTTAATACATAGAACCCTAAGACATAGGTCTACAAATTTTTTGCCCATGACCCTCGCATATTCTTTAGTATTCACTATCAAAACATTGCTCCAAACCATATTAGAGAAATCGAAGATTTCTGAAAGGGGTAGCCCTTTGGTGAATTGGAGATTTCACTAATTTCTCCGAAATGTATTACCCTCGTGTTCAACTCGTTCGATATTTCTCCCCAAGAGATCTCATGGGTAAATGAATATATTGGAGTGGAAACGGAGACTTAAGTCAACATTTCAAAAAAAATTCCCCTTTTTGAGGGCAATTTTCGCAATTTTTTTGCTTATGTTCGTTCATGTCTCAGTATTTTGAGTGTATCGCCCTCTACACACCTCGCATGTGCACGAAATAGTATACATAGAACCCTAAGACATAGGGTTACAAATTTTGTGCCCATGAACTTCGCATATTCTTTAGTATTCACTATCAAAACACTGCTCGAAACCATATTAGAGAAATCGAAGATTTCTGAAAGGGGTACCCCTTTGGTGAATTGGAGATTTCACTAATTTCTCCGAAATGTATTACCCTCGTGTTCAACTAGTGCGATATTTTTCCCTAAGAGATCTCATGGGTAAATAAATATATTGGAGTGGAAACGGAGACTTAAGTCAACATTTAAAAAAAAATTCCCCTTTTTGAGGGCAATTTTCGCAAGTTTTTTCCTTATGTTCGTTCATATCTCAGTATCTTGAATGTATCGCCCTCTACACACCTCGGATGTGCACGAAATTTAATACATAGAACCCTAAGACATAGGGCTACAAATTTTGTGCCCATGACCCTCGCATATTCTTTAGTATTCACTATCAAAACATTGCTCGAAACCATATTAGAAAAATCGAAGATTTCTGAAAGGGGTACCCCTTTGGTGAATTGGAGATTTCAATAATTTCTCCGAAATGTATAACCCTCGTGTTCAACTCGTTCGATATTTTTCCCCAAGAGATCTCATGGGTAAATAAATATATTGGAGTGGAAACGGAGACTTAAGTCAACATTTCAAAACAAATTCCCCTTTTTGAGAGCAATTTTCGCAAGTTTTTTCCTTATGTTCGTTCATCTCTCAGTATCTTGACTGTATTGCCCTCTACACACCTCGCATGTGCACGAAATTTTATACATAGAACCCTAAGACATAGGGCTACAAATTTTGTGCCCATGAACTTCGCATATTCTTTAGTATTCGCTATCAAAACATTGCTCGAAACCATATAAGAGAAATCGAAGATTTCTGAAAGGGGTACCCCTTTGGTGAATTGGAGATTTCAATAATTTCTCCGAAATGTATTACCCTCGTGTTCAACTCGTTCGATATTTCTCCCCAAGAGATCTCATGGGTAAATGAATATATTGGAGTCGAAACGGAGCCTTAAGTCAACATTTCAAAAAAAATTCCCCTTTTTGAGAGCAATTTTCGCACGTATTTTCCTTATGTTCGTTCATCTCTCAGTATCTTGACTGTATCGCCCTCTACACACCTCGCATGTGCACGAAATTTTATACATAGAACCCTAAGACATAGGGCTACAAATTTTGTGCCCATGAACTTCGCATATTCTTTAGTATTCACTATCAAAACATTGCTCGAAACCATATAAGAGAAATCGAAGATTTCTGAAAGGGGTACCCCTTTGGTGAATTGGAGATTTCAATAATTTCTCCGAAATGTATTACCCTCGTGTTCAACTCGTTCGATATTTCTCCCCAAGAGATCTCATGGGTAAATGAATATATTGGAGTCGAAACGGAGCCTTAAGTCAACATTTCAAAAAAAATTCCCCTTTTTGAGAGCAATTTTCGCAAGTTTTTTCCTTATGTTCGTTCATCTCTCAGAATCTTGACTGTATCGCCCTCTACACTCCTCGTATGTGCACGAAATTTTATACATAGAACCCTAAGACATAGGGCTACAAATTTTGTTCCCATGACCCTCGCATATTCTTTAGTATTCACTATCAAAACACTGCTCGAAACCATATAAGAGAAATCAAAGATTTCTGAAAGGGGTACCCCTTTGGTGAATTGGAGATTTCACTAATTTCTCCGAAATGTATTACCCTCGTGTTCAACTCGTTCGATATTTTTCCCCAAGAGATCTCATGGGTAAATGAATATATTGGAGTCGAAACGGAGCCTTAAGTCAACATTTCAAAAAAAATTCCCCTTTTTGAGAGCAATTTTCGCAAGTTTTTTCCTTATGTTCGTTCATCTCTCAGTATCTTGACTGTATCGCCCTCTACACACCTCGCATGTGCACGAAATTTTATACATAGCACCCTAAGACATAGGGCTACAAATTTTGTGCCCATGACCCTCGCATATTCTTTAGTATTCACTATCAAAACATTGCTCGAAACCATATTAGAAAAATCGAAGATTTCTGAAAGGGGTACCCCTTTGGTGAATTGGAGATTTCAATAATTTCTCCGAAATGTATAACCCTCGTGTTCAACTCGTTCGATATTTTTCCCCAAGAGATCTCATGGGTAAATGAATATATTGGAGTGGAAACGGAGACTTAAGTCAACATTTCAAAAAAAATTCCCCTTTTTGAGAGCAATTTTCGCAAGTTTTTTCCTTATGTTCGTTCATCTCTCAGTATCTTGACTGTATCGCCCTCTACACACCTCGCATGTGCACGAAATTTAATACATAGAACCCTAAGACATAGGTCTACAAATATTTTGCCCATGACCCTCGCATATTCTTTAGTATTCACTATCAAAACATTGCTCAAAACCATATTAGAGAAATCGAAGATTTCTGAAAGGGGTACCCCTTTGGTGAATTGGAGATTTCACTAATTTCTCCGAAATGTATTACCCTCGTGTTCAACTCGTTCGATATTTCTCCCCAAGAGATCTCATGGGTAAATGAATATATTGGAGTGGAAACGGAGACTTAAGTCAACATTTCAAAAAAAATTCCCCTTTTTGAGGGCAATTTTCGCAATTTTTTTCCTTATGTTCGTTCATGTCTCAGTATTTTGAGTGTATCGCCCTCTACACACCTCGCATGTGCACGAAATAGTATACATAGAACCCTAAGACATAGGGCTACAAATTTTGTGCCCATGAACTTCGCATATTCTTTAGTATTCACTATCAAAACACTGCTCGAAACCATATTAGAGAAATCGAAGATTTCTGAAAGGGGTACCCCTTTGGTGAATTGGAGATTTCACTAATTTCTCCGAAATGTATTACCCTCGTGTTCAACTAGTGCGATATTTTTCCCCAAGAGATCTCATGGGTAAATAAATATATTGGAGTGGAAACGGAGACTTAAGTCAACATTTAAAAAAAAATTCCCCTTTTTGAGGGCAATTTTCGCAAGTTTTTTCCTTATGTTCGTTCATATCTCAGTATCTTGAATGTATCGCCCTCTACACACCTCGGATGTGCACGAAATTTAATACATAGAACCCTAAGACATAGGGCTACAAATTTTGTGCCCATGACCCTCGCATATTCTTTAGTATTCACTATCAAAACATTGCTCGAAACCATATAAGAGAAATCGAAGATTTCTGAAAGGGGTACCCCTTTGGTGAATTGGAGATGTCACTAATTTCTCCGAAATGTATTACCCTCGTGTTCAACTCGTTCGATATTTTTCCCCAAGAGATCTCATGGGTAAATAAATATATTGGAGTGGAAACGGAGACTTAAGTCAACATTTCAAAAAAAATTCCCCTTTTTGAGAGCCATTTTCGCAAGTTTTTTCCTTATGTTCGTTCATCTCTCAGTATCTTGACTGTATCGCCGTCTACACACCTCGCATGTGCACGGAATTTTATAAATAGAACCCTAAGACATAGGGCTATAAATTTTGTGCCCATGATGCTCGCATATTCTTTAGTATTCACTATCAAAACATTGCTCGAAACCATATAAGAGAAATCGAAGATTTCTGAAAGGGGTACCCCTTTGGTGAATTGGAGATTTCACTAATTTCTCCGAAATGTATTACCCTCGTGTTCAACTCGTTCGATATTTCTCCCCAAGAGATCTCATGGGTAAATGAATATATTGGAGTCGAAACGGAGCCTTAAGTCAACATTTCAAAAAAAATTCCCCTTTTTGAGGGCAATTTTCGCAAGTTTTTTCCTTATGTTCGTTCATATCTCAGTATCTTGAATGTATCGCCCTCTACACACCTCGGATGTGCACGAAATTTAATACATAGAACCCTAAGACATAGGGCTACAAATTTTGTGCCCATGACCCTCGCATATTCTTTAGTATTCACTATCAAAACATTGCTCGAAACCATATTAGAGAAATCAAAGATTTCTGAAAGGGGTACCCCTTTGGTGAATTGGAGATTTCACTAATTTCTCCGAAATGTATTACCCTCGTGTTCAACTAGTGCGATATTTTTCCCCAAGATATCTCATGGGTAAATAAATATATTGGAGTGGAAACGGAGACTTAAGTCAACATTTCAAAAAAAATTCCCCTTTTTGAGGGCAATTTTCGCAAGTTTTTTCCTTATGTTCGTTCATATCTCAGTATCTTGAATGTATCGCCCTCTACACACCTCGGATGTGCACGAAATTTAATACATAGAACCCTAAGACATAGGGCTACAAATTTTGTGCCCATGACCCTCGCATATTCTTTAGTATTCACTATCAAAACATTGCTCGAAACCATATAAGAGAAATCGAAGATTTCTGAAAGGGGTACCCCTTTGGTGAATTGGAGATGTCACTAATTTCTCCGAAATGTATTACCCTCGTTTTCAACTCGTTCGATATTTTTCCCCAAGAGATCTCATGGGTAAATAAATATATTGGAGTGGAAACGAAGACTTAAGTCAACATTTCAAAAAAAATTCCCCTTTTTGAGAGCCATTTTCGCAAGTTTTTTCCTTATGTTCGTTCATCTCTCAGTATCTTGACTGTATCGCTGTCTACACACCTCGCATGTGCACGGAATTTTATAAATAGAACCCTAAGACATAGGGCTATAAATTTTGTGCCCATGATGCTCGCATATTCTTTAGTATTCACTATCAAAACATTGCTCGAAACCATATAAGAGAAATCGAAGATTTCTGAAAGGGGTACCCCTTTGGTGAATTGGAGATTTCACTAATTTCTCCGAAATGTATTACCCTCGTGTTCAACTCGTTCGATATTTTTCCCCAAGAGATCTCATGGGTAAATAAATATATTGGAGTGGAAACGGAGACTTAAGTCAACATTTCAAAACAAATTCCCCTTTTTGAGAGCAATTTTCGCAAGTTTTTTCCTTATGTTCGTTCATCTCTCAGTATCTTGACTGTATCGCCCTCTACACACCTCGCATGTGCACGGAATTTTATACATAGTACCCTAAGACATAGGGCTACAAATTTTGTGCCCATGACCCTCGCATATTCTTTAGTATTCACTATCAAAACATTGCTCGAAACCATATTAGAGAAATCGAAGATTTCTGAAATGGGTACCCCTTTGGTGAATTGGAGATTTCAATAATTTCTCTGAAATGTATGACCCTCGTGTTCAACTCGTTCGATATTTTTCCCCAAGAGATCTCATGGGTAAATGAATATATTGGAGTCGAAATGGAGCCTTAAGTCAACATTTCAAAAAAAATTCCCCTTTTTGAGAGCAATTTTCGCAAGTATTTTCCTTATGTTCGTTCATCTCTCAGTATCTTGACTGTATCGCCCTCTACACACCTCGCATGTGCACGAAATTTTATACATAGAACCCTAAGACATAGGGCTACAAATTTTGTGCCCATGAACTTCGCATATTCTTTAGTATTCACTATCAAAACATTGCTCGAAACCATATTAGAGAAATCGAAGATTTCTGAAAGGGGTACCCCTTTGGTGAATTGGAGATTTCACTAATTTCTCCGAAATGTATTACCCTCGTGTTCAACTAGTGCGATATTTTTCCCCAAGATATCTCATGGGTAAATAAATATATTGGAGTGGAAACGGAGACTTAAGTCAACATTTCAAAAAAAATTCCCCTTTTTGAGGGCAATTTTCGCAAGTTTTTTCCTTATGTTCGTTCATATCTCAGTATCTTGAATGTATCGCCCTCTACACACCTCGGATGTGCACGAAATTTAAAACATAGAACCCTAAGACATAGGGCTACAAATTTTGTGCCCATGACCCTCGCATATTCTTTAGTATTCACTATCAAAACATTGCTCGAAACCATATAAGAGAAATCGAAGATTTCTGATAGGGGTACCCCTTTGGTGAATTGGAGATTTCACTAATTTCTCCGAAATGTATTACCCTCGTGTTCAACTAGTGCGATATTTTTCCCCAAGATATCTCATGGGTAAATAAATATATTGGAGTGGAAACGGAGACTTAAGTCAACATTTCAAAAAGAATTCCCCTTTTTGAGGGCAATTTTCGCAAGTTTTTTCCTTATGTTCGTTCATCTCTCAGTATCTTGACTGTATCGCCGTCTACACACCTCGCATGTGCACGGAATTTTATAAATAGAACCCTAAGACATAGGGCTATAAATTTTGTGCCCATGATGCTCGCATATTCTTTAGTATTCACTATCAAAACATTGCTCGAAACCATATAAGAGAAATCGAAGATTTCTGAAAGGGGTACCCCTTTGGTGAATTGGAGATTTCACTAATTTCTCCGAAATGTATTACCCTCGTGTTCAACTCGTTCGATATTTTTCCCCAAGAGATCTCATGGGTAAATAAATATATTGGAGTGGAAACGGAGACTTAAGTCAACATTTCAAAACAAATTCCCCTTTTTTAGAGCAATTTTCGCAAGTTTTTTCCTTATGTTCGTTCATCTCTCAGTATCTTGACTGTATCGCCCTCTACACACCTCGCATGTGCACGAAATTTTATACATAGTACCCTAAGACATAGGGCTACAAATTTTGTGCCCATGACCCTCGCATATTCTTTAGTATTCACTATCAAAACATTGCTCGAAACCATATTAGAGAAATCGAAGATTTCTGAAATGGGTACCCCTTTGGTGAATTGGAGATTTCAATAATTTCTCTGAAATGTATGACCCTCGTGTTCAACTCGTTCGATATTTTTCCCCAAGAGATCTCATGGGTAAATGAATATATTGGAGTCGAAACGGAGCCTTAAGTCAACATTTCAAAAAAAATTCCCCTTTTTGAGAGCAATTTTCGCAAGAATTTTCCTTATGTTCGTTCATCTCTCAGTATCTTGACTGTATCGCCCTCTACACACCTCGCATGTGCACGAAATTTTATACATAGAACCCTAAGATATAGGGCTACAAATTTTGTGCCCATGAACTTCGCATATTCTTTAGTATTCACTATCAAAACATTGCTCGAAACCATATAAGAGAAATCGAAGATTTCTGAAAGGGGTACCCCTTTGGTGAATTGGAGATTTCAATAATTTCTCTGAAATGTATTACCCTCGTGTTCAACTCGTTCGATATTTCTCCCCAAGAGATCTCATGGGTAAATGAATATATTGGAGTCGAAACGGAGCCTTAAGTCAACATTTCAAAAAAAATTCCCCTTTTTGAGGGCAATTTTCGCAAGTTTTTTCCTTATGTTCGTTCATATCTCAGTATCTTGAATGTATCGCCCTCTACACACCTCGCATGTGCACGAAATTTAATACATAGAACCCTAAGACATAGGGCTACAAATTTTGTGCCCATGACCCTCGCATATTCTTTAGTATTCACTATCAAAACATTGCTCGAAACCATATTAGAGAAATCGAAGATTTCTGAAAGGGGTACCCCTTTGGTGAATTGGAGATTTCACTAATTTCTCCGAAATGTATTACCCTCGTGTTCAACTAGTGCGATATTTTTCCCCAAGATATCTCATGGGTAAATAAATATATTGGAGTGGAAACGGAGACTTAAGTCAACATTTCAAAAAAAATTCCCCTTTTTGAGGGCAATTTTCGCAAGTTTTTTCCTTATGTTCGTTCATATCTCAGTATCTTGAATGTATCGCCCTCTACACACCTCGGATGTGCACGAAATTTAATACATAGAACCCTAAGACATAGGGCTACAAATTTTGTGCCCATGACCCTCGCATATTCTTTAGTATTCACTATCAAAACATTGCTCGAAACCATATAAGAGAAATCGAAGATTTCTGAAAGGGGAACCCCTTTGGTGAATTGGAGATGTCACTAATTTCTCCGAAATGTATTACCCTCGTGTTCAACTCGTTCGATATTTTTCCCCAAGAGATATCATGGGTAAATAAATATATTGGAGTGGAAACGGAGACTTAAGTCAACATTTCAAAACAAATTCCCCTTTTTGAGAGCAATTTTCGCAAGTTTTTTCCTTATGTTCGTTCATCTCTCAGTATCTTGACTGTATCGCCGTCTACACACCTCGCATGTGCACGGAATTTTATACATAGAACCCTAAGACATAGGGCTATAAATTTTGTGCCCATGACGCTCGCATATTCTTTAGTATTCACTATCAAAACATTGCTGGAAACCATATAAGAGAAATCGAAGATTTCTGAAAGGGGTACCCCTTTGGTGAATTGGAGATTTCACTAATTTCTCCGAAATGTATTACCCTCGTGTTCAACTCGTTCGATATTTTTCCCCAAGAGATCTCATGGGTAAATAAATATATTGGAGTGGAAACGGAGACTTAAGTCAACATTTCAAAAAAAATTCCCCTTTTTGAGAGCAATTTTCGCAAGTATTTTCCTTATGTTCGTTCGTCTCTCAGTATCTTGACTGTATCGCCCTCTACACACCTCGCATGTGCACGAAATTTAATACATAGAACCCTAAGACATAGGGCTACAAATTTTGTGCCCATGAACTTCGCATATTCTTTAGTATTCACTATCAAAACATTGCTCGAAACCATATAAGAGAAATCGAAGATTTCTGAAAGGGGTACCCCTTTGGTGAATTGGAGATTTCAATAATTTCTCCGAAATGTATTACCCTCGTGTTCAACTCGTTCGATATTTCTCCCCAAGAGATCTCATGGGTAAATGAATATATTGGAGTCGAAACGGAGCCTTAAGTCAACATTTCAAAAAAAATTCCCCTTTTTGAGAGCAATTTTCGCAAGTTTTTTCCTTATGTTCGTTCATCTCTCAGTATCTTGACTGTATCGCCCTCTACACTCCTCGCATGTGCACGAAATTTTATACATAGAACCCTAAGACATAGGGCTACAAATTTTGTTCCCATGACCCTCGCATATTCTTTAGTATTCACTATCAAAACATTGCTCGAAACCATATAAGAGAAATCAAAGATTTCTGAAAGGGGTACCCCTTTGGTGAATTGGAGATTTCACTAATTTCTCCGAAATGTATTACCCTCGTGTTCAACTCGTTCGATATTTTTCCCCAAGAGATCTCATGGGTAAATGAATATATTGGAGTCGAAACGGAGCCTTAAGTCAACATTTCAAAAAAAATTCCCCTTTTTGAGAGCAATTTTCGCAAGTTTTTTCCTTATGTTCGTTCATCTCTCAGTATCTTGACTGTATCGCCCTCTACACACCTCGCATGTGCACGAAATTTTATACATAGCACCCTAAGACATAGGGCTACAAATTTTGTGCCCATGACCCTCGCATATTCTTTAGTATTCACTATCAAAACATTGCTCGAAACCATATTAGAAAAATCGAAGATTTCTGAAAGGGGTACCCCTTTGGTGAATTGGAGATTTCAATAATTTCTCCGAAATGTATAACCCTCGTGTTCAACTCGTTCGATATTTTTCCCCAAGAGATCTCATGGGTAAATGAATATATTGGAGTGGAAACGGAGACTTAAGTCAACATTTCAAAAAAAATTCCCCTTTTTGAGAGCAATTCTCGCAAGTTTTTTCCTTATGTTCGTTCATCTCTCAGTATCTTGACTGTATCGCCCTCTACACACCTCGCATGTGCACGAAATTTAATACATAGAACCCTAAGACATAGGTCTACAAATTTTGTGCCCATGACCCTCGCATATTCTATAGTATTCACTATCAAAACATTGCTCAAAACCATATTAGAGAAATCGAAGATTTCTGAAAGGGGTACCCCTTTGGTGAATTGGAGATTTCACTAATTTCTCCGAAATGTATTACCCTCGTGTTCAACTCGTTCGATATTTCTCCCCAAGAGATCTCATGGGTAAATGAATATATTGGAGTGGAAACGGAGACTTAAGTCAACATTTCAAAAAAAATTCCCCTTTTTGAGGGCAATTTTCGCAAGTTTTTTCCTTATGTTCGTTCATGTCTCAGTATTTTGAGTGTATCGCCCTCTACACACCTCGCATGTGCACGAAATTTTATACATAGAACCCTAAGACATAGGGCTACAAATTTTGTGGCCATGAACTTCGCATATTCTTTAGTATTCACTATCAAAACACTGCTCGAAACCATATTAGAGAAATCGAAGATTTCTGAAAGGGGTACCCCTTTGGTGAATTGGAGATTTCACTAATTTCTCCGAAATGTATTACCCTCGTGTTCAACTAGTGCGATATTTTTCCCCAAGAGATCTCATGGGTAAATAAATATATTGGAGTGGAAACGGAGACTTAAGTCAACATTTCAAAAAAAATTCCCCTTTTTGAGAGCAATTTTCGCAAGTTTTTTCCTTATGTTTGTTCATCTCTCAGTATCTTGAATGTATCGCCCTCTACACACCTCGGATGTGCACGAAATTTAATACATGGAACCCTAAGACATAGGGCTACAAATTTTGTGCCCATGACCCTCGCATATTCTTTAGTATTCACTATCAAAACATTTCTCGAAACCATATTAGAGAAATCGAAGATTTCTGAAAGGGCTACCCCTTTGGTGAATTGGAGATTTCACTAATTTCTCCGAAATGTATTACCCTCGTGTTCAACTCGTTCGATATTTTTCCCCAAGAGATCTCATGGGTAAATAAATATATTGGAGTGGAAACGGAGACTTAAGACAACATTTCAAAAAAAATTCCCCTTTTTTAGAGCAATTTTCGCAAGTTTTTTCCTTATGTTCGTTCATCTCTCAGTATCTTGACTGTATCGCCCTCTACACACCTCGCATGTGCACGAAATTTTATACATAGAACCCTAAGACATAGGGCTATGAATTTTGTGCCCATGACCCTCGCATATTCTTTAGTATTCACTATCAAAACATTGCTCGAAACTATATAAGAGAAATCGAAGATTTCTGAAAGGGGTACCCCTTTGGTGAATTGGAGATTTCAATAATTTCTCCGAAATGTATTACCCTCGTGTTCAACTCGTTCGATATTTCTCCCAAGAGATCTCATGGGTAAATGAATATATTGGAGTCGAAACGGAGCCTTAAGTCAACATTGCAAAAAAAATTCCCCTTTTTGAGAGCAATTTTCGCAAGTTTTTTCCTTATGTTCGTTCATCTCTCAGTATCTTGACTGTATCGCCCTCTACACACCTCGCATGTGCACAAAATTTTATACATAGAACCCTAAGACATAGGGCTACAAATTTTGTTCCCATGACCCTCGCATATTCTTTAGTATTCACTATCAAAACATTGCTCGAAACCATATTAGAGAAATCGAAGATTTCTGAAAGGGGTACCCCTTTGGTGAATTGGAGATTTCACTAATTTCTCTGAAATGTATAACCCTCGTGTTCAACTCGTTCGATATTTTTCCCCAAGAGATCTCATGGGTAAATGAATATATTGGAGTGGAAACGGAGACTTAAGTCAACATTTCAAAAAAAATTCCCCCTTTTGAGGGCAATTTTCGCAAGTTTTTTCCTTATGTTCGTTCATGTCTTAGTATTTTGAGTGTATCGCCCTCTACATACCTCGGATGTGCACGAAATTTTATACATAGAACCCTAAGACATAGGGCTAAAAATTTTGTGCCCATGACCCTCGCATATTCTTTAGTATTCACTATCAAAACATTGCTCGAAACCATATTAGAGAAATCGAAGATTTCTGAAAGGGGTACCCCTTTGGTGAATTGGAGATTTCACTAATTTCTCTGAAATGTATAACCCTCGTGTTCAACTCGTTCGATATTTTTCCCCAAGAGATCTCATGGGTAAATAAATATATTGGAGTGGAAACGGAGACTTAAGTCAACATTTCAAAAAAAATTCCCCTTTTTGAGGGCAATTTTCGCAAGTTTTTTCCTTATGTTCGTTCATATCTCAGTATCTTGAACGTATCGCCCTCTACACACCTCGGATGTGCACGAAATTTAATACATAGAACCCAAGACATAGGGCTACAAATTTTGTTCCCATGACCCTCGCATATTCTTTAGTATTCACTATCAAAACATTGCTCGAAACCATATAAGAGAAATCGAAGATTTCTGAAAGGGGTACCCCTTTGGTGAATTGGAGATTTCACTAATTTCTCCGAAATGTATTACCCTCGTGTTCAACTAGTGCGATATTTTTCCCCAAGAGATCTCATGGGTAAATAAATATATTGGAGTGGAAACGGAGACTTAAGTCAACATTTCAAAAAAAATTCCACTTTTTGAGGGCAATTTTCGCAAGTTTTTTCCTTATGTTCGTTCATATCTCAGTATCTTGAACGTATCGCCCTCTACACACCTCGGATGTGCACGAAATTTAATACATAGAACCCAAGACATAGGGCTACAAATTTTGTTCCCATGACCCTCGCATATTCTTTAGTATTCACTATCAAAACATTGCTCGAAACCATATAAGAGAAATCGAAGATTTCTGAAAGGGGTACCTCTTTGGTGAATTGGAGATTTCACTAATTTCTCCGAAATGTATTACCCTCGTGTTCAACTCGTTCGATATTTTCCCCCAAGAGATCTCATGGGTAAATTAATATATTGGAGTGGAAACGGAGACTTAAGTCAACATTTCAAAAAAAATTCCCCTTTTTGAGAGCAATTTTCGCAAGTTTTTTCCTTATGTTCGTTCATCTCTCAGTATCTTGACTGTATCGCCCTCTACACACCTCGCATGTGCACGAAATTTTATACATAGAACCCTAAGACATAGGGCTATGAATTTTGTGCCCATGACCCTCGCATATTCTTTAGTATTCACTATCAAAACATTGCTCGAAACCATATAAGAGAAATCGAAGATTTCTGAAAGGGGTACCCCTTTGGTGAATTGGAGATTTCAATAATTTCTCCGAAATGTATTACCCTCGTGTTCAACTCGTTCGATATTTCTCCCAAGAGATCTCATGGGTAAATGAATATATTGGAGTCGAAACGGAGCCTTAAGTCAACATTTCAAAAAAAATTCCCCTTTTTGAGAGCAATTTTCGCAAGTTTTTTCCTTATGTTCGTTCATCTCTCAGTATCTTAACTGTATCGCCCTCTACACACCTCGCATGTGCACAAAATTTTATACATAGAACCCTAAGAAATAGGGCTACAAATTTTGTTCCCATGACCCTCGCATATTCTTTAGTATTCACTATCAAAACATTGCTCGAAACCATATTAGAGAAATCGAAGATTTCTGAAAGGGGTACCCCTTTGGTGAATTGGAGATTTCACTAATTTCTCTGAAATGTATAACCCTCGTGTTCAACTCGTTCGATATTTTTCCCCAAGAGATCTCATGGGTAAATGAATATATTGGAGTGGAAACGGAGACTTAAGTCAACATTTCAAAAAAAATTCCCCTTTTGAGGGCAATTTTCGCAAGTTTTTTCCTTATGTTCGTTCATGTCTTAGTATTTTGAGTGTATCGCCCTCTACACACCTCGGATGTGCACGAAATTTTATACATAGAACCCTAAGACATAGGGCTAAAAATTTTGTGCCCACGACCCTCGCATATTCTTTAGTATTCACTATCAAAACATTGCTCGAAACCATATTAGGGAAATCGAAGATTTCTGAAAGGGGTACCCCTTTGGTGAATTGGAGATTTCACTAATTTCTCTGAAATGTATAACCCTCGTGTTCAACTCGTTCGATATTTTTCCCCAAGAGATCTCATGGGTAAATAAATATATTGGAGTGGAAACGGAGACTTAAGTCAACATTTCAAAAAAAATTCCACTTTTTGAGGGCAATTTTCGCAAGTTTTTTCCTTATGTTCGTTCATATCTCAGTATCTTGAACGTATCGCCCTCTACACACCTCGGATGTGCACGAAATTTAATACATAGAACCCAAGACATAGGGCTACAAATTTTGTTCCCATGACCCTCGCATATTCTTTAGTATTCACTATCAAAACATTGCTCGAAACCATATAAGAGAAATCGAAGATTTCTGAAAGGGGTACCCCTTTGGTGAATTGGAGATTTCACTAATTTCTCCGAAATGTATTACCCTCGTGTTCAACTCGTTCGATATTTTTCCCCAAGAGATCTCATGGGTAAATTAATATATTGGAGTGGAAACGGAGACTTAAGTCAACATTTCAAAAAAAATTCCCCTTTTTGAGAGCAATTTTCGCAAGTTTTTTCCTTATGTTCGTTCATCTCTCAGTATCTTGACTGTATCGCCCTCTACACACCTCGCATGTGCACGAAATTTTATACATAGAACCCTAAGACATAGGGCTATGAATTTTGTGCCCATGACCCTCGCATATTCTTTAGTATTCACTATCAAAACATTGCTCGAAACCATATAAGAGAAATCGAAGATTTCTGAAAGGGGTACCCCTTTGGTGAATTGGAGATTTCAATAATTTCTCCGAAATGTATTACCCTCGTGTTCAACTCGTTCGATATTTCTCCCAAGAGATCTCATGGGTAAATGAATATATTGGAGTCGAAACGGAGCCTTAGGTCAACATTTCAAAAAAAATTCCCCTTTTTGAGAGCAATTTTCGCAAGTTTTTTCCTTATGTTCGTTCATCTCTCAGTATCTTAACTGTATCGCCCTCTACACACCTCGCATGTGCACAAAATTTTATACATAGAACCCTAAGAAATAGGGCTACAAATTTTGTTCCCATGACCCTCGCATATTCTTTAGTATTCACTATCAAAACATTGCTCGAAACCATATAAGAGAAATCGAAGATTTCTGAAAGGGGTACCCCTTTGGTGAATTGGAGATTTCACTAATTTCTCCGAAATGTATTACCCTCGTGTTCAACTAGTGCGATATTTTTCCCCAAGAGATCTCATGGGTAAATAAATATATTGGAGTGGAAACGGAGACTTAAGTCAACATTTCAAAAAAAATTCCACTTTTTGAGGGCAATTTTCGCAAGTTTTTTCCTTATGTTCGTTCATATCTCAGTATCTTGAACGTATCGCCCTCTACACACCTCGGATGTGCCCGAAATTTAATACATAGAACCCAAGACATAGGGCTACAAATTTTGTTCCCATGACCCTCGCATATTCTTTAGTATTCACTATCAAAACATTGCTCGAAACCATATAAGAGAAATCGAAGATTTCTGAAAGGGGTACCCCTTTGGTGAATTGGAGATTTCACTAATTTCTCCGAAATGTATTACCCTCGTGTTCAACTCGTTCGATATTTTTCCCCAAGAGATCTCATGGGTAAATAAATATATTGGAGTGGAAACGGAGACTTAAGTCAACATTTCAAAAAAAATTCCCCTTTTTGAGAGCAATTTTCGCAAGTTTTTTCCTTATGTTCGTTCATCTCTCAGTATCTTGACTGTATCGCCCTCTACACACCTCGCATGTGCACGAAATTTTATACATAGAACCCTAAGACATAGGGCTATGAATTTTGTGCCCATGACTCTCGCATATTCTTTAGTATTCACTATCAAAACATTGCTCGAAACCATATAAGAGAAATCGAAGATTTCTGAAAGGGGTACCCCTTTGGTGAATTGGAGATTTCAATAATTTCTCCGAAATGTATTACCCTCGTGTTCAACTCGTTCGATAATTCTCCCCAAGAGATCTCATGGGTAAATGAATATATTGGAGTCGAAACGGAGACTTAAGTCAACATTTCAAAAAAAATTCCCCTTTTTGAGTGCAATTTTCGCAAGTATTTTCCTTATGTTCGTTCATCTCTCAGTATCTTGACTGTATCGCCCTCTACACACCTCGTATGTGCACGAAATTTTATACATAGAACCCTAAGACATAGGGCTACAAATTTTGTTCCCATGACCCTCGCATATTCTTTAGTATTCACTATCAAAACATTGCTCGAAACCATATAAGAGAAATCGAAGATTTCTGAAAGGGGTACCCCTTTGGTGAATTGGAGATTTCACTAATTTCTCCGAAATGTATTACCCTCGTGTTCAACTCGTTCGATATTTTTCCCCAAGAGATCTCATGGGTAAATGAATATATTGGAGTCGAAACGGTGCCTTAAGTCAACATTTCAAAAAAAATTCCCCTTTTTGAGAGCAATTTTCGCAAGTTTTTTCCTTATGTTCGTTCATCTCTCAGTATCTTGACTGTATCGCCCTCTACACACCTCGCATGTGCCCGAAATTTTATACATAGCACCCTAAGACATAGGGCTACAAATTTTGTGCCCATGACCCTCGCATATTCTTTAGTATTCACTATCAAAACACTGCTCGAAACCATATTAGAAAAATCGAAGATTTCTGAAAGGGGTACCCCTTTGGTGAATTGGAGATTTAAATAATTTCTCCGAAATGTATAACGCTCGTGTTCAACTCGTTCGATATTTTTCCCCAAGAGATCTCATGGGTAAATGAATATATTGGAGTGGAAACGGAGACTTAAGTCAACATTTCAAAAAAAATTCCCCTTTTTGAGAGCAATTTTCGCAAGTATTTTCCTTATGTTCGTTCATCTCTCAGTATCTTGAATGTATCGCCCTCTACACACCTCGGATGTGCACGAAATTTAATACATAGAACCCTAAGACATAGGGCTAAAAATTTTGTGCCCATGACCCTCGCATATTCTTTAGTATTCACTATCAAAACATTGCTCGAAACCATATTAGAGAAATCGAAGATTTCTGAAAGGGGTACCCCTTTGGTGAATTGGAGATTTCACTAATTTCTCCGAAATGTATTACCCTCGTGTTCAACTAGTGCGATATTTTTCCCCAAGAGATCTCATGGGTAAATAAATATATTGGAGTGGAAACGGAGACTTAAGTCAACATTTCAAAAAAAATTCCCCTTTTTGAGGGCAATTTTCGCAAGTTTTTTCCTTATGTTCGTTCATATCTCAGTATCTTGAACGTATCGCCCTCTACACACCTCGGATGTGCACGAAATTTAATACATAGAACCCAAGACATAGGGCTACAAATTTTGTTCCCATGACCCTCGCATATTCTTTAGTATTCACTATCAAAACATTGCTCGAAACCATATAAGAGAAATCGAAGATTTCTGAAAGGGGTACCCCTTTGGAGAATTGGAGATTTCACTAATTTCTCCGAAATGTATTACCCTCGTGTTCAACTCGTTCGATATTTTTCCCCAAGAGATCTCATGGGTAAATAAATATATTGGAGTGGAAACGGAGACTTAAGACAACATTTCAAAAAAAATTCCCCTTTTTTAGAGCAATTTTCGGAAGTTTTTTCCTTACGTTCGTTCATCTCTCAGTATCTTGACTGGATCGCCCTCTACACACCTCGCATGTGCACGAAATTTTATACATAGAACCCTAAGACATAGGGCTACAAATTTTGTGCCCATGACCCTCGCATATTCTTTAGTATTCACTATCAAAACATTGCTCGAAACCATATTAGAAAAATCGAAGATTTCTGAAAGGGGTACCCCTTTGGTGAATTGGAGATGTCAATAATTTCTCCGAAATGTATAACCCTCGTGTTCAACTCGTTCGATATTTTTCCCCAAGAGATCTCATGGGTAAATAAATATATTGGAGTGGAAACGGAGACTTAAGTCAACATTTCAAAAAAAATTCCCCTTTTTGAGAGCAATTTTCGCAAGTTTTTTCCTTATGTTCGTTCATCTCTCAGTATCTTGACTGTATCGCCCTCTACACACCTCGCATGTGCACGAAATTTTATACATAGAACCCTAAGACATAGGGCTATGGATTTTGTGCCCATGACTCTCGCATATTCTTTAGTATTCACTATCAAAACATTGCTCGAAACCATATAAGAGAAATCGAAGATTTCTGAAAGGGGTACCCCTTTGGTGAATTGGAGATTTCAATAATTTCTCCGAAATGTATTACCCTCGTGTTCAACTCGTTCGATATTTCTCCCCAAGAGATCTCATGGGTAAATGAATATATTGGAGTCGAAACGGAGACTTAAGTCAACATTTCAAAAAAAATTCCCCTTTTTGAGTGCAATTTTCGCAAGTATTTTCCTTATGTTCGTTCATCTCTCAGTATCTTGACTGTATCGCCCTCTACATACCTCGTATGTGCACGAAATTTTATACATAGAACCCTAAGACATAGGGCTACAAATTTTGTTCCCATGACCCTCGCATATTCTTTAGTATTCACTATCAAAACATTGCTCGAAACCATATAAGAGAAATCGAAGATTTCTGAAAGGGGTACCCCTTTGGTGAATTGGAGATTTCACTAATTTCTCCGAAATGTATTACCCTCGTGTTCAACTCGTTCGATATTTTTCCCCAAGAGATCTCATGGGTAAATGAATATATTGGAGTCGAAACGGTGCCTTAAGTCAACATGTCAAAAAAAATTCCCCTTTTTGAGAGCAATTTTCGCAAGTTTTTTCCTTATGTTCGTTCATCTCTCAGTATCTTGACTGTATCGCCCTCTACACACCTCGCATGTGCCCGAAATTTTATACATAGCACCCTAAGACATAGGGCTACAAATTTTGTGCCCATGACTCTCGCATATTCTTTAGTATTCACTATCAAAACACTGCTCGAAACCATATTAGAAAAATCGAAGATTTCTGAAAGGGGTACCCCTTTGGTGAATTGGAGATTTAAATAATTTCTCCGAAATGTATAACCCTCGTGTTCAACTCGTTCGATATTTTTCCCCAAGAGATCTCATGGGTAAATGAATATATTGGAGTGGAAACGGAGACTTAAGTCAACATTTCAAAAAAAATTCCCCTTTTTGAGAGCAATTTTCGCAAGTTTTTTCCTTATGTTCGTTCATGTCTTAGTATTTTGAGTGTATCGCCCTCTACACACCTCGGATGTGCACGAAATTTAATACATAGAACCCTAAGACATAGGGTTAAAAATTTTGTGCCCATGACCCTCGCATATTCTTTAGTATTCACTATCAAAACATTGCTCGAAACCATATTAGAGAAATCGAAGATTTCTGAAAGGGGTACCCCTTTGGTGAATTGGAGATTTCACTAATTTCTCCGAAATGTATTACCCTCGTGTTCAACTAGTGCGATATTTTTCCCCAAGAGATCTCATGGGTAAATAAATATATTGGAGTGGAAACGGAGACTTAAGTCAACATTTCAAAAAAAATTCCCCTTTTTGAGGGCAATTTTCGCAAGTTTTTTCCTTATGTTCGTTCATATCACAGTATCTTGAACGTATCGCCCTCTACACACCTCGGATGTGCACGAAATTTAATACATAGAACCCAAGACATAGGGCTACAAATTTTGTTCCCAAGACCCTCGCATATTCTTTAGTATTCACTATCAAAACATTGCTCGAAACCATATAAGAGAAATCGAAGATTTCTGAAAGGGGTACCCCTTTGGTGAATTGGAGATTTCACTAATTTCTCCGAAATGTATTACCCTCGTGTTCAACTCGTTCGATATTTTTCCCCAAGATATCTCATGGGTAAATAAATATATTGGAGTGGAAACGGAGACTTAAGTCAACATTTCAAAAAAAATTCCCCTTTTTGAGAGCAATTTTCGCAAGTTTTTTCCTTATGTTCGTTCATCTCTCAGTATCTTGACTGTATCGCCCTCTACACACCTCGTATGTGCACGAAATTTTATACATAGAACCCTAAGACATAGGGCTACAAATTTTGTTCCCATGACCCTCGCATATTCTTTAGTATTCACTATCAAAACATTGCTCGAAACCATATAAGAGAAATCGAAGATTTCTGAAAGGGGTACCCCTTTGGTGAATTGGAGATTTCACTAATTTCTCCGAAATGTATTACCCTCGTGTTCAACTCGTTCGATATTTTTCCCCAAGAGATCTCATGGGTAAATGAATATATTGGAGTGGAAACGGTGCCTTAAGTCAACATTTCAAAAAAAATTCCCCTTTTTGAGAGCAATTTTCGCAAGTTTTTTCCTTATGTTCGTTCATCTCTCAGTATCTTGACTGTATCGCCCTCTACACACCTCGCATGTGCCCGAAATTTTATACATAGCACCCTAAGACATAGGGCTAAAAATTTTGTGCCCATGACCCTCGCATATTCTTTAGTATTCACTATCAAAACACTGCTCGAAACCATATTAGAGAAATCGAAGATTTCTGAAAGGGGTACCCCTTTGGTGAATTGGAGATTTAAATAATTTCTCCGAAATGTATAACCCTCGTGTTCAACTCGTTCGATATTTTTCCCCAAGAGATCTCATGGGTAAATGAATATATTGGAGTGGAAACGGAGACTTAAGTCAACATTTCAAAAAAAATTCCCCCTTTTGAGGGCAATTTTCGCAAGTTTTTTCCTTATGTTCGTTCATGTCTTAGTATTTTGAGTGTATCGCCCTCTACACACCTCGGATGTGCACGAAATTTAATACATAGAACCCTAAGACATAGGGCTAAAAATTTTGTTCCCAAGACCCTCGCATATTCTTTAGTATTCACTATCAAAACATTGCTCGAAACCATATAAGAGAAATCGAAGATTTCTGAAAGGGGTACCCCTTTGGTGAATTGGAGATTTCACTAATTTCTCCGAAATGTATTACCCTCGTGTTCAACTCGTTCGATATTTTTCCCCAAGATATCTCATGGGTAAATAAATATATTGGAGTGGAAACGGTGCCTTAAGTCAACATGTCAAAAAAAATTCCCCTTTTTGAGAGCAATTTTCGCAAGTTTTTTCCTTATGTTCGTTCATCTCTCAGTATCTTGACTGTATCGCCCTCTACATACCTCGTATGTGCACGAAATTTTATACATAGAACCCTAAGACATAGGGCTACAAATTTTGTTCCCATGACCCTCGCATATTCTTTAGTATTCACTATCAAAACATTGCTCGAAACCATATAAGAGAAATCGAAGATTTCTGAAAGGGGTACCCCTTTGGTGAATTGGAGATTTCACTAATTTCTCCGAAATGTATTACCCTCGTGTTCAACTCGTTCGATATTTTTCCCCAAGAGATCTCATGGGTAAATGAATATATTGGAGTCGAAACGGTGCCTTAAGTCAACATGTCAAAAAAAATTCCCCTTTTTGAGAGCAATTTTCGCAAGTTTTTTCCTTATGTTCGTTCATCTCTCAGTATCTTGACTGTATCGCCCTCTACACACCTCGCATGTGCCCGAAATTTTATACATAGCACCCTAAGACATAGGGCTACAAATTTTGTGCCCATGACTCTCGCATATTCTTTAGTATTCACTATCAAAACACTGCTCGAAACCATATTAGAAAAATCGAAGATTTCTGAAAGGGGTACCCCTTTGGTGAATTGGAGATTTAAATAATTTCTCCGAAATGTATAACCCTCGTGTTCAACTCGTTCGATATTTTTCCCCAAGAGATCTCATGGGTAAATGAATATATTGGAGTGGAAACGGAGACTTAAGTCAACATTTCAAAAAAAATTCCCCTTTTTGAGAGCAATTTTCGCAAGTTTTTTCCTTATGTTCGTTCATGTCTTAGTATTTTGAGTGTATCGCCCTCTACACACCTCGGATGTGCACGAAATTTAATACATAGAACCCTAAGACATAGGGTTAAAAATTTTGTGCCCATGACCCTCGCATATTCTTTAGTATTCACTATCAAAACATTGCTCGAAACCATATTAGAGAAATCGAAGATTTCTGAAAGGGGTACCCCTTTGGTGAATTGGAGATTTCACTAATTTCTCCGAAATGTATTACCCTCGTGTTCAACTAGTGCGATATTTTTCCCCAAGAGATCTCATGGGTAAATAAATATATTGGAGTGGAAACGGAGACTTAAGTCAACATTTCAAAAAAAATTCCCCTTTTTGAGGGCAATTTTCGCAAGTTTTTTCCTTATGTTCGTTCATATCACAGTATCTTGAACGTATCGCCCTCTACACACCTCGGATGTGCACGAAATTTAATACATAGAACCCAAGACATAGGGCTACAAATTTTGTTCCCAAGACCCTCGCATATTCTTTAGTATTCACTATCAAAACATTGCTCGAAACCATATAAGAGAAATCGAAGATTTCTGAAAGGGGTACCCCTTTGGTGAATTGGAGATTTCACTAATTTCTCCGAAATGTATTACCCTCGTGTTCAACTCGTTCGATATTTTTCCCCAAGATATCTCATGGGTAAATAAATATATTGGAGTGGAAACGGAGACTTAAGTCAACATTTCAAAAAAAATTCCCCTTTTTGAGAGCAATTTTCGCAAGTTTTTTCCTTATGTTCGTTCATCTCTCAGTATCTTGACTGTATCGCCCTCTACACACCTCGTATGTGCACGAAATTTTATACATAGAACCCTAAGACATAGGGCTACAAATTTTGTTCCCATGACCCTCGCATATTCTTTAGTATTCACTATCAAAACATTGCTCGAAACCATATAAGAGAAATCGAAGATTTCTGAAAGGGGTACCCCTTTGGTGAATTGGAGATTTCACTAATTTCTCCGAAATGTATTACCCTCGTGTTCAACTCGTTCGATATTTTTCCCCAAGAGATCTCATGGGTAAATGAATATATTGGAGTGGAAACGGTGCCTTAAGTCAACATTTCAAAAAAAATTCCCCTTTTTGAGAGCAATTTTCGCAAGTTTTTTCCTTATGTTCGTTCATCTCTCAGTATCTTGACTGTATCGCCCTCTACACACCTCGCATGTGCCCGAAATTTTATACATAGCACCCTAAGACATAGGGCTAAAAATTTTGTGCCCATGACCCTCGCATATTCTTTAGTATTCACTATCAAAACACTGCTCGAAACCATATTAGAGAAATCGAAGATTTCTGAAAGGGGTACCCCTTTGGTGAATTGGAGATTTAAATAATTTCTCCGAAATGTATAACCCTCGTGTTCAACTCGTTCGATATTTTTCCCCAAGAGATCTCATGGGTAAATGAATATATTGGAGTGGAAACGGAGACTTAAGTCAACATTTCAAAAAAAATTCCCCCTTTTGAGGGCAATTTTCGCAAGTTTTTTCCTTATGTTCGTTCATGTCTTAGTATTTTGAGTGTATCGCCCTCTACACACCTCGGATGTGCACGAAATTTAATACATAGAACCCTAAGACATAGGGCTAAAAATTTTGTGCCCATGACCCTCGCATATTCTTTAGTATTCACTATCAAAACATTGCTCGAAACCATATTAGAGAAATCGAAGATTTCATAAAGGGGTACCCCTTTGGTGAATTGGAGATTTCACTAATTTCTCCGAAATGTATTACCCTCGTGTTCCACTAGTGCGATATTTTTCCCCAAGAGATCTCATGGGTAAATAAATATATTGGAGTGGAAACGGAGACTTAAGTCAACATTTCAAAAAAAATTCCCCTTTTTGAGGGCAATTTTCGCAAGTTTTTTCCTTATGTTCGTTCATATCTCAGTATCTTGAACGTATCGCCCTCTACACACCTCGGATGTGCACGAAATTTAATACATAGAACCCAAGACATAGGGCTACCAATTTTGTTCCCAAGACCCTCGCATATTCTTTAGTATTCACTATCAAAACATTGCTCGAAACCATATAAGAGAAATCGAAGATTTCTGAAAGGGGTACCCCTTTGGTGAATTGGAGATTTCACTAATTTCTCCGAAATGTATTACCCTCGTGTTCAACTCGTTCGATATTTTTCCCCAAGAGATCTCATGGGTAAATAAATATATTGGAGTGGAAACGGAGACTTAAGTCAACATTTCAAAAAAAATTCCAACTTTTGAGGGCAATTTTCGCAAGTTTTTTCCTTATGTTCGTTCATGTCTTAGTATTTTGAGTGTATCGCCCTCTACACACCTCGGATGTGCACGAAATTTAATACATAGAACCCTAAGACATAGGGCTAAAAATTTTGTGCCCATGACCCTCGCATATTCTTTAGTATTCACTATCAAAACATTGCTCGAAACCATATTAGAGAAATCGAAGATTTCTGAAAGGGGTACCCCTTTGGTGAATTGGAGATTTCACTAATTTCTCCGAAATGTATTACCCTCGTGTTCCACTAGTGCGATATTTTTCCCCAAGAGATCTCATGGGTAAATAAATATATTGGAGTGGAAACGGAGACTTAAGTCAACATTTCAAAAAAAATTCCCCTTTTTGAGGGCAATTTTCGCAAGTTTTTTCCTTATGTTCGTTCATATCTCAGTATCTTGAACGTATCGCCCTCTACACACCTCGGATGTGCACGAAATTTAATACATAGAACCCAAGACATAGGGCTACAAATTTTGTTCCCAAGACCCTCGCATATTCTTTAGTATTCACTATCAAAACATTGCTCGAAACCATATAAGAGAAATCGAAGATTTCTGAAAGGGGTACCCCTTTAGTGAATTGGAGATTTCACTAATTTCTCCGAAATGTATTACCCTCGTGTTCAACTCGTTCGATATTTTTCCCCAAGAGATCTCATGGGTAAATGAATATATTGGAGTGGAAACGGAGACTTAAGTCAACATTTCAAAAAAAATTCCCCCTTTTGAGGGCAATTTTCGCAAGTTTTTTCCTTATGTTCGTTCATGTCTTAGTATTTTGAGTGTATCGCCCTCTACACACCTCGGATGTGCACGAAATTTAATACATAGAACCCTAAGACATAGGGCTAAAAATTTTGTGCCCATGACCCTCGCATATTCTTTAGTATTCACTATCAAAACATTGCTCGAAACCATATTAGAGAAATCGAAGATTTCTGAAAGGGGTACCCCTTTGGTGAATTGGAGATTTCACTAATTTCTCCGAAATGTATTACCCTCGTGTTCCACTAGTGCGATATTTTTCCCCAAGAGATCTCATGGGTAAATAAATATATTGGAGTGGAAACGGAGACTTAAGTCAACATTTCAAAAAAAATTCCCCTTTTTGAGGGCAATTTTCGCAAGTTTTTTCCTTATGTTCGTTCATATCTCAGTATCTTGAACGTATCGCCCTCTACACACCTCGGATGTGCACGAAATTTAATACATAGAACCCAAGACATAGGGCTACCAATTTTGTTCCCAAGACCCTCGCATATTCTTTAGTATTCACTATCAAAACATTGCTCGAAACCATATAAGAGAAATCGAAGATTTCTGAAAGGGGTACCCCTTTGGTGAATTGGAGATTTCACTAATTTCTCCGAAATGTATTACCCTCGTGTTCAACTCGTTCGATATTTTTCCCCAAGAGATCTCATGGGTAAATAAATATATTGGAGTGGAAACGGAGACTTAAGTCAACATTTCAAAAAAAATTCCAACTTTTGAGGGCAATTTTCGCAAGTTTTTTCCTTATGTTCGTTCATGTCTTAGTATTTTGAGTGTATCGCCCTCTACACACCTCGGATGTGCACGAAATTTAATACATAGAACCCTAAGACATAGGGCTAAAAATTTTGTGCCCATGACCCTCGCATATTCTTTAGTATTCACTATCAAAACATTGCTCGAAACCATATTAGAGAAATCGAAGATTTCTGAAAGGGGTACCCCTTTGGTGAATTGGAGATTTCACTAATTTCTCCGAAATGTATTACCCTCGTGTTCCACTAGTGCGATATTTTTCCCCAAGAGATCTCATGGGTAAATAAATATATTGGAGTGGAAACGGAGACTTAAGTCAACATTTCAAAAAAAATTCCCCTTTTTGAGGGCAATTTTCGCAAGTTTTTTCCTTATGTTCGTTCATATCTCAGTATCTTGAACGTATCGCCCTCTACACACCTCGGATGTGCACGAAATTTAATACATAGAACCCAAGACATAGGGCTACAAATTTTGTTCCCAAGACCCTCGCATATTCTTTAGTATTCACTATCAAAACATTGCTCGAAACCATATAAGAGAAATCGAAGATTTCTGAAAGGGGTACCCCTTTAGTGAATTGGAGATTTCACTAATTTCTCCGAAATGTATTACCCTCGTGTTCAACTCGTTCGATATTTTTCCCCAAGAGATCTCATGGGTAAATGAATATATTGGAGTGGAAACGGAGACTTAAGTCAACATTTCAAAAAAAATTCCCCCTTTTGAGGGCAATTTTCGCAAGTTTTTTCCTTATGTTCGTTCATGTCTTAGTATTTTGAGTGTATCGCCCTCTACACACCTCGGATGTGCACGAAATTTAATACATAGAACCCTAAGACATAGGGCTAAAAATTTTGTGCCCATGACCCTCGCATATTCTTTAGTATTCACTATCAAAACATTGCTCGAAACCATATTAGAGAAATCGAAGATTTCTGAAAGGGGTACCCCTTTGGTGAATTGGAGATTTCACTAATTTCTCCGAAATGTATTACCCTCGTGTTCCACTAGTGCGATATTTTTCCCCAAGAGATCTCATGGGTAAATAAATATATTGGAGTGGAAACGGAGACTTAAGTCAACATTTCAAAAAAAATTCCCCTTTTTGAGGGCAATTTTCGTAAGTTTTTTCCTTATGTTCGTTCATATCTCAGTATCTTGAACGTATCGCCCTCTACACACCTCGGATGTGCACGAAATTTAATACATAGAACCCAAGACATAGGGCTACCAATTTTGTTCCCAAGACCCTCGCATATTCTTTAGTATTCACTATCAAAACATTGCTCGAAACCATATAAGAGAAATCGAAGATTTCTGAAAGGGGTACCCCTTTGGTGAATTGGAGATTTCACTAATTTCTCCGAAATGTATTACCCTCGTGTTCAACTCGTTCGATATTTTTCCCCAAGAGATCTCATGGGTAAATAAATATATTGGAGTGGAAACGGAGACTTAAGTCAACATGTCAAAAAAAATTCCCCTTTTTGAGAGCAATTTTCGCAAGTTTTTTCCTTATGTTCGTTCATCTCTCAGTATCTTGACTGTATCGCCCTCTACACACCTCGCATGTGCACGAAATTTTATACATAGAACCCTAAGACATAGGGCTATGAATTTTGTGCCCATGACTCTCGCATATTCTTTAGTATTCACTATCAAAACATTGCTCGAAACCATATAAGAGAAATCGAAGATTTCTGAAAGGGGTACCCCTTTGGTGAATTGGAGATTTCAATAATTTCTCCGAAATGTATTACCCTCGTGTTCAACTCGTTCGATATTTCTCCCCAAGAGATCTCATGGGTAAATGAATATATTGGAGTCGAAACGGAGACTTAAGTCAACATTTCAAAAAAAATTCCCCTTTTTGAGTGCAATTTTCGCAAGTATTTTCCTTATGTTCGTTCATCTCTCAGTATCTTGACTGTATCGCCCTCTACACACCTCGTATGTGCACGAAATTTTATACATAGAACCCTAAGACATAGGGCTACAAATTTTGTTCCCATGACCCTCGCATATTCTTTAGTATTCACTATCAAAACATTGCTCGAAACCATATAAGAGAAATCGAAGATTTCTGAAAGGGGTACCCCTTTGGTGAATTGGAGATTTCACTAATTTCTCCGAAATGTATTACCCTCGTGTTCAACTCGTTCGATATTTTTCCCCAAGAGATCTCATGGGTAAATGAATATATTGGAGTGGAAACGGTGCCTTAAGTCAACATTTCAAAAAAAATTCCCCTTTTTGAGAGCAATTTTCGCAAGTTTTTTCCTTATGTTCGTTCATCTCTCAGTATCTTGACTGTATCGCCCTCTACACACCTCGCATGTGCCCGAAATTTTATACATAGCACCCTAAGACATAGGGCTAAAAATTTTGTGCCCATGACCCTCGCATATTCTTTAGTATTCACTATCAAAACACTGCTCGAAACCATATTAGAGAAATCGAAGATTTCTGAAAGGGGTACCCCTTTGGTGAATTGGAGATTTAAATAATTTCTCCGAAATGTATAACCCTCGTGTTCAACTCGTTCGATATTTTTCCCCAAGAGATCTCATGGGTAAATGAATATATTGGAGTGGAAACGGAGACTTAAGTCAACATTTCAAAAAAAATTCCCCTTTTTGAGAGCAATTTTCGCAAGTTTTTTCCTTATGTTCGTTCATATCTCAGTATCTTGAACGTATCGCCCTCTACACACCTCGGATGTGCACGAAATTTTATACATAGAACCCTAAGACATAGGGCTACAAATTTTGTTCCCATGACCCTCGCATATTCTTTAGTATTCACTATCAAAACATTGCTCGAAACCATATTAGAGAAATCGAAGATTTCTGAAAGGGGTACCCCTTTGGTGAATTGGAGATTTCTCTAATTTCTCTGAAATGTATAACCCTCGTGTTCAACTCGTTCGATATTTTTCCCCAAGAGATCTCATGGGTAAATGAATATATTGGAGTGGAAACGGAGACTTAAGTCAACATTTCAAAAAAAATTCCCCCTTTTGAGGGCAATTTTCGCAAGTTTTTTCCTTATGTTCGTTCATGTCTCAGTATCTTGAGTGTATCGCCCTCTACACACCTCGGATGTGCACGAAATTTTATACATAGAACCCTAAGACATAGGGCTATGAATTTTGTGCCCATGACCCTCGCATATTCTTTAGTATTCACTATCAAAACATTGCTCGAAACCATATAAGAGAAATCGAAGATTTCTGAAAGGGGTACCCCTTTGGTGAATTGGAGATTTCACTAATTTCTCCGAAATGTATTACCCTCGTGTTCAACTCGTTCGATATTTTTCCCCAAGAGATCTCATGGGTAAATAAATATATTGGAGTGGAAACGGAGACTTAAGTCAACATGTCAAAAAAAATTCCCCTTTTTGAGAGCAATTTTCGCAAGTTTTTTCCTTATGTTCGTTCATCTCTCAGTATCTTGACTGTATCGCCCTCTACACACCTCGCATGTGCACGAAATTTTATACATAGAACCCTAAGACATAGGGCTATGAATTTTGTGCCCATGACTCTCGCATATTCTTTAGTATTCACTATCAAAACATTGCTCGAAACCATATAAGAGAAATCGAAGATTTCTGAAAGGGGTACCCCTTTGGTGAATTGGAGATTTCAATAATTTCTCCGAAATGTATTACCCTCGTGTTCAACTCGTTCGATATTTTTCCCCAAGAGATCTCATGGGTAAATGAATATATTGGAGTCGAAACGGAGACTTAAGTCAACATTTCAAAAAAAATTCCCCTTTTTGAGTGCAATTTTCGCAAGTATTTTCCATATGTTCGTTCATCTCTCAGTATCTTGACTGTATCGCCCTCTACACACCTCGTATGTGCACGAAATTTTATACATAGAACCCTAAGACATAGGGCTACAAATTTTGTTCCCATGACCCTCGCATATTCTTTAGTATTCACTATCAAAACATTGCTCGAAACCATATAAGAGAAATCGAAGATTTCTGAAAGGGGTACCCCTTTGGTGAATTGGAGATTTCACTAATTTCTCCGAAATGTATTACCCTCGTGTTCAACTCGTTCGATATTTTTCCCCAAGAGATCTCATGGGTAAATGAATATATTGGAGTGGAAACGGTGCCTTAAGTCAACATTTCAAAAAAAATTCCCCTTTTTGAGAGCAATTTTCGCAAGTTTTTTCCTTATGTTCGTTCATCTCTCAGTATCTTGACTGTATCGCCCTCTACACACCTCGCATGTGCCCGAAATTTTATACATAGCACCCTAAGACATAGGGCTAAAAATTTTGTGCCCATGACCCTCGCATATTCTTTAGTATTCACTATCAAAACACTGCTCGAAACCATATTAGAGAAATCGAAGATTTCTGAAAGGGGTACCCCTTTGGTGAATTGGAGATTTAAATAATTTCTCCGAAATGTATAACCCTCGTGTTCAACTCGTTCGATATTTTTCCCCAAGAGATCTCATGGGTAAATGAATATATTGGAGTGGAAACGGAGACTTAAGTCAACATTTCAAAAAAAATTCCCCTTTTTGAGAGCAATTTTCGCAAGTTTTTTCCTTATGTTCGTTCATATCTCAGTATCTTGAACGTATCGCCCTCTACACACCTCGGATGTTCACGAAATTTTATACATAGAACCCTAAGACATAGGGCTACAAATTTTGTTCCCATGACCCTCGCATATTCTTTAGTATTCACTATCAAAACATTGCTCGAAACCATATTAGAGAAATCGAAGATTTCTGAAAGGGGTACCCCTTTGGTGAATTGGAGATTTCTCTAATTTCTCTGAAATGTATAACCCTCGTGTTCAACTCGTTCGATATTTTTCCCCAAGAGATCTCATGGGTAAATGAATATATTGGAGTGGAAACGTAGACTTAAGTCAACATTTCAAAAAAAATTCCCCCTTTTGAGGGCAATTTTCGCAAGTTTTTTCCTTATGTTCGTTCATGTCTCAGTATCTTGAGTGTATCGCCCTCTACACACCTCGGATGTGCACGAAATTTTATACATAGAACCCTAAGACATAGGGCTATGAATTTTGTGCCCATGACCCTCGCATATTCTTTAGTATTCACTATCAAAACATTGCTCGAAACCATATAAGAGAAATCGAAGACTTCTGAAAGGGGTACCCCTTTGGTGAATTGGAGATTTCACTAATTTCTCCGAAATGTATTACCCTCGTGTTCAACTAGTGCGATATTTTTCCCCAAGATATCTCATGGGTAAATAAATATATTGGAGTGGAAACGGAGACTTAAGTCAACATTTCAAAAAAAATTCCCCTTTTTGAGGGCAATTTTCGCAAGTTTTTTCCTTATGTTCGTTCATATCTCAGTATCTTGAACGTATCGCCCTCTACACACCTCGGATGTGCACGAAATTTAATACATAGAACCCAAGACATAGGGCTACAAATTTTGTTCCCAAGACCCTCGCATATTCTTTAGTATTCACTATCAAAACATTGCTCGAAACCATATAAGAGAAATCGAAGATTTCTGAAAGGGGTACCCCTTTAGTGAATTGGAGATTTCACTAATTTCTCCGAAATGTATTACCCTCGTGTTCAACTCGTTCGATATTTTTCCCCAAGAGATCTCATGGGTAATTGAATATATTGGAGTGGAAACGGAGACTTAAGTCAACATTTCAAAAAAAATTCCCCCTTTTGAGGGCAATTTTCGCAAGTTTTTTCCTTATGTTCGTTCATGTCTTAGTATTTTGAGTGTATCGCCCTCTACACACCTCGGATGTGCACGAAATTTAATACATAGAACCCTAAGACATAGGGCTAAAAATTTTGTGCCCATGACCCTCGCATATTCTTTAGTATTCACTATCAAAACATTGCTCGAAACCATATTAGAGAAATCGAAGATTTCTGAAAGGGGTACCCCTTTGGTGAATTGGAGATTTCACTAATTTCTCCGAAATGTATTACCCTCGTGTTCCACTAGTGCGATATTTTCCCCCAAGAGATCTCATGGGTAAATAAATATATTGGAGTGGAAACGGAGACTTAAGTCAACATTTCAAAAAAAATTCCCCTTTTTGAGGGCAATTTTCGCAAGTTTTTTCCTTATGTTCGTTCATATCTCAGTATCTTGAACGTATCGCCCTCTACACACCTCGGATGTTCACGAAATTTTATACATAGAACCCTAAGACATAGGGCTACAAATTTTGTTCCCATGACCCTCGCATATTCTTTAGTATTCACTATCAAAACATTGCTCGAAACCATATTAGAGAAATCGAAGATTTCTGAAAGGGGTACCCCTTTGGTGAATTGGAGATTTCTCTAATTTCTCTGAAATGTATAACCCTCGTGTTCAACTCGTTCGATATTTTTCCCCAAGAGATCTCATGGGTAAATGAATATATTGGAGTGGAAACGTAGACTTAAGTCAACATTTCAAAAAAAATTCCCCCTTTTGAGGGCAATTTTCGCAAGTTTTTTCCTTATGTTCGTTCATGTCTCAGTATCTTGAGTGTATCGCCCTCTACACACCTCGGATGTGCACGAAATTTTATACATAGAACCCTAAGACATAGGGCTATGAATTTTGTGCCCATGACCCTCGCATATTCTTTAGTATTCACTATCAAAACATTGCTCGAAACCATATAAGAGAAATCGAAGACTTCTGAAAGGGGTACCCCTTTGGTGAATTGGAGATTTCACTAATTTCTCCGAAATGTATTACCCTCGTGTTCAACTAGTGCGATATTTTTCCCCAAGATATCTCATGGGTAAATAAATATATTGGAGTGGAAACGGAGACTTAAGTCAACATTTCAAAAAAAATTCCCCTTTTTGAGGGCAATTTTCGCAAGTTTTTTCCTTATGTTCGTTCATATCTCAGTATCTTGAACGTATCGCCCTCTACACACCTCGGATGTGCACGAAATTTAATACATAGAACCCAAGACATAGGGCTACAAATTTTGTTCCCAAGACCCTCGCATATTCTTTAGTATTCACTATCAAAACATTGCTCGAAACCATATAAGAGAAATCGAAGATTTCTGAAAGGGGTACCCCTTTAGTGAATTGGAGATTTCACTAATTTCTCCGAAATGTATTACCCTCGTGTTCAACTCGTTCGATATTTTTCCCCAAGAGATCTCATGGGTAATTGAATATATTGGAGTGGAAACGGAGACTTAAGTCAACATTTCAAAAAAAATTCCCCCTTTTGAGGGCAATTTTCGCAAGTTTTTTCCTTATGTTCGTTCATGTCTTAGTATTTTGAGTGTATCGCCCTCTACACACCTCGGATGTGCACGAAATTTAATACATAGAACCCTAAGACATAGGGCTAAAAATTTTGTGCCCATGACCCTCGCATATTCTTTAGTATTCACTATCAAAACATTGCTCGAAACCATATTAGAGAAATCGAAGATTTCTGAAAGGGGTACCCCTTTGGTGAATTGGAGATTTCACTAATTTCTCCGAAATGTATTACCCTCGTGTTCCACTAGTGCGATATTTTCCCCCAAGAGATCTCATGGGTAAATAAATATATTGGAGTGGAAACGGAGACTTAAGTCAACATTTCAAAAAAAATTCCCCTTTTTGAGGGCAATTTTCGCAAGTTTTTTCCTTATGTTCGTTCATATCTCAGTATCTTGAACGTATCGCCCTCTACACACCTCGGATGTGCACGAAATTTAATACATAGAACCCAAGACATAGGGCTACCAATTTTGTTCCCAAGACCCTCGCATATTCTTTAGTATTCACTATCAAAACATTGCTCGAAACCATATAAGAGAAATCGAAGATTTCTGAAAGGGGTACCCCTTTGGTGAATTGGAGATTTCACTAATTTCTCCGAAATGTATTACCCTCGTGTTCAACTCGTTCGATATTTTTCCCCAAGAGATCTCATGGGTAAATAAATATATTGGAGTGGAAACGGAGACTTAAGTCAACATTTCAAAAAAAATTCCAACTTTTGAGGGCAATTTTCGCAAGTTTTTTCCTTATGTTCGTTCATGTCTTAGTATTTTGAGTGTATCGCCCTCTACACACCTCGGATGTGCACGAAATTTAATACATAGAACCCTAAGACATAGGGCTAAAAATTTTGTGCCCATGACCCTCGCATATTCTTTAGTATTCACTATCAAAACATTGCTCGAAACCATATTAGAGAAATCGAAGATTTCTGAAAGGGGTACCCCTTTGGTGAATTGGAGATTTCACTAATTTCTCCGAAATGTATTACCCTCGTGTTCCACTAGTGCGATATTTTTCCCCAAGAGATCTCATGGGTAAATAAATATATTGGAGTGGAAACGGAGACTTAAGTCAACATTTCAAAAAAAATTCCCCTTTTTGAGGGCAATTTTCGCAAGTTTTTTCCTTATGTTCGTTCATATCTCAGTATCTTGAACGTATCGCCCTCTACACACCTCGGATGTGCACGAAATTTAATACATAGAACCCAAGACATAGGGCTACAAATTTTGTTCCCAAGACCCTCGCATATTCTTTAGTATTCACTATCAAAACATTGCTCGAAACCATATAAGAGAAATCGAAGATTTCTGAAAGGGGTACCCCTTTAGTGAATTGGAGATTTCACTAATTTCTCCGAAATGTATTACCTTCGTGTTCAACTCGTTCGATATTTTTCCCCAAGATATCTCATGGGTAAATGAATATATTGGAGTGGAAACGGAGACTTAAGTCAACATTTCAAAAAAAATTCCCCCTTTTGAGGGCAATTTTCGCAAGTTTTTTCCTTATGTTCGTTCATGTCTTAGTATTTTGAGTGTATCGCCCTCTACACACCTCGGATGTGCACGAAATTTAATACATAGAACCCTAAGACATAGGGCTAAAAATTTTGTGCCCATGACCCTCGCATATTCTTTAGTATTCACTATCAAAACATTGCTCGAAACCATATTAGAGAAATCGAAGATTTCTGAAAGGGGTACCCCTTTGGTGAATTGGAGATTTCACTAATTTCTCCGAAATGTATTACCCTCGTGTTCCACTAGTGCGATATTTTTCCCCAAGAGATCTCATGGGTAAATAAATATATTGGAGTGGAAACGGAGACTTAAGTCAACATTTCAAAAAAAATTCCCCTTTTTGAGGGCAATTTTCGCAAGTTTTTTCCTTATGTTCGTTCATATCTCAGTATCTTGAACGTATCGCCCTCTACACACCTCGGATGTGCACGAAATTTAATACATAGAACCCAAGACATAGGGCTACAAATTTTGTTCCCAAGACCCTCGCATATTCTTTAGTATTCACTATCAAAACATTGCTCGAAACCATATAAGAGAAATCGAAGATTTCTGAAAGGGGTACCCCTTTGGTGAATTGGAGATTTCACTAATTTCTCCGAAATGTATTACCCTCGTGTTCAACTCGTTCGATATTTTTCCCCAAGAGATCTCATGGGTAAATAAATATATTGGAGTGGAAACGGAGACTTAAGTCAACATTTCAAAAAAAATTCCAACTTTTGAGGGCAATTTTCGCAAGTTTTTTCCTTATGTTCGTTCATGTCTTAGTATTTTGAGTGTATCGCCCTCTACACACCTCGGATGTGCACGAAATTTAATACATAGAACCCTAAGACATAGGGCTAAAAATTTTGTGCCCATGACCCTCGCATATTCTTTAGTATTCACTATCAAAACATTGCTCGAAACCATATTAGAGAAATCGAAGATTTCTGAAAGGGGTACCCCTTTGGTGAATTGGAGATTTCACTAATTTCTCCGAAATGTATTACCCTCGTGTTCCACTAGTGCGATATTTTTCCCCAAGAGATCTCATGGGTAAATAAATATATTGGAGTGGAAACGGAGACTTAAGTCAACATTTCAAAAAAAATTCCCCTTTTTGAGGGCAATTTTCGCAAGTTTTTTCCTTATGTTCGTTCATATCTCAGTATCTTGAACGTATCGCCCTCTACACACCTCGGATGTGCACGAAATTTAATACATAGAACCCAAGACATAGGGCTACAAATTTTGTTCCCAAGACCCTCGCATATTCTTTAGTATTCACTATCAAAACATTGCTCGAAACCATATAAGAGAAATCGAAGATTTCTGAAAGGGGTACCCCTTTAGTGAATTGGAGATTTCACTAATTTCTCCGAAATGTATTACCTTCGTGTTCAACTCGTCCGATATTTTTCCCCAAGATATCTCATGGGTAAATGAATATATTGGAGTGGAAACGGAGACTTAAGTCAACATTTCAAAAAAAATTCCCCCTTTTGAGGGCAATTTTCGCAAGTTTTTTCCTTATGTTCGTTCATGTCTTAGTATTTTGAGTGTATCGCCCTCTACACACCTCGGATGTGCACGAAATTTAATACATAGAACCCTAAGACATAGGGCTAAAAATTTTGTGCCCATGACCCTCGCATATTCTTTAGTATTCACTATCAAAACATTGCTCGAAACCATATTAGAGAAATCGAAGATTTCTGAAAGGGGTACCCCTTTGGTGAATTGGAGATTTCACTAATTTCTCCGAAATGTATTACCCTCGTGTTCCACTAGTGCGATATTTTTCCCCAAGAGATCTCATGGGTAAATAAATATATTGGAGTGGAAACGGAGACTTAAGTCAACATTTCAAAAAAAATTCCCCTTTTTGAGGGCAATTTTCGCAAGTTTTTTCCTTATGTTCGTTCATATCTCAGTATCTTGAACGTATCGCCCTCTACACACCTCGGATGTGCACGAAATTTAATACATAGAACCCAAGACATAGGGCTACCAATTTTGTTCCCAAGACCCTCGCATATTCTTTAGTATTCACTATCAAAACATTGCTCGAAACCATATAAGAGAAATCGAAGATTTCTGAAAGGGGTACCCCTTTGGTGAATTGGAGATTTCACTAATTTCTCCGAAATGTATTACCCTCGTGTTCAACTCGTTCGATATTTTTCCCCAAGAGATCTCATGGGTAAATAAATATATTGGAGTGGAAACGGAGACTTAAGTCAACATTTCAAAAAAAATTCCAACTTTTGAGGGCAATTTTCGCAAGTTTTTTCCTTATGTTCGTTCATGTCTTAGTATTTTGAGTGTATCGCCCTCTACACACCTCGGATGTGCACGAAATTTAATACATAGAACCCTAAGACATAGGGCTAAAAATTTTGTGCCCATGACCCTCGCATATTCTTTAGTATTCACTATCAAAACATTGCTCGAAACCATATTAGAGAAATCGAAGATTTCTGAAAGGGGTACCCCTTTGGTGAATTGGAGATTTCACTAATTTCTCCGAAATGTATTACCCTCGTGTTCCACTAGTGCGATATTTTTCCCCAAGAGATCTCATGGGTAAATAAATATATTGGAGTGGAAACGGAGACTTAAGTCAACATTTCAAAAAAAATTCCCCTTTTTGAGGGCAATTTTCGCAAGTTTTTTCCTTATGTTCGTTCATATCTCAGTATCTTGAACGTATCGCCCTCTACACACCTCGGATGTGCACGAAATTTAATACATAGAACCCAAGACATAGGGCTACAAATTTTGTTCCCAAGACCCTCGCATATTCTTTAGTATTCACTATCAAAACATTGCTCGAAACCATATAAGAGAAATCGAAGATTTCTGAAAGGGGTACCCCTTTAGTGAATTGGAGATTTCACTAATTTCTCCGAAATGTATTACCCTCGTGTTCAACTCGTTCGATATTTTTCCCCAAGAGATCTCATGGGTAAATAAATATATTGGAGTGGAAACGGAGACTTAAGTCAACATGTCAAAAAAAATTCCCCTTTTTGAGAGCAATTTTCGCAAGTTTTTTCCTTATGTTCGTTCATCTCTCAGTATCTTGACTGTATCGCCCTCTACACACCTCGCATGTGCACGAAATTTTATACATAGAACCCTAAGACATAGGGCTATGAATTTTGTGCCCATGACTCTCGCATATTCTTTAGTATTCACTATCAAAACATACCTCGAAACCATATAAGAGAAATCGAAGATTTCTGAAAGGGGTACCCCTTTGGTGAATTGGAGATTTCAATAATTTCTCCGAAATGTATTACCCTCGTGTTCAACTCGTTCGATATTTCTCCCCAAGAGATCTCATGGGTAAATGAATATATTGGAGTCGAAACGGAGACTTAAGTCAACATTTCAAAAAAAATTCCCCTTTTTGAGTGCAATTTTCGCAAGTATTTTCCTTATGTTCGTTCATCTCTCAGTATCTTGACTGTATCGCCCTCTACACACCTCGTATGTGCACGAAATTTTATACATAGAACCCTAAGACATAGGGCTACAAATTTTGTTCCCATGACCCTCGCATATTCTTTAGTATTCACTATCAAAACATTGCTCGAAACCATATAAGAGAAATCGAAGATTTCTGAAAGGGGTACCCCTTTGGTGAATTGGAGATTTCACTAATTTCTCCGAAATGTATTACCCTCGTGTTCAACTCGTTCGATATTTTTCCCCAAGAGATCTCATGGGTAAATGAATATATTGGAGTGGAAACGGTGCCTTAAGTCAACATTTCAAAAAAAATTCCCCTTTTTGAGAGCAATTTTCGCAAGTTTTTTCCTTATGTTCGTTCATCTCTCAGTATCTTGACTGTATCACCCTCTACACACCTCGCATGTGCCCGAAATTTTATACATAGCACCCTAAGACATAGGGCTAAAAATTTTGTGCCCATGACCCTCGCATATTCTTTAGTATTCACTATCAAAACACTGCTCGAAACCATATTAGAGAAATCGAAGATTTCTGAAAGGGGTACCCCTTTGGTGAATTGGAGATTTAAATAATTTCTCCGAAATGTATAACCCTCGTGTTCAACTCGTTCGATATTTTTCCCCAAGAGATCTCATGGGTAAATGAATATATTGGAGTGGAAACGGAGACTTAAGTCAACATTTCAAAAAAAATTCCCCTTTTTGAGAGCAATTTTCGCAAGTTTTTTCCTTATGTTCGTTCATATCTCAGTATCTTGAACGTATCGCCCTCTACACACCTCGGATGTGCACGAAATTTTATACATAGAACCCTAAGACATAGGGCTACAAATTTTGTTCCCATGACCCTCGCATATTCTTTAGTATTCACTATCAAAACATTGCTCGAAACCATATTAGAGAAATCGAAGATTTCTGAAAGGGGTACCCCTTTGGTGAATTGGAGATTTCTCTAATTTCTCTGAAATGTATAACCCTCGTGTTCAACTCGTTCGATATTTTTCCCCAAGAGATCTCATGGGTAAATGAATATATTGGAGTGGAAACGGAGACTTAAGTCAACATTTCAAAAAAAATTCCCCCTTTTGAGGGCAATTTTCGCAAGTTTTTTCCTTATGTTCGTTCATGTCTCAGTATCTTGAGTGTATCGCCCTCTACACACCTCGGATGTGCACGAAATTTTATACATAGAACTCTAAGACATAGGGCTATGAATTTTGTGCCCATGACCCTCGCATATTCTTTAGTATTCACTATCAAAACATTGCTCGAAACCATATAAGAGAAATCGAAGATTTCTGAAAGGGGTACCCCTTTGGTGAATTGGAGATTTCACTAATTTCTCCGAAATGTATTACCCTCGTGTTCAACTCGTTCGATATTTTTCCCCAAGAGATCTCATGGGTAAATAAATATATTGGAGTGGAAACGGAGACTTAAGTCAACATGTCAAAAAAAATTCCCCTTTTTGAGAGCAATTTTCGCAAGTTTTTTCCTTATGTTCGTTCATCTCTCAGTATCTTGACTGTATCGCCCTCTACACACCTCGCATGTGCACGAAATTTTATACATAGAACCCTAAGACATAGGGCTATGAATTTTGTGCCCATGACTCTCGCATATTCTTTAGTATTCACTATCAAAACATTGCTCGAAACCATATAAGAGAAATCGAAGATTTCTGAAAGGGGTACCCCTTTGGTGAATTGGAGATTTCAATAATTTCTCCGAAATGTATTACCCTCGTGTTCAACTCGTTCGATATTTTTCCCCAAGAGATCTCATGGGTAAATGAATATATTGGAGTCGAAACGGAGACTTAAGTCAACATTTCAAAAAAAATTCCCCTTTTTGAGTGCAATTTTCGCAAGTATTTTCCTTATGTTCGTTCATCTCTCAGTATCTTGACTGTATCGCCCTCTACACACCTCGTATGTGCACGAAATTTTATACATAGAACCCTAAGACATAGGGCTACAAATTTTGTTCCCATGACCCTCGCATATTCTTTAGTATTCACTATCAAAACATTGCTCGAAACCATATAAGAGAAATCGAAGATTTCTGAAAGGGGTACCCCTTTGGTGAATTGGAGATTTCACTAATTTCTCCGAAATGTATTACCCTCGTGTTCAACTCGTTCGATATTTTTCCCCAAGAGATCTCATGGGTAAATGAATATATTGGAGTGGAAACGGTGCCTTAAGTCAACATTTCAAAAAAAATTCCCCTTTTTGAGAGCAATTTTCGCAAGTTTTTTCCTTATGTTCGTTCATCTCTCAGTATCTTGACTGTATCGCCCTCTACACACCTCGCATGTGCCCGAAATTTTATACATAGCACCCTAAGACATAGGGCTAAAAATTTTGTGCCCATGACCCTCGCATATTCTTTAGTATTCACTATCAAAACACTGCTCGAAACCATATTAGAGAAATCGAAGATTTCTGAAAGGGGTACCCCTTTGGTGAATTGGAGATTTAAATAATTTCTCCGAAATGTATAACCCTCGTGTTCAACTCGTTCGATATTTTTCCCCAAGAGATCTCATGGGTAAATGAATATATTGGAGTGGAAACGGAGACTTAAGTCAACATTTCAAAAAAAATTCCCCTTTTTGAGAGCAATTTTCGCAAGTTTTTTCCTTATGTTCGTTCATATCTCAGTATCTTGAACGTATCGCCCTCTACACACCTCGGATGTGCACGAAATTTTATACATAGAACCCTAAGACATAGGGCTACAAATTTTGTGCCCATGACCCTCGCATATTCTTTAGTATTCACTATCAAAACATTGCTCGAAACCATATTAGAGAAATCGAAGATTTCTGAAAGGGGTACCCCTTTGGTGAATTGGAGATTTCTCTAATTTCTCTGAAATGTATAACCCTCGTGTTCAACTCGTTCGATATTTTTCCCCAAGAGATCTCATGGGTAAATGAATATATTGGAGTGGAAACGGAGACTTAAGTCAACATTTCAAAAAAAATTCCCCCTTTTGAGGGCAATTTTCGCAAGTTTTTTCCTTATGTTCGTTCATGTCTCAGTATCTTGAGTGTATCGCCCTCTACACACCTCGGATGTGCACGAAATTTTATACATAGAACCCTAAGACATAGGGCTATGAATTTTGTGCCCATGACCCTCGTATATTCTTTAGTATTCACTATCAAAACATTGCTCGAAACCATATAAGAGAAATCGAAGACTTCTGAAAGGGGTACCCCTTTGGTGAATTGGAGATTTCAATAATTTCTCCGAAATGTATTACCCTCGTGTTCAACTCGTTCGATATTTCTCCCCAAGAGATCTCATGGGTAAATGAATATATTGGAGTCGAAACGGAGAATTAAGTCAACATTTCAAAAAAAATTCCCCTTTTTGAGTGCAATTTTCGCAAGTATTTTCCTTATGTTCGTTCATCTCTCAGTATCTTGACTGTATCGCCCTCTACACACCTCGTATGTGCACGAAATTTTATACATAGAACCCTAAGACATAGGGCTACAAATTTTGTTCCCATGACCCTCGCATATTCTTTAGTATTCACTATCAAAACATTGCTCGAAACCATATAAGAGAAATCGAAGATTTCTGAAAGGGGTACCCCTTTGGTGAATTGGAGATTTCACTAATTTCTCCGAAATGTATTACCCTCGTGTTCAACTCGTTCGATATTTTTCCCCAAGAGATCTCATGGGTAAATGAATATATTGGAGTCGAAACGGTGCCTTAAGTCAACATTTCAAAAAAAATTCCCCTTTTTGAGAGCAATTTTCGCAAGTTTTTTCCTTATGTTCGTTCATCTCTCAGTATCTTGACTGTATCGCCCTCTACACACCTCGCATGTGCCCGAAATTTTATACATAGCACCCTAAGACATAGGGATACAAATTTTGTGCCCATGACCCTCGCATATTCTTTAGTATTCACTATCAAAACACTGCTCGAAACCATATTAGAAAAATCGAAGATTTCTGAAAGGGGTACCCCTTTGGTGAATTGGAGATTTAAATAATTTCTCCGAAATGTATAACCCTCGTGTTCAACTCGTTCGATATTTTTCCCCAAGAGATCTCATGGGTAAATGAATATATTGGAGGGGAAACGGAGACTTAAGTCAACATTTCAAAAAAAATTCCCCTTTTTGAGAGCAATTTTCGCAAGTTTTTTCCTTATGTTCGTTCATCTCTCAGTATCTTGACTGTATCGCCCTCTACACACCCTGCATGTGCACGAAATTTTATACATAGAACCCTAAGACATAGGGCTACAAATTTTGTTCCCATGACCCTCGCATATTCTTTAGTATTCACTATCAAAACATTGCTCGAAACCATATTAGAGAAATCAAAGATTTCTGAAAGGGGTACCCCTTTGGTGAATTGGAGATTTCACTAATTTCTCTGAAATGTATAACCCTCGTGTTCAACTCGTTCGATATTTTTCCCCAAGAGATCTCATGGGTAAATGAATATATTGGAGTGGAAACGGAGACTGAAGTCAACATTTCAAAAAAAATTCCCCCTTTTGAGGGCAATTTTCGCAAGTTTTTTCCTTATGTTCGTTCATGTCTTAGTATTTTGAGTGTATCGCCCTCTACACACCTCGGATGTGCACGAAATTTAATACATAGAACCCTAAGACATAGGGCTAAAAATTTTGTGCCCATGACCCTCGCATATTCTTTAGTATTCACTATCAAAACATTGCTCGAAACCATATTAGAGAAATCGAAGATTTCTGAAAGGGGTACCCCTTTGGTGAATTGGAGATTTCACTAATTTCTCCGAAATGTATTACCCTCGTGTTCAACTAGTGCGATATTTTTCCCCAAGAGATCTCATGGGTAAATAAATATATTGGAGTGGAAACGGAGACTTAAGTCAACATTTCAAAAAAAATTCCCCTTTTTGAGGGCAATTTTCGCAAGTTTTTTCCTTATGTTCGTTCATATCTCAGTATCTTGAACGTATCGCCCTCTACACACCTCGGATGTGCACGAAATTTAATACATAGAACCCAAGACATAGGGCTACAAATTTTGTTCCCAAGACCCTCGCATATTCTTTAGTATTCACTATCAAAACATTGCTCGAAACCATATAAGAGAAATCGAAGATTTCTGAAAGGGGTACCCCTTTGGTGAATTGGAGATTTCACTAATTTCTCCGAAATGTATTACCCTCGTGTTCAACTCGTTCGATATTTTTCCCCAAGAGATCTCATGGGTAAATAAATATATTGGAGTGGAAACGGAGACTTAAGTCAACATTTCAAAATAAATTCCCCTTTTTGAGAGCAATTTTCGCAAGTTTTTTCCTTATGTTCGTTCATGTCTCAGTATCTTGAGTGTATCGCCCTCTACACACCTCGGATGTGCACGAAATTTTATACATAGAACCCTAAGACATAGGGCTATGAATTTTGTGCCCATGACCCTCGTATATTCTTTAGTATTCACTATCAAAACATTGCTCGAAACCATATAAGAGAAATCGAAGACTTCTGAAAGGGGTACCCCTTTGGTGAATTGGAGATTTCAATAATTTCTCCGAAATGTATTACCCTCGTGTTCAACTCGTTCGATATTTCTCCCCAAGAGATCTCATGGGTAAATGAATATATTGGAGTCGAAACGGAGAATTAAGTCAACATTTCAAAAAAAATTCCCCTTTTTGAGTGCAATTTTCGCAAGTATTTTCCTTATGTTCGTTCATCTCTCAGTATCTTGACTGTATCGCCCTCTACACACCTCGTATGTGCACGAAATTTTATACATAGAACCCTAAGACATAGGGCTACAAATTTTGTTCCCATGACCCTCGCATATTCTTTAGTATTCACTATCAAAACATTGCTCGAAACCATATAAGAGAAATCGAAGATTTCTGAAAGGGGTACCCCTTTGGTGAATTGGAGATTTCACTAATTTCTCCGAAATGTATTACCCTCGTGTTCAACTCGTTCGATATTTTTCCCCAAGAGATCTCATGGGTAAATGAATATATTGGAGTCGAAACGGTGCCTTAAGTCAACATTTCAAAAAAAATTCCCCTTTTTGAGAGCAATTTTCGCAAGTTTTTTCCTTATGTTCGTTCATCTCTCAGTATCTTGACTGTATCGCCCTCTACACACCTCGCATGTGCCCGAAATTTTATACATAGCACCCTAAGACATAGGGATACAAATTTTGTGCCCATGACCCTCGCATATTCTTTAGTATTCACTATCAAAACACTGCTCGAAACCATATTAGAAAAATCGAAGATTTCTGAAAGGGGTACCCCTTTGGTGAATTGGAGATTTAAATAATTTCTCCGAAATGTATAACCCTCGTGTTCAACTCGTTCGATATTTTTCCCCAAGAGATCTCATGGGTAAATGAATATATTGGAGTGGAAACGGAGACTTAAGTCAACATTTCAAAAAAAATTCCCCTTTTTGAGAGCAATTTTCGCAAGTTTTTTCCTTATGTTCGTTCATCTCTCAGTATCTTGACTGTATCGCCCTCTACACACCCTGCATGTGCACGAAATTTTATACATAGAACCCTAAGACATAGGGCTACAAATTTTGTTCCCATGACCCTCGCATATTCTTTAGTATTCACTATCAAAACATTGCTCGAAACCATATTAGAGAAATCAAAGATTTCTGAAAGGGGTACCCCTTTGGTGAATTGGAGATTTCACTAATTTCTCTGAAATGTATAACCCTCGTGTTCAACTCGTTCGATATTTTTCCCCAAGAGATCTCATGGGTAAATGAATATATTGGAGTGGAAACGGAGACTGAAGTCAACATTTCAAAAAAAATTCCCCCTTTTGAGGGCAATTTTCGCAAGTTTTTTCCTTATGTTCGTTCATGTCTTAGTATTTTGAGTGTATCGCCCTCTACACACCTCGGATGTGCACGAAATTTAATACATAGAACCCTAAGACATAGGGCTAAAAATTTTGTGCCCATGACCCTCGCATATTCTTTAGTATTCACTATCAAAACATTGCTCGAAACCATATTAGAGAAATCGAAGATTTCTGAAAGGGGTACCCCTTTGGTGAATTGGAGATTTCACTAATTTCTCCGAAATGTATTACCCTCGTGTTCAACTAGTGCGATATTTTTCCCCAAGAGATCTCATGGGTAAATAAATATATTGGAGTGGAAACGGAGACTTAAGTCAACATTTCAAAAAAAATTCCCCTTTTTGAGGGCAATTTTCGCAAGTTTTTTCCTTATGTTCGTTCATATCTCAGTATCTTGAACGTATCGCCCTCTACACACCTCGGATGTGCACGAAATTTAATACATAGAACCCAAGACATAGGGCTACAAATTTTGTTCCCAAGACCCTCGCATATTCTTTAGTATTCACTATCAAAACATTGCTCGAAACCATATAAGAGAAATCGAAGATTTCTGAAAGGGGTACCCCTTTGGTGAATTGGAGATTTCACTAATTTCTCCGAAATGTATTACCCTCGTGTTCAACTCGTTCGATATTTTTCCCCAAGAGATCTCATGGGTAAATAAATATATTGGAGTGGAAACGGAGACTTAAGTCAACATTTCAAAATAAATTCCCCTTTTTGAGAGCAATTTTCGCAAGTTTTTTCCTTATGTTCGTTCATGTCTCAGTATCTTGAGTGTATCGCCCTCTACACACCTCGGATGTGCACGAAATTTTATACATAGAACCCTAAGACATAGGGCTATGAATTTTGTGCCCATGACCCTCGTATATTCTTTAGTATTCACTATCAAAACATTGCTCGAAACCATATAAGAGAAATCGAAGACTTCTGAAAGGGGTACCCCTTTGGTGAATTGGAGATTTCAATAATTTCTCCGAAATGTATTACCCTCGTGTTCAACTCGTTCGATATTTCTCCCCAAGAGATCTCATGGGTAAATGAATATATTGGAGTCGAAACGGAGAATTAAGTCAACATTTCAAAAAAAATTCCCCTTTTTGAGTGCAATTTTCGCAAGTATTTTCCTTATGTTCGTTCATCTCTCAGTATCTTGACTGTATCGCCCTCTACACACCTCGTATGTGCACGAAATTTTATACATAGAACCCTAAGACATAGGGCTACAAATTTTGTTCCCATGACCCTCGCATATTCTTTAGTATTCACTATCAAAACATTGCTCGAAACCATATAAGAGAAATCGAAGATTTCTGAAAGGGGTACCCCTTTGGTGAATTGGAGATTTCACTAATTTCTCCGAAATGTATTACCCTCGTGTTCAACTCGTTCGATATTTTTCCCCAAGAGATCTCATGGGTAAATGAATATATTGGAGTCGAAACGGTGCCTTAAGTCAACATTTCAAAAAAAATTCCCCTTTTTGAGAGCAATTTTCGCAAGTTTTTTCCTTATGTTCGTTCATCTCTCAGTATCTTGACTGTATCGCCCTCTACACACCTCGCATGTGCCCGAAATTTTATACATAGCACCCTAAGACATAGGGATACAAATTTTGTGCCCATGACCCTCGCATATTCTTTAGTATTCACTATCAAAACACTGCTCGAAACCATATTAGAAAAATCGAAGATTTCTGAAAGGGGTACCCCTTTGGTGAATTGGAGATTTAAATAATTTCTCCGAAATGTATAACCCTCGTGTTCAACTCGTTCGATATTTTTCCCCAAGAGATCTCATGGGTAAATGAATATATTGGAGTGGAAACGGAGACTTAAGTCAACATTTCAAAAAAAATTCCCCTTTTTGAGAGCAATTTTCGCAAGTTTTTTCCTTATGTTCGTTCATCTCTCAGTATCTTGACTGTATCGCCCTCTACACACCCTGCATGTGCACGAAATTTTATACATAGAACCCTAAGACATAGGGCTACAAATTTTGTTCCCATGACCCTCGCATATTCTTTAGTATTCACTATCAAAACATTGCTCGAAACCATATTAGAGAAATCAAAGATTTCTGAAAGGGGTACCCCTTTGGTGAATTGGAGATTTCACTAATTTCTCTGAAATGTATAACCCTCGTGTTCAACTCGTTCGATATTTTTCCCCAAGAGATCTCATGGGTAAATGAATATATTGGAGTGGAAACGGAGACTGAAGTCAACATTTCAAAAAAAATTCCCCCTTTTGAGGGCAATTTTCGCAAGTTTTTTCCTTATGTTCGTTCATGTCTTAGTATTTTGAGTGTATCGCCCTCTACACACCTCGGATGTGCACGAAATTTAATACATAGAACCCTAAGACATAGGGCTAAAAATTTTGTGCCCATGACCCTCGCATATTCTTTAGTATTCACTATCAAAACATTGCTCGAAACCATATTAGAGAAATCGAAGATTTCTGAAAGGGGTACCCCTTTGGTGAATTGGAGATTTCACTAATTTCTCCGAAATGTATTACCCTCGTGTTCAACTAGTGCGATATTTTTCCCCAAGAGATCTCATGGGTAAATAAATATATTGGAGTGGAAACGGAGACTTAAGTCAACATTTCAAAAAAAATTCCCCTTTTTGAGGGCAATTTTCGCAAGTTTTTTCCTTATGTTCGTTCATATCTCAGTATCTTGAACGTATCGCCCTCTACACACCTCGGATGTGCACGAAATTTAATACATAGAACCCAAGACATAGGGCTACAAATTTTGTTCCCAAGACCCTCGCATATTCTTTAGTATTCACTATCAAAACATTGCTCGAAACCATATAAGAGAAATCGAAGATTTCTGAAAGGGGTACCCCTTTGGTGAATTGGAGATTTCACTAATTTCTCCGAAATGTATTACCCTCGTGTTCAACTCGTTCGATATTTTTCCCCAAGAGATCTCATGGGTAAATAAATATATTGGAGTGGAAACGGAGACTTAAGTCAACATTTCAAAATAAATTCCCCTTTTTGAGAGCAATTTTCGCAAGTTTTTTCCTTATGTTCGTTCATGTCTTAGTATTTTGAGTGTATCGCCCTCTACACACCTCGCATGTGCACGAAATTTTATACATAGAACCCTAAGACATAGGGCTATGAATTTTGTGCCCATGACTCTCGCATATTCTTTAGTATTCACTATCAAAACATTGCTCGAAACCATATAAGAGAAATCGAAGATTTCTGAAAGGGGTACCCCTTTGGTGAATTGGAGATTTCAATAATTTCTCCGAAATATATTACCCTCGTGTTCAACTCGTTCGATATTTCTCCCCAAGAGATCTCATGGGTAAATGAATATATTGGAGTCGAAACGGAGACTTAAGTCAACATTTCAAAAAAAATTCCCCTTTTTGAGAGCAATTTTCGCAAGTTTTTTCCTTATGTTCGTTCATCTCTCAGTATCTTGACTGTATCGCCCTCTACACACCTTGCATGTGCACGAAATTTTATACATAGAACCCTAAGACATAGGGCTACAAATTTTGTTCCCATGACCCTCGCATATTCTTTAGTATTCACTATCAAAACATTGCTCGAAACCATATTAGAGAAATCAAAGATTTCTGAAAGGGGTACCCCTTTGGTGAATTGGAGATTTCACTAATTTCTCTGAAATGTATAACCCTCGTGTTCAACTCGTTCGATATTTTTCCCCAAGAGATCTCATGGGTAAATGAATATATTGGAGTGGAAACGGAGACTGGAGTCAACATTTCAAAAAAAATTCCCCCTTTTGAGGGCAATTTTCGCAAGTTTTTTCCTTATGTTCGTTCATGTCTTAGTATTTTGAGTGTATCGCCCTCTACACACCTCGGATGTGCACGAAATTTAATACATAGAACCCTAAGACATAGGGCTAAAAATTTTGTGCCCATGACCCTCGCATATTCTTTAGTATTCACTATCAAAACATTGCTCGAAACCATATTAGAGAAATCGAAGATTTCTGAAAGGGGTACCCCTTTGGTGAATTGGAGATTTCACTAATTTCTCCGAAATGTATTACCCTCGTGTTCAACTAGTGCGATATTTTTCCCCAAGAGATCTCATGGGTAAATAAATATATTGGAGTGGAAACGGAGACTTAAGTCAACATTTCAAAAAAAATTCCCCTTTTTGAGGGCAATTTTCGCAAGTTTTTTCCTTATGTTCGTTCATCTCTCAGTATCTTGACTGTATCGCCCTCTACACACCTCGTATGTGCACGAAATTTTATACATAGAACCCTAAGACATAGGGCTACAAATTTTGTTCCCATGACCCTCGCATATTCTTTAGTATTCACTATCAAAACATTGCTCGAAACCATATAAGAGAAATCGAAGATTTCTGAAAGGGGTACCCCTTTGGTGAATTGGAGATTTCACTAATTTCTCCGAAATGTATTACCCTCGTGTTCAACTCGTTCGATATTTTTCCCCAAGAGATCTCATGGGTAAATGAATATATTGGAGTCGAAACGGTGCCTTAAGTCAACATTTCAAAAAAAATTCCCCTTTTTGAGAGCAATTTTCGCAAGTTTTTTCCTTATGTTCGTTCATCTCTCAGTATCTTGACTGTATCGCCCTCTACACACCTCGCATGTGCCCGAAATTTTATACATAGCACCCTAAGACATAGGGCTACAAATTTTGTTCCCATGACCCTCGCATATTCTTTAGTATTCACTATCAAAACATTGCTCGAAACCATATAAGAGAAATCGAAGATTTCTGAAAGGGGTACCCCTTTGGTGAATTGGAGATTTCACTAATTTCTCCGAAATGTATTACCCTCGTGTTCAACTCGTTCGATATTTTTCCCCAAGAGATCTCATGGGTAAATGAATATATTGGAGTGGAAACGGTGCCTTAAGTCAACATTTCAAAAAAAATTCCCCTTGTTGAGAGCAATTTTCGCAAGTTTTTTCCTTATGTTCGTTCATCTCTCAGTATCTTGAGTGTATCGCCCTCTACACACCTCGCATGTGCCCGAAATTTTATACATAGCACCCTAAGACATAGGGCTAAAAATTTTGTGCCCATGACCCTCGCATATTCTTTAGTATTCACTATCAAAACATTGCTCGAAACCATATTAGAGAAATCGAAGATTTCTGAAAGGGGTACCCCTTTGGTGAATTGGAGATTTCTCTAATTTCTCTGAAATGTATAACCCTCGTGTTCAACTCGTTCGATATTTTTCCCCAAGAGATCTCATGGGTAAATGAATATATTGGAGTGGAAACGGAGACTGGAGTCAACATTTCAAAAAAAATTCCCCCTTTTGAGGGCAATTTTCGCAAGTTTTTTCCTTATGTTCGTTCATGTCTTAGTATTTTGAGTGTATCGCCCTCTACACACCTCGGATGTGCACGAAATTTAATACATAGAACCCTAAGACATAGGGCTAAAAATTTTGTGCCCATGACCCTCGCATATTCTTTAGTATTCACTATCAAAACATTGCTCGAAACCATATTAGAGAAATCGAAGATTTCTGAAAGGGGTACCCCTTTGGTGAATTGGAGATTTCACTAATTTCTCCGAAATGTATTACCCTCGTGTTCAACTAGTGCGATATTTTTCCCCAAGAGATCTCATGGGTAAATAAATATATTGGAGTGGAAACGGAGACTTAAGTCAACATTTCAAAAAAAATTCCCCTTTTTGAGGGCAATTTTCGCAAGTTTTTTCCTTATGTTCGTTCATCTCTCAGTATCTTGACTGTATCGCCCTCTACACACCTCGTATGTGCACGAAATTTTATACATAGAACCCTAAGACATAGGGCTACAAATTTTGTTCCCATGACCCTCGCATATTCTTTAGTATTCACTATCAAAACATTGCTCGAAACCATATAAGAGAAATCGAAGATTTCTGAAAGGGGTACCCCTTTGGTGAATTGGAGATTTCACTAATTTCTCCGAAATGTATTACCCTCGTGTTCAACTCGTTCGATATTTTTCCCCAAGAGATCTCATGGGTAAATGAATATATTGGAGTCGAAACGGTGCCTTAAGTCAACATTTCAAAAAAAATTCCCCTTTTTGAGAGCAATTTTCGCAAGTTTTTTCCTTATGTTCGTTCATCTCTCAGTATCTTGACTGTATCGCCCTCTACACACCTCGCATGTGCCCGAAATTTTATACATAGCACCCTAAGACATAGGGCTACAAATTTTGTTCCCATGACCCTCGCATATTCTTTAGTATTCACTATCAAAACATTGCTCGAAACCATATAAGAGAAATCGAAGATTTCTGAAAGGGGTACCCCTTTGGTGAATTGGAGATTTCACTAATTTCTCCGAAATGTATTACCCTCGTGTTCAACTCGTTCGATATTTTTCCCCAAGAGATCTCATGGGTAAATGAATATATTGGAGTGGAAACGGTGCCTTAAGTCAACATTTCAAAAAAAATTCCCCTTGTTGAGAGCAATTTTCGCAAGTTTTTTCCTTATGTTCGTTCATCTCTCAGTATCTTGAGTGTATCGCCCTCTACACACCTCGCATGTGCCCGAAATTTTATACATAGCACCCTAAGACATAGGGCTAAAAATTTTGTGCCCATGACCCTCGCATATTCTTTAGTATTCACTATCAAAACATTGCTCGAAACCATATTAGAGAAATCGAAGATTTCTGAAAGGGGTACCCCTTTGGTGAATTGGAGATTTCTCTAATTTCTCTGAAATGTATAACCCTCGTGTTCAACTCGTTCGATATTTTTCCCCAAGAGATCTCATGGGTAAATGAATATATTGGAGTGGAAACGGAGACTTAAGTCAACATTTCAAAAAAAATTCCCCCTTTTGAGGGCAATTTTCGCAAGTTTTTTCCTTATGTTCGTTCATGTCTCAGTATCTTGAGTGTATCGCCCTCTACACACCTCGGATGTGCACGAAATTTTATACATAGAACCCTAAGACATAGGGCTATGAATTTTGTGCCCATGACCCTCGCATATTCTTTAGTATTCACTATCAAAACATTGCTCGAAACCATATAAGAGAAATCGAAGACTTCTGAAAGGGGTACCCCTTTGGTGAATTGGAGATTTCAATAATTTCTCCGAAATGTATTACCCTCGTGTTCAACTCGTTCGATATTTCTCCCCAAGAGATCTCATGGGTAAATGAATATATTGGAGTCGAAACGGAGAATTAAGTCAACATTTCAAAAAAAATTCCCCTTTTTGAGTGCAATTTTCGCAAGTATTTTCCTTATGTTCGTTCATCTCTCAGTATCTTGACTGTATCGCCCTCTACACACCTCGTATGTGCACGAAATTTTATACATAGAACCCTAAGACATAGGGCTACAAATTTTGTTCCCATGACCCTCGCATATTCTTTAGTATTCACTATCAAAACATTGCTCGAAACCATATAAGAGAAATCGAAGATTTCTGAAAGGGGTACCCCTTTGGTGAATTGGAGATTTCACTAATTTCTCCGAAATGTATTACCCTCGTGTTCAACTCGTTCGATATTTTTCCCCAAGAGATCTCATGGGTAAATGAATATATTGGAGTCGAAACGGTGCCTTAAGTCAACATTTCAAAAAAAATTCCCCTTTTTGAGAGCAATTTTCGCAAGTTTTTTCCTTATGTTCGTTCATCTCTCAGTATCTTGACTGTATCGCCCTCTACACACCTCGCATGTGCCCGAAATTTTATACATAGCACCCTAAGACATAGGGATACAAATTTTGTGCCCATGACCCTCGCATATTCTTTAGTATTCACTATCAAAACACTGCTCGAAACCATATTAGAAAAATCGAAGATTTCTGAAAGGGGTACCCCTTTGGTGAATTGGAGATTTAAATAATTTCTCCGAAATGTATAACCCTCGTGTTCAACTCGTTCGATATTTTTCCCCAAGAGATCTCATGGGTAAATGAATATATTGGAGTGGAAACGGAGACTTAAGTCAACATTTCAAAAAAAATTCCCCTTTTTGAGAGCAATTTTCGCAAGTATTTTCCTTATGTTCGTTCATCTCTCAGTATCTTGACTGTATCGCCCTCTACACACCTTGTATGTGCACGAAATTTTATACATAGAACCCTAAGACATAGGGCTACAAATTTTGTTCCCATGACCCTCGCATATTTTTTAGTATTCACTATCAAAACATTGCTCGAAACCATATAAGAGAAATCGAAGATTTCTGAAAGGGGTACCCCTTTGGTGAATTGGAGATTTCACTAATTTCTCCGAAATGTATAACCCTCGTGTTCAACTCGTTCGATATTTTTCCCCAAGAGATCTCATGGGTAAATGAATATATTGGAGTCGAAACGGTGCCTTAAGTCAACATTTCAAAAAAAATTCCCCTTTTTGAGAGCAATTTTCGCAAGTTTTTTCCTTATGTTCGTTCATCTCTCAGTATCTTGACTGTATCGCCCTCTACACACCTCGCATGTGCCCGAAATTTTATACATAGCACCCTAAGACATAGGGATACAAATTTTGTGCCCATGACCCTCGCATATTCTTTAGTATTCACTATCAAAACACTGCTCGAAACCATATTAGAAAAATCGAAGATTTCTGAAAGGGGTACCCCTTTGGTGAATTGGAGATTTAAATAATTTCTCCGAAATGTATAACCCTCGTGTTCAACTCGTTCGATATTTTTCCCCAAGAGATCTCATGGGTAAATGAATATATTGGAGTGGAAACGGAGACTTAAGTCAACATTTCAAAAAAAATTCCCCTTTTTGAGAGCAATTTTCGCAAGTTTTTTCCTTATGTTCGTTCATCTCTCAGTATCTTGACTGTATCGCCCTCTACACACCTTGCATGTGCACGAAATTTTATACATAGAACCCTAAGACATAGGGCTACAAATTTTGTTCCCATGACCCTCGCATATTCTTTAGTATTCACTATCAAAACATTGCTCGAAACCATATTAGAGAAATCAAAGATTTCTGAAAGGGGTACCCCTTTGGTGAATTGGAGATTTCACTAATTTCTCTGAAATGTATAACCCTCGTGTTCAACTCGTTCGATATTTTTCCCCAAGAGATCTCATGGGTAAATGAATATATTGGAGTGGAAACGGAGACTGAAGTCAACATTTCAAAAAAAATTCCCCCTTTTGAGGGCAATTTTCGCAAGTTTTTTCCTTATGTTCGTTCATGTCTTAGTATTTTGAGTGTATCGCCCTCTACACACCTCGGATGTGCACGAAATTTAATACATAGAACCCTAAGACATAGGGCTAAAAATTTTGTGCCCATGACCCTCGCATATTCTTTAGTATTCACTATCAAAACATTGCTCGAAACCATATTAGAGAAATCGAAGATTTCTGAAAGGGGTACCCCTTTGGTGAATTGGAGATTTCACTAATTTCTCCGAAATGTATTACCCTCGTGTTCAACTAGTGCGATATTTTTCCCCAAGAGATCTCATGGGTAAATAAATATATTGGAGTGGAAACGGAGACTTAAGTCAACATTTCAAAAAAAATTCCCCTTTTTGAGGGCAATTTTCGCAAGTTTTTTCCTTATGTTCGTTCATATCTCAGTATCTTGAACGTATCGCCCTCTACACACCTCGGATGTGCACGAAATTTAATACATAGAACCCAAGACATAGGGCTACAAATTTTGTTCCCAAGACCCTCGCATATTCTTTAGTATTCACTATCAAAACATTGCTCGAAACCATATAAGAGAAATCGAAGATTTCTGAAAGGGGTACCCCTTTGGTGAATTGGAGATTTCACTAATTTCTCCGAAATGTATTACCCTCGTGTTCAACTCGTTCGATATTTTTCCCCAAGAGATCTCATGGGTAAATAAATATATTGGAGTGGAAACGGAGACTTAAGTCAACATTTCAAAATAAATTCCCCTTTTTGAGAGCAATTTTCGCAAGTTTTTTCCTTATGTTCGTTCATGTCTTAGTATTTTGAGTGTATCGCCCTCTACACACCTCGCATGTGCACGAAATTTTATACATAGAACCCTAAGACATAGGGCTATGAATTTTGTGCCCATGACTCTCGCATATTCTTTAGTATTCACTATCAAAACATTGCTCGAAACCATATAAGAGAAATCGAAGATTTCTGAAAGGGGTACCCCTTTGGTGAATTGGTGATTTCAATAATTTCTCCGAAATATATTACCCTCGTGTTCAACTCGTTCGATATTTCTCCCCAAGAGATCTCATGGGTAAATGAATATATTGGAGTGGAAACGGAGACTGAAGTCAACATTTCAAAAAAAATTCCCCCTTTTGAGGGCAATTTTCGCAAGTTTTTTCCTTATGTTCGTTCATGTCTTAGTATTTTGAGTGTATCGCCCTCTACACACCTCGGATGTGCACGAAATTTAATACATAGAACCCTAAGACATAGGGCTAAAAATTTTGTGCCCATGACCCTCGCATATTCTTTAGTATTCACTATCAAAACATTGCTCGAAACCATATTAGAGAAATCGAAGATTTCTGAAAGGGGTACCCCTTTGGTGAATTGGAGATTTCACTAATTTCTCCGAAATGTATTACCCTCGTGTTCAACTAGTGCGATATTTTTCCCCAAGAGATCTCATGGGTAAATAAATATATTGGAGTGAAAACGGAGACTTAAGTCAACATTTCAAAAAAAATTCCCCTTTTTGAGGGCAATTTTCGCAAGTTTTTTCCTTATGTTCGTTCATCTCTCAGTATCTTGACTGTATCGCCCTCTACACACCTCGTATGTGCACGAAATTTTATACATAGAACCCTAAGACATAGGGCTACAAATTTTGTTCCCATGACCCTCGCATATTCTTTAGTATTCACTATCAAAACATTGCTCGAAACCATATAAGAGAAATCGAAGATTTCTGAAAGGGGTACCCCTTTGGTGAATTGGAGATTTCACTAATTTCTCCGAAATGTATTACCCTCGTGTTCAACTCGTTCGATATTTTTCCCCAAGAGATCTCATGGGTAAATGAATATATTGGAGTCGAAACGGTGCCTTAAGTCAACATTTCAAAAAAAATTCCCCTTTTTGAGAGCAATTTTCGCAAGTTTTTTCCTTATGTTCGTTCATCTCTCAGTATCTTGACTGTATCGCCCTCTACACACCTCGCATGTGCCCGAAATTTTATACATAGCACCCTAAGACATAGGGCTACAAATTTTGTTCCCATGACCCTCGCATATTCTTTAGTATTCACTATCAAAACATTGCTCGAAACCATATAAGAGAAATCGAAGATTTCTGAAAGGGGTACCCCTTTGGTGAATTGGAGATTTCACTAATTTCTCCGAAATGTATTACCCTCGTGTTCAACTCGTTCGATATTTTTCCCCAAGAGATCTCATGGGTAAATGAATATATTGGAGTGGAAACGGTGCCTTAAGTCAACATTTCAAAAAAAATTCCCCTTGTTGAGAGCAATTTTCGCAAGTTTTTTCCTTATGTTCGTTCATCTCTCAGTATCTTGAGTGTATCGCCCTCTACACACCTCGCATGTGCCCGAAATTTTATACATAGCACCCTAAGACATAGGGCTAAAAATTTTGTGCCCATGACCCTCGCATATTCTTTAGTATTCACTATCAAAACATTGCTCGAAACCATATTAGAGAAATCGAAGATTTCTGAAAGGGGTACCCCTTTGGAGAATTGGAGATTTCACTAATTTCTCCGAAATGTATTACCCTCGTGTTCAACTCGTTCGATATTTTTCCCCAAGAGATCTCATGGGTAAATAAATATATTGGAGTGGAAACGGAGACTTAAGACAACATTTCAAAAAAAATTCCCCTTTTTTAGAGCAATTTTCGCAAGTTTTTTCCTTATGTTCGTTCATGTCTTAGTATTTTGAGTGTATCGCCCTCTACACACCTCGCATGTGCACGAAATTTTATACATAGAACCCTAAGACATAGGGCTATGAATTTTGTGCCCATGACCCTGGCATATTCTTTAGTATTCACTATCAAAACATTGCTCGAAACCATATAAGAGAAATCGAAGATTTCTGAAAGGCGTACCCCTTTGGTGAATTGGAGATTTCAATAATTTCTCCGAAATATATTACCCTCGTGTTCAACTCGTTCGATATTTCTCCCCAAGAGATCTCATGGATAAATGAATATATTGGAGTCGAAACGGAGACTTAAGTCAACATTTCAAAAAAAATTCCCCTTTTTGAGTGCAATTTTCGCAAGTTTTTTCCTTATGTTCGTTCATCTCTCAGTATCTTGACTGTATCGCCCTCTACACACCTCGTATGTGCACGAAATTTTATACATAGAACCCTAAGACATAGGGCTACAAATTTTGTTCCCATGACCCTCGCATATTCTTTAGTATTCACTATCAAAAAATTGCTCGAAACCATATAAGAGAAATCGAAGATTTCTGAAAGGGGTACCCCTTTGGTGAATTGGAGATTTCACTAATTTCTCCGAAATGTATTACCCTCGTGTTCAACTCGTTCGATATTTTTCCCCAAGAGATCTCATGGGTAAATGAATATATTGGAGTCGAAACGGTGCCTTAAGTCAACATTTCAAAAAAAATTCCCCTTTTTGAGAGCAATTTTCGCAAGTTTTTTCCTTATGTTCGTTCATCTCTCAGTATCTTGACTGTATCGCCCTCTACACACCTCGCATGTGCCCGAAATTTTATACATAGCACCCTAAGACATAGGGCTACAAATTTTGTTCCCATGACCCTCGCATATTCTTTAGTATTCACTATCAAAACATTGCTCGAAACCATATAAGAGAAATCGAAGATTTCTGAAAGGGGTACCCCTTTGGTGAATTGGAGATTTCACTAATTTCTCCGAAATGTATTACCCTCGTGTTCAACTCGTTCGATATTTTTCCCCAAGAGATCTCATGGGTAAATGAATATATTGGAGTGGAAACGGTGCCTTAAGTCAACATTTCAAAAAAAATTCCCCTTGTTGAGAGCAATTTTCGCAAGTTTTTTCCTTATGTTCGTTCATCTCTCAGTATCTTGAGTGTATCGCCCTCTACACACCTCGCATGTGCCCGAAATTTTATACATAGCACCCTAAGACATAGGGCTAAAAATTTTGTGCCCATGACCCTCGCATATTCTTTAGTATTCACTATCAAAACATTGCTCGAAACCATATTAGAGAAATCGAAGATTTCTGAAAGGGGTACCCCTTTGGAGAATTGGAGATTTCACTAATTTCTCCGAAATGTATTACCCTCGTGTTCAACTCGTTCGATATTTTTCCCCAAGAGATCTCATGGGTAAATAAATATATTGGAGTGGAAACGGAGACTTAAGACAACATTTCAAAAAAAATTCCCCTTTTTTAGAGCAATTTTCGCAAGTTTTTTCCTTATGTTCGTTCATGTCTTAGTATTTTGAGTGTATCGCCCTCTACACACCTCGCATGTGCACGAAATTTTATACATAGAACCCTAAGACATAGGGCTATGAATTTTGTGCCCATGACCCTGGCATATTCTTTAGTATTCACTATCAAAACATTGCTCGAAACCATATAAGAGAAATCGAAGATTTCTGAAAGGCGTACCCCTTTGGTGAATTGGAGATTTCAATAATTTCTCCGAAATATATTACCCTCGTGTTCAACTCGTTCGATATTTCTCCCCAAGAGATCTCATGGATAAATGAATATATTGGAGTCGAAACGGAGACTTAAGTCAACATTTCAAAAAAAATTCCCCGTTTTGAGTGCAATTTTCGCAAGTTTTTTTCTTATGTTCGTTCATCTCTCAGTATCTTGACTGTATCGCCCTCTACACACCTCGTATGTGCACGAAATTTTATACATAGAACCCTAAGACATAGGGCTACAAATTTTGTTCCCATGACCCTCGCATATTCTTTAGTATTCACTATCAAAAAATTGCTCGAAACCATATAAGAGAAATCGAAGATTTCTGAAAGGGGTACCCCTTTGGTGAATTGGAGATTTCACTAATTTCTCCGAAATGTATTACCCTCGTGTTCAACTCGTTCGATATTTTTCCCCAAGAGATCTCATGGGTAAATGAATATATTGGAGACGAAACGGTGCCTTAAGTCAACATTTCAAAAAAAATTCCCCTTTTTGAGAGCAATTTTCGCAAGTTTTTTCCTTATGTTCGTTCATCTCTCAGTATCTTGACTGTATCGCCCTCTACACACCTCGCATGTGCCCGAAATTTTATACATAGCACCCTAAGACATAGGGCTACAAATTTTGTTCCCATGACCCTCGCATATTCTTTAGTATTCACTATCAAAACATTGCTCGAAACCATATAAGAGAAATCGAAGATTTCTGAAAGGGGTACCCCTTTGGTGAATTGGAGATTTCACTAATTTCTCCGAAATGTATTACCCTCGTGTTCAACTCGTTCGATATTTTTCCCCAAGAGATCTCATGGGTAAGTGAATATATTGGAGTCGAAACGGTGCCTTAAGTCAACATTTCAAAAAAAATTCCCCTTTTTGAGAGCAATTTTCGCAAGTTTTTTCCTTATGTTCGTTCATCTCTCAGTATCTTGAGTGTATCGCCCTCTACACACCTCGCATGTGCCCGAAATTTTATACATAGCACCCTAAGACATAGGGCTAAAAATTTTGTGCCCATGACCCTCGCATATTCTTTAGTATTCACTATCAAAACATTGCTCGAAACCATATTAGAGAAATCGAAGATTTCTGAAAGGGGTACCCCTTTGGTGAATTGGAGATTTAAATAATTTCTCCGAAATGTATAACCCTAGTGTTCAACTCGTTCGATATTTTTCCCCAAGAGATCTCATGGGTAAATGAATATATTGGAGTGGAAACGGAGACTTAAGTCAACATTTCAAAAAAAATTCCCCTTTTTGAGAGCAATTTTCGCAAGTATTTTCCTTATGTTCGTTCATATCTCAGTATCTTGAACGTATCGCCCTCTACACACCTCGGATGTGCACGAAATTTTATACATAGAACCCTAAGACATAGGGCTACAAATTTTGTTCCCATGACCCTCGCATATTCTTTAGTATTCACTATCAAAACATTGCTCGAAACCATATTAGAGAAATCGAAGATTTCTGAAAGGGGTACCCCGTTGGTGAATTGGAGATTTCACTAATTTCTCTGAAATGTATAACCCTCGTGTTCAACTCGTTCGATATTTTTCCCCAAGAGATCTCATGGGTAAATGAATATATTGGAGTGGAAACGGAGACTGAAGTCAACATTTCAAAAAAAATTCCCCCTTTTGAGGGCAATTTTCGCAAGTTTTTTCCTTATGTTCGTTCATGTCTTAGTATTTTGAGTGTATCGCCCTCTACACACCTCGGATGTGCACGAAATTTAATACATAGAACCCTAAGACATAGGGCTAAAAATTTTGTGCCCATGACCCTCGCATATTCTTTAGTATTCACTATCAAAACATTGCTCGAAACCATATTAGAGAAATCGAAGATTTCTGAAAGGGGTACCCCTTTGGTGAATTGGAGATTTCACTAATTTCTCCGAAATGTATTACCCTCGTGTTCAACTAGTGCGATATTTTTCCCCAAGAGATCTCATGGGTAAATAAATATATTGGAGTGAAAACGGAGACTTAAGTCAACATTTCAAAAAAAATTCCCCTTTTTGAGGGCAATTTTCGCAAGTTTTTTCCTTATGTTCGTTCATCTCTCAGTATCTTGACTGTATCGCCCTCTACACACCTCGTATGTGCACGAAATTTTATACATAGAACCCTAAGACATAGGGCTACAAATTTTGTTCCCATGACCCTCGCATATTCTTTAGTATTCACTATCAAAACATTGCTCGAAACCATATAAGAGAAATCGAAGATTTCTGAAAGGGGTACCCCTTTGGTGAATTGGAGATTTCACTAATTTCTCCGAAATGTATTACCCTCGTGTTCAACTCGTTCGATATTTTTCCCCAAGAGATCTCATGGGTAAATGAATATATTGGAGTCGAAACGGTGCCTTAAGTCAACATTTCAAAAAAAATTCCCCTTTTTGAGAGCAATTTTCGCAAGTTTTTTCCTTATGTTCGTTCATCTCTCAGTATCTTGACTGTATCGCCCTCTACACACCTCGCATGTGCCCGAAATTTTATACATAGCACCCTAAGACATAGGGCTACAAATTTTGTTCCCATGACCCTCGCATATTCTTTAGTATTCACTATCAAAACATTGCTCGAAACCATATAAGAGAAATCGAAGATTTCTGAAAGGGGTACCCCTTTGGTGAATTGGAGATTTCACTAATTTCTCCGAAATGTATTACCCTCGTGTTCAACTCGTTCGATATTTTTCCCCAAGAGATCTCATGGGTAAATGAATATATTGGAGTGGAAACGGTGCCTTAAGTCAACATTTCAAAAAAAATTCCCCTTGTTGAGAGCAATTTTCGCAAGTTTTTTCCTTATGTTCGTTCATCTCTCAGTATCTTGAGTGTATCGCCCTCTACACACCTCGCATGTGCCCGAAATTTTATACATAGCACCCTAAGACATAGGGCTAAAAATTTTGTGCCCATGACCCTCGCATATTCTTTAGTATTCACTATCAAAACATTGCTCGAAACCATATTAGAGAAATCGAAGATTTCTGAAAGGGGTACCCCTTTGGAGAATTGGAGATTTCACTAATTTCTCCGAAATGTATTACCCTCGTGTTCAACTCGTTCGATATTTTTCCCCAAGAGATCTCATGGGTAAATAAATATATTGGAGTGGAAACGGAGACTTAAGACAACATTTCAAAAAAAATTCCCCTTTTTTAGAGCAATTTTCGCAAGTTTTTTCCTTATGTTCGTTCATGTCTTAGTATTTTGAGTGTATCGCCCTCTACACACCTCGCATGTGCACGAAATTTTATACATAGAACCCTAAGACATAGGGCTATGAATTTTGTGCCCATGACCCTGGCATATTCTTTAGTATTCACTATCAAAACATTGCTCGAAACCATATAAGAGAAATCGAAGATTTCTGAAAGGCGTACCCCTTTGGTGAATTGGAGATTTCAATAATTTCTCCGAAATATATTACCCTCGTGTTCAACTCGTTCGATATTTCTCCCCAAGAGATCTCATGGATAAATGAATATATTGGAGTCGAAACGGAGACTTAAGTCAACATTTCAAAAAAAATTCCCCTTTTTGAGTGCAATTTTCGCAAGTTTTTTCCTTATGTTCGTTCATCTCTCAGTATCTTGACTGTATCGCCCTCTACACACCTCGTATGTGCACGAAATTTTATACATAGAACCCTAAGGCATAGGGCTACAAATTTTGTTCCCATGACCCTCGCATATTCTTTAGTATTCACTATCAAAAAATTGCTCGAAACCATATAAGAGAAATCGAAGATTTCTGAAAGGGGTACCCCTTTGGTGAATTGGAGATTTCACTAATTTCTCCGAAATGTATTACCCTCGTGTTCAACTCGTTCGATATTTTTCCCCAAGAGATCTCATGGGTAAATGAATATATTGGAGTCGAAACGGTGCCTTAAGTCAACATTTCAAAAAAAATTCCCCTTTTTGAGAGCAATTTTCGCAAGTTTTTTCCTTATGTTCGTTCATCTCTCAGTATCTTGACTGTATCGCCCTCTACACACCTCGCATGTGCCCGAAATTTTATACATAGCACCCTAAGACATAGGGCTACAAATTTTGTTCCCATGACCCTCGCATATTCTTTAGTATTCACTATCAAAACATTGCTCGAAACCATATAAGAGAAATCGAAGATTTCTGAAAGGGGTACCCCTTTGGTGAATTGGAGATTTCACTAATTTCTCCGAAATGTATTACCCTCGTGTTCAACTCGTTCGATATTTTTCCCCAAGAGATCTCATGGGTAAGTGAATATATTGGAGTCGAAACGGTGCCTTAAGTCAACATTTCAAAAAAAATTCCCCTTTTTGAGAGCAATTTTCGCAAGTTTTTTCCTTATGTTCGTTCATCTCTCAGTATCTTGAGTGTATCGCCCTCTACACACCTCGCATGTGCCCGAAATTTTATACATAGCACCCTAAGACATAGGGCTAAAAATTTTGTGCCCATGACCCTCGCATATTCTTTAGTATTCACTATCAAAACATTGCTCGAAACCATATTAGAGAAATCGAAGATTTCTGAAAGGGGTACCCCTTTGGTGAATTGGAGATTTAAATAATTTCTCCGAAATGTATAACCCTAGTGTTCAACTCGTTCGATATTTTTCCCCAAGAGATCTCATGGGTAAATGAATATATTGGAGTGGAAACGGAGACTTAAGTCAACATTTCAAAAAAAATTCCCCTTTTTGAGAGCAATTTTCGCAAGTATTTTCCTTATGTTCGTTCATATCTCAGTATCTTGAACGTATCGCCCTCTACACACCTCGGATGTGCACGAAATTTTATACATAGAACCCTAAGACATAGGGCTACAAATTTTGTTCCCATGACCCTCGCATATTCTTTAGTATTCACTATCAAAACATTGCTCGAAACCATATTAGAGAAATCGAAGATTTCTGAAAGGGGTACCCCGTTGGTGAATTGGAGATTTCACTAATTTCTCTGAAATGTATAACCCTCGTGTTCAACTCGTTCGATATTTTTCCCCAAGAGATCTCATGGGTAAATGAATATATTGGAGTGGAAACGGAGACTGAAGTCAACATTTCAAAAAAAATTCCCCCTTTTGAGGGCAATTTTCGCAAGTTTTTTCCTTATGTTCGTTCATGTCTTAGTATTTTGAGTGTATCGCCCTCTACACACCTCGGATGTGCACGAAATTTAATACATAGAACCCTAAGACATAGGGCTAAAAATTTTGTGCCCATGACCCTCGCATATTCTTTAGTATTCACTATCAAAACATTGCTCGAAACCATATTAGAGAAATCGAAGATTTCTGAAAGGGGTACCCCTTTGGTGAATTGGAGATTTCACTAATTTCTCCGAAATGTATTACCCTCGTGTTCAACTAGTGCGATATTTTTCCCCAAGAGATCTCATGGGTAAATAAATATATTGGAGTGAAAACGGAGACTTAAGTCAACATTTCAAAAAAAATTCCCCTTTTTGAGGGCAATTTTCGCAAGTTTTTTCCTTATGTTCGTTCATCTCTCAGTATCTTGACTGTATCGCCCTCTACACACCTCGTATGTGCACGAAATTTTATACATAGAACCCTAAGACATAGGGCTACAAATTTTGTTCCCATGACCCTCGCATATTCTTTAGTATTCACTATCAAAACATTGCTCGAAACCATATAAGAGAAATCGAAGATTTCTGAAAGGGGTACCCCTTTGGTGAATTGGAGATTTCACTAATTTCTCCGAAATGTATTACCCTCGTGTTCAACTCGTTCGATATTTTTCCCCAAGAGATCTCATGGGTAAATGAATATATTGGAGTCGAAACGGTGCCTTAAGTCAACATTTCAAAAAAAATTCCCCTTTTTGAGAGCAATTTTCGCAAGTTTTTTCCTTATGTTCGTTCATCTCTCAGTATCTTGACTGTATCGCCCTCTACACACCTCGCATGTGCCCGAAATTTTATACATAGCACCCTAAGACATAGGGCTACAAATTTTGTTCCCATGACCCTCGCATATTCTTTAGTATTCACTATCAAAACATTGCTCGAAACCATATAAGAGAAATCGAAGATTTCTGAAAGGGGTACCCCTTTGGTGAATTGGAGATTTCACTAATTTCTCCGAAATGTATTACCCTCGTGTTCAACTCGTTCGATATTTTTCCCCAAGAGATCTCATGGGTAAATGAATATATTGGAGTGGAAACGGTGCCTTAAGTCAACATTTCAAAAAAAATTCCCCTTGTTGAGAGCAATTTTCGCAAGTTTTTTCCTTATGTTCGTTCATCTCTCAGTATCTTGAGTGTATCGCCCTCTACACACCTCGCATGTGCCCGAAATTTTATACATAGCACCCTAAGACATAGGGCTAAAAATTTTGTGCCCATGACCCTCGCATATTCTTTAGTATTCACTATCAAAACATTGCTCGAAACCATATTAGAGAAATCGAAGATTTCTGAAAGGGGTACCCCTTTGGAGAATTGGAGATTTCACTAATTTCTCCGAAATGTATTACCCTCGTGTTCAACTCGTTCGATATTTTTCCCCAAGAGATCTCATGGGTAAATAAATATATTGGAGTGGAAACGGAGACTTAAGACAACATTTCAAAAAAAATTCCCCTTTTTTAGAGCAATTTTCGCAAGTTTTTTCCTTATGTTCGTTCATGTCTTAGTATTTTGAGTGTATCGCCCTCTACACACCTCGCATGTGCACGAAATTTTATACATAGAACCCTAAGACATAGGGCTATGAATTTTGTGCCCATGACCCTGGCATATTCTTTAGTATTCACTATCAAAACATTGCTCGAAACCATATAAGAGAAATCGAAGATTTCTGAAAGGCGTACCCCTTTGGTGAATTGGAGATTTCAATAATTTCTCCGAAATATATTACCCTCGTGTTCAACTCGTTCGATATTTCTCCCCAAGAGATCTCATGGATAAATGAATATATTGGAGTCGAAACGGAGACTTAAGTCAACATTTCAAAAAAAATTCCCCTTTTTGAGTGCAATTTTCGCAAGTTTTTTCCTTATGTTCGTTCATCTCTCAGTATCTTGACTGTATCGCCCTCTACACACCTCGTATGTGCACGAAATTTTATACATAGAACCCTAAGACATAGGGCTACAAATTTTGTTCCCATGACCCTCGCATATTCTTTAGTATTCACTATCAAAAAATTGCTCGAAACCATATAAGAGAAATCGAAGATTTCTGAAAGGGGTACCCCTTTGGTGAATTGGAGATTTCACTAATTTCTCCGAAATGTATTACCCTCGTGTTCAACTCGTTCGATATTTTTCCCCAAGAGATCTCATGGGTAAATGAATATATTGGAGTCGAAACGGTGCCTTAAGTCAACATTTCAAAAAAAATTCCCCTTTTTGAGAGCAATTTTCGCAAGTTTTTTCCTTATGTTCGTTCATCTCTCAGTATCTTGACTGTATCGCCCTCTACACACCTCGCATGTGCCCGAAATTTTATACATAGCACCCTAAGACATAGGGCTACAAATTTTGTTCCCATGACCCTCGCATATTCTTTAGTATTCACTATCAAAACATTGCTCGAAACCATATAAGAGAAATCGAAGATTTCTGAAAGGGGTACCCCTTTGGTGAATTGGAGATTTCACTAATTTCTCCGAAATGTATTACCCTCGTGTTCAACTCGTTCGATATTTTTCCCCAAGAGATCTCATGGGTAAGTGAATATATTGGAGTCGAAACGGTGCCTTAAGTCAACATTTCAAAAAAAATTCCCCTTTTTGAGAGCAATTTTCGCAAGTTTTTTCCTTATGTTCGTTCATCTCTCAGTATCTTGACTGTATCGCCCTCTACACACCTCGCATGTGCCCGAAATTTTATACATAGCACCCTAAGACATAGGGCTACAAATTTTGTTCCCATGACCCTCGCATATTCTTTAGTATTCACTATCAAAACATTGCTCGAAACCATATAAGAGAAATCGAAGATTTCTGAAAGGGGTACCCCTTTGGTGAATTGGAGATTTCACTAATTTCTCCGAAATGTATTACCCTCGTGTTCAACTCGTTCGATATTTTTCCCCAAGAGATCTCATGGGTAAGTGAATATATTGGAGTCGAAACGGTGCCTTAAGTCAACATTTCAAAAAAAATTCCCCTTTTTGAGAGCAATTTTCGCAAGTTTTTTCCTTATGTTCGTTCATCTCTCAGTATCTTGAGTGTATCGCCCTCTACACACCTCGCATGTGCCCGAAATTTTATACATAGCACCCTAAGACATAGGGCTAAAAATTTTGTGCCCATGACCCTCGCATATTCTTTAGTATTCACTATCAAAACATTGCTCGAAACCATATTAGAGAAATCGAAGATTTCTGAAAGGGGTACCCCTTTGGTGAATTGGAGATTTAAATAATTTCTCCGAAATGTATAACCCTAGTGTTCAACTCGTTCGATATTTTTCCCCAAGAGATCTCATGGGTAAATGAATATATTGGAGTGGAAACGGAGACTTAAGTCAACATTTCAAAAAAAATTCCCCTTTTTGAGAGCAATTTTCGCAAGTATTTTCCTTATGTTCGTTCATATCTCAGTATCTTGAACGTATCGCCCTCTACACACCTCGGATGTGCACGAAATTTAATACATAGAACCCTAAGACATAGGGCTACAAATTTTGTGCCCATGACCCTCGCATATTCTTTAGTATTCACTATCAAAACATTGCTCGAAACCATATTAGAGAAATCGAAGATTTCTGAAAGGGGTACCCCTTTGGTGAATTGGAGATTTCACTAATTTCTCCGAAATGTATTACCCTCGTGTTCAACTCGTTCGATATTTTTCCCCAAGAGATCTCATGGGTAAATAAATATATTGGAGTGGAAACGGAGACTTAAGTCAACATTTCAAAAAAAATTCCCCTTTTTGAGGGCAATTTTCGCAAGTTTTTTCCTTATGTTCGTTCATATCTCAGTATCTTGAACGTATCGCCCTCTACACACCTCGGATGTGCACGAAATTTAATACATAGAACCCAAGACATAGGGCTACAAATTTTGTTCCCATGACCCTCGCATATTCTTTAGTATTCACTATCAAAACATTGCTCGAAACCATATAAGAGAAATCGAAGATTTCTGAAAGGGGTAACCCTTTGGAGAATTGGAGATTTCACTAATATCTCCGAAATGTATTACCCTCGTGTTCAACTCGTTCGATATTTTTCCCCAAGAGATCTCATGGGTAAATAAATATATTGGAGTGGAAACGGAGACTTAAGACAACATTTCAAAAAAAATTCCCCTTTTTTAGAGCAATTTTCGCAAGTTTTTTCCTTATGTTCGTTCATCTCTCAGTATCTTGACTGTATCGCCCTCTACACAACTCGCATGTGCACGAAATTTTATACATAGAACCCTAAGACATAGGGCTACAAATTTTGTTCCCATGACCCTCGCATATTCTTTAGTATTCACTATCAAAACATTGCTCGAAACCATATTAGAGAAATCGAAGATTTCTGAAAGGGGTACCCCTTTGGTGAATTGGAGATTTCACTAATTTCTCCGAAATGTATAACCCTCGTGTTCAACTCGTTCGATATTTTTCCCCAAGAGATCTCATGGGTAAATGAATATATTGGAGTGGAAACGGAGACTTAAGTCAACATTTCAAAAAAAATTCCCCCTTTTGAGGGCAATTTTCGCAAGTTTTTTCCTTATGTTCGTTCATGTCTCAGTATCTTGAACGTATCGCCCTCTACACACCTCGCATGTGCACGAAATTTTATACATAGAACCCTAAGACATAGGGCTACAAATTTTGTGCCCATGACCCTCGCATATTCTTTAGTATTCACTATCAAAACATTGCTCGAAACCATATAAGAGAAATCGAAGATTTCTGAAAGGGGTAACCCTTTGGAGAATTGGAGATTTCACTAATTTCTCCGAAATGTATTACCCTCGTGTTCAACTCGTTCGATATTTTTCCCCAAGAGATCTCATGGGTTAATAAATATATTGGAGTGGAAACGGAGACTTAAGACAACATTTCAAAAAAAATTCCCCTTTTTTAGAGCAATTTTCGCAAGTTTTTTCCTTATGTTCGTTCATCTCTCAGTATCTTGACTGTATCGCCCTCTACACACCTCGCATGTGCACGAAATTTTATACATAGAACCCTAAGACATAGGGCTACAAATTTTGTTCCCATGACCCTCGCATATTCTTTAGTATTCACTATCAAAACATTGCTCGAAACCATATTAGAGAAATCGAAGATTTCTGAAAGGGGTACCCCTTTGGTGAATTGGAGATTTCACTAATTTCTCCGAAATGTATAACCCTCGTGTTCAACTCGTTCGATATTTTTCCCCAAGAGATCTCATGGGTAAATGAATATATTGGAGTGGAAACGGAGACTTAAGTCAACATTTCAAAAAAAATTCCCCCTTTTGAGGGCAATTTTCGCAAGTTTTTTCCTTATGTTCGTTCATATCTCAGTATCTTGAACGTATCGCCCTCTACACACCTCGGATGTGCACGAAATTTAATACATAGAACCCAAGACATAGGGCTACAAATTTTGTTCCCATGACCCTCGCATATTCTTTAGTATTCACTATCAAAACATTGCTCGAAACCATATAAGAGAAATCGAAGATTTCTGAAAGGGGTAACCCTTTGGAGAATTGGAGATTTCACTAATATCTCCGAAATGTATTACCCTCGTGTTCAACTCGTTCGATATTTTTCCCCAAGAGATCTCATGGGTAAATAAATATATTGGAGTGGAAACGGAGACTTAAGACAACATTTCAAAAAAAATTCCCCTTTTTTAGAGCAATTTTCGCAAGTTTTTTCCTTATGTTCGTTCATCTCTCAGTATCTTGACTGTATCGCCCTCTACACAACTCGCATGTGCACGAAATTTTATACATAGAACCCTAAGACATAGGGCTACAAATTTTGTTCCCATGACCCTCGCATATTCTTTAGTATTCACTATCAAAACATTGCTCGAAACCATATTAGAGAAATCGAAGATTTCTGAAAGGGGTACCCCTTTGGTGAATTGGAGATTTCACTAATTTCTCCGAAATGTATAACCCTCGTGTTCAACTCGTTCGATATTTTTCCCCAAGAGATCTCATGGGTAAATGAATATATTGGAGTGGAAACGGAGACTTAAGTCAACATTTCAAAAAAAATTCCCCCTTTTGAGGGCAATTTTCGCAAGTTTTTTCCTTATGTTCGTTCATGTCTCAGTATCTTGAACGTATCGCCCTCTACACACCTCGCATGTGCACGAAATTTTATACATAGAACCCTAAGACATAGGGCTACAAATTTTGTGCCCATGACCCTCGCATATTCTTTAGTATTCACTATCAAAACATTGCTCGAAACCATATAAGAGAAATCGAAGATTTCTGAAAGGGGTAACCCTTTGGAGAATTGGAGATTTCACTAATTTCTCCGAAATGTATTACCCTCGTGTTCAACTCGTTCGATATTTTTCCCCAAGAGATCTCATGGGTTAATAAATATATTGGAGTGGAAACGGAGACTTAAGACAACATTTCAAAAAAAATTCCCCTTTTTTAGAGCAATTTTCGCAAGTTTTTTCCTTATGTTCGTTCATCTCTCAGTATCTTGACTGTATCGCCCTCTACACACCTCGCATGTGCACGAAATTTTATACATAGAACCCTAAGACATAGGGCTACAAATTTTGTTCCCATGACCCTCGCATATTCTTTAGTATTCACTATCAAAACATTGCTCGAAACCATATTAGAGAAATCGAAGATTTCTGAAAGGGGTACCCCTTTGGTGAATTGGAGATTTCACTAATTTCTCCGAAATGTATAACCCTCGTGTTCAACTCGTTCGATATTTTTCCCCAAGAGATCTCATGGGTAAATGAATATATTGGAGTGGAAACGGAGACTTAAGTCAACATTTCAAAAAAAATTCCCCCTTTTGAGGGCAATTTTCGCAAGTTTTTTCCTTATGTTCGTTCATGTCTTAGTATTTTGAGTGTATCGCCCTCTACACACCTCGCATGTGCACGAAATTTTATACATAGAACCCTAAGACATAGGGCTACAAATTTTGTGCCCATGACCCTCGCATATTCTTTAGTATTCACTATCAAAACATTGCTCGAAACCATATAAGAGAAATCGAAGATTTCTGAAAGGGGTAACCCTTTGGAGAATTGGAGATTTCACTAATTTCTCCGAAATGTATTACCCTCGTGTTCAACTCGTTCGATATTTTTCCCCAAGAGATCTCATGGGTAAATAAATATATTGGAGTGGAAACGGAGACTTAAGACAACATTTCAAAAAAAATTCCCCTTTTTTAGAGCAATTTTCGCAAGTTTTTTCCTTATGTTCGTTCATCTCTCAGTATCTTGACTGTATCGCCCTCTACACACCTCGCATGTGCACGAAATTTTATACATAGAACCCTAAGACATAGGGCTACAAATTTTGTTCCCATGACCCTCGCATATTCTTTAGTATTCACTATCAAAACATTGCTCGAAACCATATTAGAGAAATCGAAGATTTCTGAAAGGGGTACCCCTTTGGTGAATTGGAGATTTCACTAATTTCTCCGAAATGTATTACCCTCGTGTTCAACTCGTTCGATATTTTTCCCCAAGAGATCTCATGGGTAAATGAATATATTGGAGTGGAAACGGAGACTTAAGTCAACATTTCAAAAAAAATTCCCCCTTTTGAGGGCAATTTTCGCAAGTTTTTTCCTTATGTTCGTTCATCTCTCAGTATCTTGACTGTATCGCCCTCTACACACCTCGCATGTGCCCGAAATTTTATACATAGCACCCTAAGACATAGGGCTACAAATTTTGTTCCCATGACCCTCGCATATTCTTTAGTATTCACTATCAAAACATTGCTCGAAACCATATAAGAGAAATCGAAGATTTCTGAAAGGGGTACCCCTTTGGTGAATTGGAGATTTCACTAATTTCTCCGAAATGTATTACCCTCGTGTTCAACTCGTTCGATATTTTTCCCCAAGAGATCTCATGGGTAAGTGAATATATTGGAGTCGAAACGGTGCCTTAAGTCAACATTTCAAAAAAAATTCCCCTTTTTGAGAGCAATTTTCGCAAGTTTTTTCCTTATGTTCGTTCATCTCTCAGTATCTTGACTGTATCGCCCTCTACACACCTCGCATGTGCCCGAAATTTTATACATAGCACCCTAAGACATAGGGCTACAAATTTTGTTCCCATGACCCTCGCATATTCTTTAGTATTCACTATCAAAACATTGCTCGAAACCATATAAGAGAAATCGAAGATTTCTGAAAGGGGTACCCCTTTGGTGAATTGGAGATTTCACTAATTTCTCCGAAATGTATTACCCTCGTGTTTAACTCATTCGATATTTTTCCCCAAGAGATCTCATGGGTAAATGAATATATTGGAGTGGAAACGGTGCCTTAAGTCAACATTTCAAAAAAAATTCCCCTTGTTGAGAGCAATTTTCGCAAGTTTTTTCCTTATGTTCGTTCATCTCTCAGTATCTTGAGTGTATCGCCCTCTACACACCTCGCATGTGCCCGAAATTTTATACATAGCACCCTAAGACATAGGGCTAAAAATTTTGTGCCCATGACCCTCGCATATTCTTTAGTATTCACTATCAAAACATTGCTCGAAACCATATTAGAGAAATCGAAGATTTCTGAAAGGGGTACCCCTTTGGTGAATTGGAGATTTAAATAATTTCTCCGAAATGTATAACCCTAGTGTTCAACTCGTTCGATATTTTTCCCCAAGAGATCTCATGGGTAAATGAATATATTGGAGTGGAAACGGAGACTTAAGTCAACATTTCAAAAAAAATTCCCCTTTTTGAGAGCAGTTTTCGCAAGTATTTTCCTTATGTTCGTTCATATCTCAGTATCTTGAACGTATCGCCCTCTACACACCTCGGATGTGCACGAAATTTAATACATAGAACCCTACAACATAGGGCTACAAATTTTGTGCCCATGACCCTCGCATATTCTTTAGTATTCACTATCAAAACATTGCTCGAAACCATATTAGAGAAATCGAAGATTTCTGAAAGGGGTACCCCTTTGGTGAATTGGAGATTTCACTAATTTCTCCGAAATGTATTACCCTCGTGTTCAACTCGTTCGATATTTTTCCCCAAGAGATCTCATGGGTAAATGAATATATTGGAGTGGAAACGGAGACTTAAGTCAACATTTCAAAAAAAATTCCCCCTTTTGAGGGCAATTTTCGCAAGTTTTTTCCTTATGTTCGTTCATCTCTCAGTATCTTGACTGTATCGCCCTCTACACACCTCGCATGTGCCCGAAATTTTATACATAGCACCCTAAGACATAGGGCTACAAATTTTGTTCCCATGACCCTCGCATATTCTTTAGTATTCACTATCAAAACATTGCTCGAAACCATATAAGAGAAATCGAAGATTTCTGAAAGGGGTACCCCTTTGGTGAATTGGAGATTTCACTAATTTCTCCGAAATGTATTACCCTCGTGTTTAACTCATTCGATATTTTTCCCCAAGAGATCTCATGGGTAAATGAATATATTGGAGTGGAAACGGTGCCTTAAGTCAACATTTCAAAAAAAATTCCCCTTGTTGAGAGCAATTTTCGCAAGTTTTTTCCTTATGTTCGTTCATCTCTCAGTATCTTGAGTGTATCGCCCTCTACACACCTCGCATGTGCCCGAAATTTTATACATAGCACCCTAAGACATAGGGCTAAAAATTTTGTGCCCATGACCCTCGCATATTCTTTAGTATTCACTATCAAAACATTGCTCGAAACCATATTAGAGAAATCGAAGATTTCTGAAAGGGGTACCCCTTTGGTGAATTGGAGATTTCACTAATTTCTCCGAAATGTATTACCCTCGTGTTCAACTCGTTCGATATTTTTCCCCAAGAGATCTCATGGGTAAATGAATATATTGGAGTGGAAACGGAGACTTAAGTCAACATTTCAAAAAAAATTCCCCCTTTTGAGGGCAATTTTCGCAAGTTTTTTCCTTATGTTCGTTCATCTCTCAGTATCTTGACTGTATCGCCCTCTACACACCTCGCATGTGCCCGAAATTTTATACATAGCACCCTAAGACATAGGGCTACAAATTTTGTTCCCATGACCCTCGCATATTCTTTAGTATTCACTATCAAAACATTGCTCGAAACCATATAAGAGAAATCGAAGATTTCTGAAAGGGGTACCCCTTTGGTGAATTGGAGATTTCACTAATTTCTCCGAAATGTATTACCCTCGTGTTTAACTCATTCGATATTTTTCCCCAAGAGATCTCATGGGTAAATGAATATATTGGAGTGGAAACGGTGCCTTAAGTCAACATTTCAAAAAAAATTCCCCTTGTTGAGAGCAATTTTCGCAAGTTTTTTCCTTATGTTCGTTCATCTCTCAGTATCTTGAGTGTATCGCCCTCTACACACCTCGCATGTGCCCGAAATTTTATACATAGCACCCTAAGACATAGGGCTAAAAATTTTGTGCCCATGACCCTCGCATATTCTTTAGTATTCACTATCAAAACATTGCTCGAAACCATATTAGAGAAATCGAAGATTTCTGAAAGGGGTACCCCTTTGGTGAATTGGAGATTTAAATAATTTCTCCGAAATGTATAACCCTAGTGTTCAACTCGTTCGATATTTTTCCCCAAGAGATCTCATGGGTAAATGAATATATTGGAGTGGAAACGGAGACTTAAGTCAACATTTCAAAAAAAATTCCCCTTTTTGAGAGCAGTTTTCGCAAGTATTTTCCTTATGTTCGTTCATATCTCAGTATCTTGAACGTATCGCCCTCTACACACCTCGGATGTGCACGAAATTTAATACATAGAACCCTAAAACATAGGGCTACAAATTTTGTGCCCATGACCCTCGCATATTCTTTAGTATTCACTATCAAAACATTGCTCGAAACCATATTAGAGAAATCGAAGATTTCTGAAAGGGGTACCCCTTTGGTGAATTGGAGATTTCACTAATTTCTCCGAAATGTATTACCCTCGTGTTCAACTCGTTCGATATTTTTCCCCAAGAGATCTCATGGGTAAATGAATATATTGGAGTGGAAACGGAGACTTAAGTCAACATTTCAAAAAAAATTCCCCCTTTTGAGGGCAATTTTCGCAAGTTTTTTCCTTATGTTCGTTCATCTCTCAGTATCTTGACTGTATCGCCCTCTACACACCTCGCATGTGCCCGAAATTTTATACATAGCACCCTAAGACATAGGGCTACAAATTTTGTTCCCATGACCCTCGCATATTCTTTAGTATTCACTATCAAAACATTGCTCGAAACCATATAAGAGAAATCGAAGATTTCTGAAAGGGGTACCCCTTTGGTGAATTGGAGATTTCACTAATTTCTCCGAAATGTATTACCCTCGTGTTCAACTCGTTCGATATTTTTCCCCAAGAGATCTCATGGGTAAGTGAATATATTGGAGTCGAAACGGTGCCTTAAGTCAACATTTCAAAAAAAATTCCCCTTTTTGAGAGCAATTTTCGCAAGTTTTTTCCTTATGTTCGTTCATCTCTCAGTATCTTGACTGTATCGCCCTCTACACACCTCGCATGTGCCCGAAATTTTATACATAGCACCCTAAGACATAGGGCTACAAATTTTGTTCCCATGACCCTCGCATATTCTTTAGTATTCACTATCAAAACATTGCTCGAAACCATATAAGAGAAATCGAAGATTTCTGAAAGGGGTACCCCTTTGGTGAATTGGAGATTTCACTAATTTCTCCGAAATGTATTACCCTCGTGTTTAACTCATTCGATATTTTTCCCCAAGAGATCTCATGGGTAAATGAATATATTGGAGTGGAAACGGTGCCTTAAGTCAACATTTCAAAAAAAATTCCCCTTGTTGAGAGCAATTTTCGCAAGTTTTTTCCTTATGTTCGTTCATCTCTCAGTATCTTGAGTGTATCGCCCTCTACACACCTCGCATGTGCCCGAAATTTTATACATAGCACCCTAAGACATAGGGCTAAAAATTTTGTGCCCATGACCCTCGCATATTCTTTAGTATTCACTATCAAAACATTGCTCGAAACCATATTAGAGAAATCGAAGATTTCTGAAAGGGGTACCCCTTTGGTGAATTGGAGATTTAAATAATTTCTCCGAAATGTATAACCCTAGTGTTCAACTCGTTCGATATTTTTCCCCAAGAGATCTCATGGGTAAATGAATATATTGGAGTGGAAACGGAGACTTAAGTCAACATTTCAAAAAAAATTCCCCTTTTTGAGAGCAGTTTTCGCAAGTATTTTCCTTATGTTCGTTCATATCTCAGTATCTTGAACGTATCGCCCTCTACACACCTCGGATGTGCACGAAATTTAATACATAGAACCCTAAAACATAGGGCTACAAATTTTGTGCCCATGACCCTCGCATATTCTTTAGTATTCACTATCAAAACATTGCTCGAAACCATATTAGAGAAATCGAAGATTTCTGAAAGGGGTACCCCTTTGGTGAATTGGAGATTTCACTAATTTCTCCGAAATGTATTACCCTCGTGTTCAACTCGTTCGATATTTTTCCCCAAGAGATCTCATGGGTAAATAAATATATTGGAGTGGAAACGGAGACTTAAGTCAACATTTCAAAAAAAATTCCCCTTTTTGAGGGCAATTTTCGCAAGTTTTTTCCTTATGTTCGTTCATCTCTCAGTATCTTGACTGTATCGCCCTCTACACACCTCGCATGTGCCCGAAATTTTATACATAGCACCCTAAGACATAGGGCTACAAATTTTGTGCCCATGACCCTCGCATATTCTTTAGTATTCACTATCAAAACACTGCTCGAAACCATATAAGAGAAATCGAAGATTTCTGAAAGGGGTACCCCTTTGGTGAATTGGAGATTTCACTAATTTGTCCGAAATGTATTACCCTCGTGTTCAACTCGTTCGATATTTTTCCCCAAGAGATCTCATGGGTAAATAAATATATTGGAGTTGAAACGGAGACTTAAGTCAACATTTCAAAAAAAATTCCCCTTTTTGAGAGCAATTTTCGCAAGTTTTTTCCTTATGTTCGTTCATATCTCTGTATCTTGGACGTATCGCCCTCTACACACCTCGCATGTGCACGAAATTTAATACATAGCACCCTAAGACATAGGGCTACAAATTTTGTGCCCATGACCCTCGCATATTCATTAGTATTCACTATCAAAACATTGCTCGAAACCATATAAGAGAAATCGAAGATTTCTGAAAGGGGTAACCCTTTGGAGAATTGGAGATTTCACTAATTTCTCCGAAATGTATTACCCTCGTGTTCAACTCGTTCGATATTTTTCCCCAAGAGATCTCATGGGTAAATAAATATATTGGAGTGGAAACGGAGACTTAAGACAACATTTCAAAAAAAATTCCCCTTTTTTAGAGCAATTTTCGCAAGTTTTTTCCTTATGTTCGTTCATCTCTCAGTATCTTGACTGTATCGCCCTCTACACACCTCGCATGTGCACGAAATTTTATACATAGAACCCTATGACATAGGGCTACAAATTTTGTTCCCATGACCCTCGCATATTCTTTAGTATTCACTATCAAAACATTGCTCGAAACCATATTAGAGAAATCGAAGATTTCTGAAAGGGGTACCCCTTTGGTGAATTGGAGATTTCACTAATTTCTCTGAAATGTATAACCCTCGTGTTCAACTCGTTCGATATTTTTCCCCAAGAGATCTCATGGGTAAATGAATATATTGGAGTGGAAACGGAGACTTAAGTCAACATTTCAAAAAAAATTCCCCCTTTTGAGGGCAATTTTCGCAAGTTTTTTCCTTATGTTCGTTCATGTCTTAGTATTTTGAGTGTATCGCCCTCTACACACCTCGCATGTGCACGAAATTTTATACATAGAACCCTAAGACATAGGGCTACAAATTTTGTGCCCATGACCCTCGCATATTCTTTAGTATTCACTATCAAAACATTGCTCGAAACCATATAAGAGAAATCGAAGATTTCTGAAAGGGGTAACCCTTTGGAGAATTGGAGATTTCACTAATTTCTCCGAAATGTATTACCCTCGTGTTCAACTCGTTCGATATTTTTCCCCAAGAGATCTCATGGGTAAATAAATATATTGGAGTGGAAACGGAGACTTAAGACAACATTTCAAAAAAAATTCCCCTTTTTTAGAGCAATTTTCGCAAGTTTTTTCCTTATGTTCGTTCATCTCTCAGTATCTTGACTGTATCGCCCTCTACACACCTCGCATGTGCACGAAATTTTATACATAGAACCCTAAGACATAGGGCTACAAATTTTGTTCCCATGACCCTCGCATATTCTTTAGTATTCACTATCAAAACATTGCTCGAAACCATATTAGAGAAATCGAAGATTTCTGAAAGGGGTACCCCTTTGGTGAATTGGAGATTTCACTAATTTCTCTGAAATGTATAACCCTCGTGTTCAACTCGTTCGATATTTTTCCCCAAGAGATCTCATGGGTAAATGAATATATTGGAGTGGAAACGGAGACTTAAGTCAACATTTCAAAAAAAATTCCCCTTTTTGAGGGCAATTTTCGCAAGTTTTTTCCTTATGTTCGTTCATATCTCAGTATCTTGAACGTATCGCCCTCTACACACCTCGGATGTGCACGAAATTTAATACATAGAACCCAAGACATAGGGCTACAAATTTTGTTCCCATGACCCTCGCATATTCTTTAGTATTCACTATCAAAACATTGCTCGAAACCATATAAGAGAAATCGAAGATTTCTGAAAGGGGTACCCCTTTGGTGAATTGGAGATTTCACTAATTTCTCCGAAATGTATTACCCTCGTGTTCAACTCGTTCGATATTTTTCCCCAAGAGATCTCATGGGTAAATAAATATATTGGAGTGGAAACGGAGACTTAAGTCAACATTTCAAAAAAAATTCCCCTTTTTCAGAGCAATTTTCGCAAGTTTTTTCCTTATGTTCGTTCATCTCTCAGTATCTTGACTGTATCGCCCTCTACACACCTCGCATGTGCACGAAATTTTATACATAGAACCCTATGACATAGGGCTACAAATTTTGTTCCCATGACCCTCGCATATTCTTTAGTATTCACTATCAAAACATTGCTCGAAACCATATTAGAGAAATCGAAGATTTCTGAAAGGGGTACCCCTTTGGTGAATTGGAGATTTCACTAATTTCTCTGAAATGTATAACCCTCGTGTTCAACTCGTTCGATATTTTTCCCCAAGAGATCTCATGGGTAAATGAATATATTGGAGTGGAAACGGAGACTTAAGTCAACATTTCAAAAAAAATTCCCCCTTTTGAGGGCAATTTTCGCAAGTTTTTTCCTTATGTTCGTTCATGTCTTAGTATTTTGAGTGTATCGCCCTCTACACACCTCGCATGTGCACGAAATTTTATACATAGAACCCTAAGACATAGGGCTACAAATTTTGTGCCCATGACCCTCGCATATTCTTTAGTATTCACTATCAAAACATTGCTCGAAACCATATAAGAGAAATCGAAGATTTCTGAAAGGGGTAACCCTTTGGAGAATTGGAGATTTCACTAATTTCTCCGAAATGTATTACCCTCGTGTTCAACTCGTTCGATATTTTTCCCCAAGAGATCTCATGGGTAAATAAATATATTGGAGTGGAAACGGAGACTTAAGACAACATTTCAAAAAAAATTCCCCTTTTTTAGAGCAATTTTCGCAAGTTTTTTCCTTATGTTCGTTCATCTCTCAGTATCTTGACTGTATCGCCCTCTACACACCTCGCATGTGCACGAAATTTTATACATAGAACCCTATGACATAGGGCTACAAATTTTGTTCCCATGACCCTCGCATATTCTTTAGTATTCACTATCAAAACATTGCTCGAAACCATATTAGAGAAATCGAAGATTTCTGAAAGGGGTACCCCTTTGGTGAATTGGAGATTTCACTAATTTCTCTGAAATGTATAACCCTCGTGTTCAACTCGTTCGATATTTTTCCCCAAGAGATCTCATGGGTAAATGAATATATTGGAGTGGAAACGGAGACTTAAGTCAACATTTCAAAAAAAATTCCCCCTTTTGAGGGCAATTTTCGCAAGTTTTTTCCTTATGTTCGTTCATGTCTTAGTATTTTGAGTGTATCGCCCTCTACACACCTCGCATGTGCACGAAATTTTATACATAGAACCCTAAGACATAGGGCTACAAATTTTGTGCCCATGACCCTCGCATATTCTTTAGTATTCACTATCAAAACATTGCTCGAAACCATATAAGAGAAATCGAAGATTTCTGAAAGGGGTAACCCTTTGGAGAATTGGAGATTTCACTAATTTCTCCGAAATGTATTACCCTCGTGTTCAACTCGTTCGATATTTTTCCCCAAGAGATCTCATGGGTAAATAAATATATTGGAGTGGAAACGGAGACTTAAGACAACATTTCAAAAAAAATTCCCCTTTTTTAGAGCAATTTTCGCAAGTTTTTTCCTTATGTTCGTTCATCTCTCAGTATCTTGACTGTATCGCCCTCTACACACCTCGCATGTGCACGAAATTTTATACATAGAACCCTAAGACATAGGGCTACAAATTTTGTTCCCATGACCCTCGCATATTCTTTAGTATTCACTATCAAAACATTGCTCGAAACCATATTAGAGAAATCGAAGATTTCTGAAAGGGGTACCCCTTTGGTGAATTGGAGATTTCACTAAATTCTCTGAAATGTATAACCCTCGTGTTCAACTCGTTCGATATTTTTCCCCAAGAGATCTCATGGGTAAATGAATATATTGGAGTGGAAACGGAGACTTAAGTCAACATTTCAAAAAAAATTCCCCTTTTTGAGGGCAATTTTCGCAAGTTTTTTCCTTATGTTCGTTCATATCTCAGTATCTTGAACGTATCGCCCTCTACACACCTCGGATGTGCACGAAATTTAATACATAGAACCCAAGACATAGGGCTACAAATTTTGTTCCCATGACCCTCGCATATTCTTTAGTATTCACTATCAAAACATTGCTCGAAACCATATAAGAGAAATCGAAGATTTCTGAAAGGGGTACCCCTTTGGTGAATTGGAGATTTCACTAATTTCTCCGAAATGTATTACCCTCGTGTTCAACTCGTTCGATATTTTTCCCCAAGAGATCTCATGGGTAAATAAATATATTGGAGTGGAAACGGAGACTTAAGTCAACATTTCAAAAAAAATTCCCCTTTTTCAGAGCAATTTTCGCAAGTTTTTTCCTTATGTTCGTTCATCTCTCAGTATCTTGACTGTATCGCCCTCTACACACCTCGCATGTGCACGAAATTTTATACATAGAACCCTATGACATAGGGCTACAAATTTTGTTCCCATGACCCTCGCATATTCTTTAGTATTCACTATCAAAACATTGCTCGAAACCATATTAGAGAAATCGAAGATTTCTGAAAGGGGTACCCCTTTGGTGAATTGGAGATTTCACTAATTTCTCTGAAATGTATAACCCTCGTGTTCAACTCGTTCGATATTTTTCCCCAAGAGATCTCATGGGTAAATGAATATATTGGAGTGGAAACGGAGACTTAAGTCAACATTTCAAAAAAAATTCCCCCTTTTGAGGGCAATTTTCGCAAGTTTTTTCCTTATGTTCGTTCATGTCTTAGTATTTTGAGTGTATCGCCCTCTACACACCTCGCATGTGCACGAAATTTTATACATAGAACCCTAAGACATAGGGCTACAAATTTTGTGCCCATGACCCTCGCATATTCTTTAGTATTCACTATCAAAACATTGCTCGAAACCATATAAGAGAAATCGAAGATTTCTGAAAGGGGTAACCCTTTGGAGAATTGGAGATTTCACTAATTTCTCCGAAATGTATTACCCTCGTGTTCAACTCGTTCGATATTTTTCCCCAAGAGATCTCATGGGTAAATAAATATATTGGAGTGGAAACGGAGACTTAAGACAACATTTCAAAAAAAATTCCCCTTTTTTAGAGCAATTTTCGCAAGTTTTTTCCTTATGTTCGTTCATCTCTCAGTATCTTGACTGTATCGCCCTCTACACACCTCGCATGTGCACGAAATTTTATACATAAAACCCTAAGACATAGGGCTACAAATTTTGTTCCCATGACCCTCGCATATTCTTTAGTATTCACTATCAAAACATTGCTCGAAACCATATTAGAGAAATCGAAGATTTCTGAAAGGGGTACCCCTTTGGTGAATTGGAGATTTCACTAATTTCTCTGAAATGTATAACCCTCGTGTTCAACTCGTTCGATATTTTTCCCCAAGAGATCTCATGGGTAAATGAATATATTGGAGTGGAAACGGAGACTTAAGTCAACATTTCAAAAAAAATTCCCCTTTTTGAGGGCAATTTTCGCAAGTTTTTTCCTTATGTTCGTTCATATCTCAGTATCTTGAACGTATCGCCCTCTACACACCTCGGATGTGCACGAAATTTAATACATAGAACCCAAGACATAGGGCTACAAATTTTGTTCCCATGACCCTCGCATATTCTTTAGTATTCACTATCAAAACATTGCTCGAAACCATATAAGAGAAATCGAAGATTTCTGAAAGGGGTACCCCTTTGGTGAATTGGAGATTTCACTAATTTCTCCGAAATGTATTACCCTCGTGTTCAACTCGTTCGATATTTTTCCCCAAGAGATCTCATGGGTAAATAAATATATTGGAGTGGAAACGGAGACTTAAGTCAACATTTCAAAAAAAATTCCCCTTTTTCAGAGCAATTTTCGCAAGTTTTTTCCTTATGTTCGTTCATATCTCTGTATCTTGACTGTATCGCCCTCTACACACCTCGGATGTGCACGAAATTTAATACATAGAACCCTAAGACATAGGGCTACAAATTTTGTTCCCATGACCCTCGCATATTCTTTAGTATTCACTATCAAAACACTGCTCGAAACCATATAAGAGAAATCGAAGATTTCTGAAAGGGGTACCCCTTTGGTGAATTGGAGATTTCACTAATTTCTCCGAAATGTATTACCCTCGTGTTCAACTCGTTCGATATTTTTCCCCAAGAGATCTCATGGGTAAATAAATATATTGGAGTTGAAACGGAGACTTAAGTCAACATTTCAAAAAAAATTCCCCTTTTTGAGAGCAATTTTCGCAAGTTTTTTCCTTATGTTCGTTCATATCTCTGTATCTTGGACGTATCGCCCTCTACACACCTCGCATGTGCACGAAATTTAATACATAGCACCCTAAGACATAGGGCTACAAATTTTGTGCCCATGACCCTCGCATATTCTTTAGTATTCACTATCAAAACATTGCTCGAAACCATATAAGAGAAATCGAAGATTTCTGAAAGGGGTAACCCTTTGGAGAATTGGAGATTTCACTAATTTCTCCGAAATGTATTACCCTCGTGTTCAACTCGTTCGATATTTTTCCCCAAGAGATCTCATGGGTAAATAAATATATTGGAGTGGAAACGGAGACTTAAGACAACATTTCAAAAAAAATTCCCCTTTTTTAGAGCAATTTTCGCAAGTTTTTTCCTTATGTTCGTTCATCTCTCAGTATCTTGACTGTATCGCCCTCTACACACCTCGCATGTGCACGAAATTTTATACATAGAACCCTATGACATAGGGCTACAAATTTTGTTCCCATGACCCTCGCATATTCTTTAGTATTCACTATCAAAACATTGCTCGAAACCATATTAGAGAAATCGAAGATTTCTGAAAGGGGTACCCCTTTGGTGAATTGGAGATTTCACTAATTTCTCTGAAATGTATAACCCTCGTGTTCAACTCGTTCGATATTTTTCCCCAAGAGATCTCATGGGTAAATGAATATATTGGAGTGGAAACGGAGACTTAAGTCAACATTTCAAAAAAAATTCCCCCTTTTGAGGGCAATTTTCGCAAGTTTTTTCCTTATGTTCGTTCATGTCTTAGTATTTTGAGTGTATCGCCCTCTACACACCTCGCATGTGCACGAAATTTTATACATAGAACCCTAAGACATAGGGCTACAAATTTTGTGCCCATGACCCTCGCATATTCTTTAGTATTCACTATCAAAACATTGCTCGAAACCATATAAGAGAAATCGAAGATTTCTGAAAGGGGTAACCCTTTGGAGAATTGGAGATTTCACTAATTTCTCCGAAATGTATTACCCTCGTGTTCAACTCGTTCGATATTTTTCCCCAAGAGATCTCATGGGTAAATAAATATATTGGAGTGGAAACGGAGACTTAAGACAACATTTCAAAAAAAATTCCCCTTTTTTAGAGCAATTTTCGCAAGTTTTTTCCTTATGTTCGTTCATCTCTCAGTATCTTGACTGTATCGCCCTCTACACACCTCGCATGTGCACGAAATTTTATACATAGAACCCTAAGACATAGGGCTATGAATTTTGTGCCCATGACTCTCGCATATTCTTTAGTATTCACTATCAAAACATTGCTCGAAACCATATAAGAGAAATCGAAGATTTCTGAAAGGGGTAACCCTTTGGAGAATTGGAGATTTCACTAATTTCTCCGAAATGTATTACCCTCGTGTTCAACTCGTTCGATATTTTTCCCCAAGAGATCTCATGGGTAAATGAATATATTGGAGTGGAAACGGAGACTTAAGTCAACATTTCAAAAAAAATTCCCCTTTTTGAGGGCAATTTTCGCAAGTTTTTTCCTTATGTTCGTTCATATCTCAGTATCTTGAACGTATCGCCCTCTACACACCTCGGATGTGCACGAAATTTAATACATAGAACCCAAGACATAGGGCTACAAATTTTGTTCCCATGACCCTCGCATATTCTTTAGTATTCACTATCAAAACATTGCTCGAAACCATATAAGAGAAATCGAAGATTTCTGAAAGGGGTACCCCTTTGGTGAATTGGAGATTTCACTAATTTCTCCGAAATGTATTACCCTCGTGTTCAACTCGTTCGATATTTTTCCCCAAGAGATCTCATGGGTAAATAAATATATTGGAGTGGAAACGGAGACTTAAGTCAACATTTCAAAAAAAATTCCCCTTTTTCAGAGCAATTTTCGCAAGTTTTTTCCTTATGTTCGTTCATCTCTCAGTATCTTGACTGTATCGCCCTCTACACACCTCGCATGTGCACGAAATTTTATACATAGAACCCTATGACATAGGGCTACAAATTTTGTTCCCATGACCCTCGCATATTCTTTAGTATTCACTATCAAAACATTGCTCGAAACCATATTAGAGAAATCGAAGATTTCTGAAAGGGGTACCCCTTTGGTGAATTGGAGATTTCACTAATTTCTCTGAAATGTATAACCCTCGTGTTCAACTCGTTCGATATTTTTCCCCAAGAGATCTCATGGGTAAATGAATATATTGGAGTGGAAACGGAGACTTAAGTCAACATTTCAAAAAAAATTCCCCCTTTTGAGGGCAATTTTCGCAAGTTTTTTCCTTATGTTCGTTCATGTCTTAGTATTTTGAGTGTATCGCCCTCTACACACCTCTCATGTGCACGAAATTTTATACATAGAACCCTAAGACATAGGGCTACAAATTTTGTGCCCATGACCCTCGCATATTCTTTAGTATTCACTATCAAAACATTGCTCGAAACCATATAAGAGAAATCGAAGATTTCTGAAAGGGGTAACCCTTTGGAGAATTGGAGATTTCACTAATTTCTCCGAAATGTATTACCCTCGTGTTCAACTCGTTCGATATTTTTCCCCAAGAGATCTCATGGGTAAATAAATATATTGGAGTGGAAACGGAGACTTAAGACAACATTTCAAAAAAAATTCCCCTTTTTTAGAGCAATTTTCGCAAGTTTTTTCCTTGTGTTCGTTCATCTCTCAGTATCTTGACTGTATCGCCCTCTACACACCTCGCATGTGCACGAAATTTTATACATAGAACCCTAAGACATAGGGCTATGAATTTTGTGCCCATGACTCTCGCATATTCTTTAGTATTCACTATCAAAACATTGCTCGAAACCATATAAGAGAAATCGAAGATTTCTGAAAGGGGTAACCCTTTGGAGAATTGGAGATTTCACTAATTTCTCCGAAATGTATTACCCTCGTGTTCAACTCGTTCGATATTTTTCCCCAAGAGATCTCATGGGTAAATAAATATATTGGAGTGGAAACGGAGACTTAAGACAACATTTCAAAAAAAATTCCCCTTTTTTAGAGCAATTTTCGCAAGTTTTTTCCTTATGTTCGTTCATCTCTCAGTATCTTGACTGTATCGCCCTCTACACACCTCGCATGTGCACGAAATTTTATACATAGAACCCTAAGACATAGGGCTACAAATTTTGTTCCCATGACCCTCGCATATTCTTTAGTATTCACTATCAAAACATTGCTCGAAACCATATTAGAGAAATCGAAGATTTCTGAAAGGGGTACCCCTTTGGTGAATTGGAGATTTCACTAATTTCTCTGAAATGTATAACCCTCGTGTTCAACTCGTTCGATATTTTTCCCCAAGAGATCTCATGGGTAAATGAATATATTGGAGTGGAAACGGAGACTTAAGTCAACATTTCAAAAAAAATTCCCCTTTTTGAGGGCAATTTTCGCAAGTTTTTTCCTTATGTTCGTTCATATCTCAGTATCTTGAACGTATCGCCCTCTACACACCTCGGATGTGCACGAAATTTAATACATAGAACCCAAGACATAGGGCTACAAATTTTGTTCCCATGACCCTCGCATATTCTTTAGTATTCACTATCAAAACATTGCTCGAAACCATATAAGAGAAATCGAAGATTTCTGAAAGGGGTACCCCTTTGGTGAATTGGAGATTTCACTAATTTCTCCGAAATGTATTACCCTCGTGTTCAACTCGTTCGATATTTTTCCCCAAGAGATCTCATGGGTAAATAAATATATTGGAGTGGAAACGGAGACTTAAGTCAACATTTCAAAAAAAATTCCCCTTTTTCAGAGCAATTTTCGCAAGTTTTTTCCTTATGTTCGTTCATATCTCTGTATCTTGACTGTATCGCCCTCTACACACCTCGGATGTGCACGAAATTTAATACATAGAACCCTAAGACATAGGGCTACAAATTTTGTTCCCATGACCCTCGCATATTCTTTAGTATTCACTATCAAAACATTGCTCGAAACCATATAAGAGAAATCGAAGATTTCTGAAAGGGGTACCCCTTTGGTGAATTGGAGATTTCAATAATTTCTCCGAAATGTATTACCCTCGTGTTCAACTCGTTCGATATTTCTCCCCAAGAGATCTCATGGGTAAATGAATATATTGGAGTCGAAACGGAGACTTAAGTCAACATTTCAAAAAAAATTCCCCTTTTTGAGGGCAATTTTCGCAAGTTTTTTCCTTATGTTCGTTCATGTCATAGTATTTTGAGTGTATCGCCCTCTACACACCTCGGATGTGCACGATATTTTATACATAGAACCCTAAGACATAGGGCTACAAATTTTGTTCCCATGACCCTCGCATATTCTTTAGTATTCACTATCAAAACATTGCTCGAAACCATATAAGAGAAATCGAAGATTTCTGAAAGGGGTACCCCTTTGGTGAATTGGAGATTTCACTAATTTCTCTGAAATGTATTACCCTCGTGTTCAACTCGTTCGATATTTTTCCCCAAGAGATCTCATGGATAAATGAATATATTGGAGTCGAAACGGTGCTTTAAGTCAACATTTCAAAAAAAAATTCCCCTTTTTGAGAGCAATTTTCGCAAGTATTTTCCGTATGTTCGTTCATCTCTCAGTATCTTGACTGTATCGCCCTCTACACACCTCGCATGTGCACGAAATTTTATACATAGAACCCTAAGACATAGGTCTACAAATTTTGTGCCCATGACCCTCGCATATTCTTTAGTATTCACTATCAAAACATTGCTCGAAACCATATTAGAGAAATCGAAGATTTCTGAAAGGGGTACCCCTTTGGTGAATTGGAGATTTCACTAATTTATCCGAAATGTATTACCCTCGTGTTCAACTCGTTCGATATTTCTCCCCAAGAGATCTCATGGGTAAATGAATATATTGGAGTGGAAACGGAGACTTAAGTCAACATTTCAAAAAAAATTCCCCTTTTTGAGGGCAATTTTCGCAAGTTTTTTCCTTATGTTCGTTCATGTCTCAGTATTTTGAGTGTATCGCCCTCTACACACCTCGCATGTGCACGAAATTTTATACATAGAACCCTAAGACATAGGGCTACAAATTTTGTGCCCATGACCCTCGCATATTCTTTAGTATTCACTATCAAAACATTGCTCGAAACTATATTAGAGAAATCGAAGATTTCTGAAAGGGGTACCCCTTTGGTGAATTGGAGATTTCACTAATTTCTCCGAAATGTATTACCCTCGTGTTCAACTCGTTCGATATTTTTCCCCAAGAGATCTCATGGGTAAATAAATATATTGGAGTTGAAACGGAGACTTAAGTCAACATTTCAAAAAAAATTCCCCTTTTTGAGGGCAATTTTCGCAAGTTTTTTCCTTATGTTCGTTCATATCTCAGTATCTTGAACGTATCGCCCTCTACACACCTCGCATGTGCACGAAATTTAATACATAGAACCCTAAGACATAGGGCTACAAATTTTGTGCCCATGACCCTCGCATATTCTTTAGTATTCACTATCAAAACATTGCTCGAAACCATATAAGAGAAATCGAAGATTACTGAAAGGGGTACCCCTTTGGAGAATTGGAGATTTCACTAATTTCTCCGAAATGTATTACCCTCGTGTTCAACTCGTTCGATATTTTTCCCCAAGAGATCTCATGGGTAAATGAATATATTGGAGTGGAAACGGAGATTTAAGTCAACATTTCAAAAAAAATTCCCCTTTTTGAGAGAAATTTTCGCAAGTTTTTTCCTTATGTTCGTTCATCTCTCAGTATCTTGACTGTATCGCCCTCTACACACCTCGCATGTGCACGAAATTTTATACATAGAACCCTAAGACATAGTGCTATGAATTTTGTGCCCATGACTCTCGCATATTCTTTAGTATTCACTATCAAAACATTGCTCGAAACCATATAAGAGAAATCGAAGATTTCTGAAAGGGGTACCCCTTTGGTGAATTGGAGATTTCAATAATTTCTCCGAAATGTATTACCCTCGTGTTCAACTCGTTCGATATTTCTCCCCAAGAGATCTCATGGGTAAATGAATATATTGGAGTCGAAACGGAGCCTTAAGTCAACATTTCAAAAAAAATTCCCCTTTTTGAGAGCAATTTTCGCAAGTTTTTTCCTTATGTTCGTTCTTCTCTCAGTATCTTGACTGTATCGCCCTCTACACACCTCGCATGTGCACGAAATTTTATACATAGAACCCTAAGACATAGGGCTACAAATTTTGTTCCCATGACCCTCGTATATTCTTTAGTATTCACTATCAAAACACTTCTCGAAACCATATTAGAGAAATCGAAGATTTCTGAAAGGGGTACCCCTTTGGTGAATTGGAGATTTCACTAATTTCTCCGAAATGTATTACCCTCGTGTTCAACTAGTGCGATATTTTTCCCCAAGAGATCTCATGGGTAAATAAATATATTGGAGTGGAAACGGAGACTTAAGTCAACATTTCAAAAAAAATTCCCCTTTTTGAGAGCAATTTTCGCAAGTTTTTTCCTTATGTTCGTTCATCTCTCAGTATCTTGAATGTATCGCCCTCTACACACCTCGGATGTGCACGAAATTTAATACATAGAACCCTAAGACATAGTACTATGAATTTTTTGCCCATGACCCTCGCATATTCTTTAGTATTCACTATCAAAACATTGCTCGAAACTATATTAGAGAAATCGAAGATTTCTGAAAGGGGTACCCCTTTGGTGAATTGGAGATTTCACTAATTTCTCCGAAATGTATTACCCTCGTGTTCAACTAGTGCGATATTTTTCCCCAAGAGATCTCATGGGTAAATAAATATATTGGAGTGGAAACGGAGACTTAAGTCAACATTTCAAAAAAAATTCCCCTTTTTGAGGGCAATTTTCGCAAGTTTTTTCCTTATGTTCGTTCATATCTCAGTATCTTGAACGTATCGCCGTCTACACACCTCGCATGTGCACGAAATTTAATACATAGAACCCTAAGACATAGGGCTACAAATTTTGTGCCCATGACCCTCGCATATTCTTTAGTATTCACTATCAAAACATTGCTCGAAACCATATAAGAGAAATCGAAGATTTCTGAAAGGGGTACCCCTTTGGAGAATTGGAGATTTCACTAATTTCTCCGAAATGTATTACCCTCGTGTTCAACTCGTTCGATATTTCTCCCCAAGAGATCTCATGGGTAAATAAATATATTGGAGTGGAAACGGAGACTTAAGTCAACATTTCAAAAAAAATTCCCCTTTTTGAGAGCAATTTTCGCAAGTTTTTTCCTTATGTTCGTTCATCTCTCAGTATCTTGACTGTATCGCCCTCTACACACCTCGCATGTGCACGAAATTTTATACATAGAACCCTAAGACATAGTGCTATGAATTTTGTGCCCATGACTCTCGCATATTCTTTAGTATTCACTATCAAAACATTGCTCGAAACCATATAAGAGAAATCGAAGATTTCTGAAAGGGGTACCCCTTTGGTGAATTGGAGATTTCAATAATTTCTCCGAAATGTATTACCCTCGTGTTCAACTCGTTCGATATTTCTCCCCAAGAGATCTCATGGGTAAATGAATATATTGGAGTCGAAACGGAGCCTTAAGTCAACATTTCAAAAAAAATTCCCCTTTTTGAGAGCAATTTTCGCAAGTTTTTTCCTTATGTTCGTTCATCTCTCAGTATCTTCACTGTATCGCCCTCTACACACCTCGCATGTGCACGAAATTTTATACATAGAACCCTAAGACATAGGGCTACAAATTTTGTTCCCATGACCCTCGCATATTCTTTAGTATTCACTATCAAAACACTTCTCGAAACCATATTAGAGAAATCGAAGATTTCTGAAAGGGGTACCCCTTTGGTGAATTGGAGATTTCACTAATTTCTCCGAAATGTATTACCCTCGTGTTCAACTAGTGCGATATTTTTCCCCAAGAGATCTCATGGGTAAATAAATATATTGGAGTGGAAACGGAGACTTAAGTCAACATTTCAAAAAAAATTCCCCTTTTTGAGAGCAATTTTCGCAAGTTTTTTCCTTATGTTCGTTCATCTCTCAGTATCTTGAATGTATCGCCCTCTACACACCTCGGATGTGCACGAAATTTAATACATAGAACCCTAAGACATAGTACTATGAATTTTTTGCCCATGACCCTCGCATATTCTTTAGTATTCACTATCAAAACATTGCTCGAAACTATATTAGAGAAATCGAAGATTTCTGAAAGGGGTACCCCTTTGGTGAATTGGAGATTTCACTAATTTCTCCGAAATGTATTACCCTCGTGTTCAACTAGTGCGATATTTTTCCCCAAGAGATCTCATGGGTAAATAAATAAATTGGAGTGGAAACGGAGACTTAACTCAACATTTCAAAAAAAATTCCCCTTTTTGAGGGCAATTTTCGCAAGTTTTTTCCTTATGTTCGTTCATATCTCAGTATCTTGAACGTATCGCCCTCTACACACCTCGCATGTGCACGAAATTTAATACATAGAACCCTAAGACATAGGGCTACAAATTTTGTGCCCATGACCCTCGCCTATTCTTTAGTATTCACTATCAAAACATTGCTCGAAACCATATAAGAGAAATCGAAGATTTCTGAAAGGGGTACCCCTTTGGAGAATTGGAGATTTCACTAATTTCTCCGAAATGTATTACCCTCGTGTTCAACTCGTTCGATATTTTTCCCCAAGAGATCTCATGGGTAAATAAATATATTGGAGTGGAAACGGAGACTTAAGTCAACATTTCAAAAAAAATTCCCCTTTTTGAGAGCAATTTTCGCAAGTTTTTTCCTTATGTTCGTTCATCTCTCAGTATCTTGACTGTATCGCCCTCTACACACCTCGCATGTGCACGAAATTTTATACATAGAACCCTAAGACATAGTGCTATGAATTTTGTGCCCATGACTCTCGCATATTCTTTAGTATTCACTATCAAAACATTGCTCGAAACCATATAAGAGAAATCGAAGATTTCTGAAAGGGGTACCCCTTTGGTGAATTGGAGATTTCAATAATTTCTCCGAAATGTATTACCCTCGTGTTCAACTCGTTCGATATTTCTCCCCAAGAGATCTCATGGGTAAATGAATATATTGGAGTCGAAACGGAGCCTTAAGTCAACATTTCAAAAAAAATTCCCCTTTTTGAGAGCAATTTTCGCAAGTTTTTTCCTTATGTTCGTTCATCTCTCAGTATCTTCACTGTATCGCCCTCTACACACCTCGCATGTGCACGAAATTTTATACATAGAACCCTAAGACATAGGGCTACAAATTTTTTTCCCATGACCCTCGCATATTCTTTAGTATTCACTATCAAAACACTTCTCGAAACCATATTAGAGAAATCGAAGATTTCTGAAAGGGGTACCCCTTTGGTGAATTGGAGATTTCACTAATTTCTCCGAAATGTATTACCCTCGTGTTCAACTAGTGCGATATTTTTCCCCAAGAGATCTCATGGGTAAATAAATATATTGGAGTGGAAACGGAGACTTAAGTCAACATTTCAAAAAAAATTCCCCTTTTTGAGAGCAATTTTCGCAAGTTTTTTCCTTATGTTCGTTCATCTCTCAGTATCTTGAATGTATCGCCCTCTACACACCTCGGATGTGCACGAAATTTAATACATAGAACCCTAAGACATAGTACTATGAATTTTTTGCCCATGACCCTCGCATATTCTTTAGTATTCACTATCAAAACATTGCTCGAAACTATATTAGAGAAATCGAAGATTTCTGAAAGGGGTACCCCTTTGGTGAATTGGAGATTTCACTAATTTCTCCGAAATGTATTACCCTCGTGTTCAACTAGTGCGATATTTTTCCCCAAGAGATCTCATGGGTAAATAAATATATTGGAGAGGAAACGGAGACTTAAGTCAACATTTCAAAAAAAATTCCCCTTTTTGAGGGCAATTTTCGCAAGTTTTTTCCTTATGTTCGTTCATATCTCAGTATCTTGAACGTATCGCCCTCTACACACCTCGCATGTGCACGAAATTTAATACATAGAACCCTAAGACATAAAGCTACAAATTTTGTGCCCATGACCCTCGCATATTCTTTAGTATTCACTATCAAAACATTGCTCGAAACCATATAAGAGAAATCGAAGATTTCTGAAAGGGGTACCCCTTTGGAGAATTGGAGATTTCACTAATTTCTCCGAAATGTATTACCCTCGTGTTCAACTAGTGCGATATTTTTCCCCAAGAGATCTCATGGGTAAATAAATATATTGGAGTGGAAACGGAGACTTAAGTCAACATTTCAAAAAAAATTCCCCTTTTTGAGGGCAATTTTCGCAAGTTTTTTCCTTATGTTCGTTCATATCTCAGTATCTTGAACGTATCGCCCTCTACACACCTCGCATGTGCACGAAATTTAATACATAGAACCCTAAGACATAGGGCTACAAATTTTGTGCCCATGACCCTCGCATATTCTTTAGTATTCACTATCAAAACATTGCTCGAAACCATATAAGAGAAATCGAAGATTTCTGAAAGGGGTACCCCTTTGGAGAATTGGAGATTTCACTAATTTCACCGAAATGTATTACCCTCGTGTTCAACTCGTTCGATATTTTTCCCCAAGAGATCTCATGGGTAAATAAATATATTGGAGTGGAAACGGAGACTTAAGTCAACATTTCAAAAAAAATTCCCCTTTTTGAGAGCAATTTTCGCAAGTTTTTTCCTTATGTTCGTTCATCTCTCAGTATCTTGACTGTATCGCCCTCTACACACCTCGCATGTGCACGAAATTTTATACATAGAACCCTAAGACATAGTGCTATGAATTTTGTGCCCATGACTCTCGCATATTCTTTAGTATTCACTATCAAAACATTGCTCGAAACCATATAAGAGAAATCGAAGATTTCTGAAAGGGGTACCCCTTTGGTGAATTGGAGATTTCAATAATTTCTCTGAAATGTATTACCCTCGTGTTCAACTCGTTCGATATTTCTCCCCAAGAGATCTCATTGGTAAATGAATATATTGGAGTCGAAACGGAGCCTTAAGTCAACATTTCAAAAAAAATTCCCCTTTTTGAGAGAAATTTTCGCAAGTTTTTTCCTTATGTTCGTTCATCTCTCAGTATCTTGACTGTATCGCCCTCTACACACCTCGCATGTGCACGAAATTTTATACATAGAACCCTAAGACATAGGGCTACAAATTTTGTTCCCATGACCCTCGCATATTCTTTAGTATTCACTATCAAAACACTTCTCGAAACCATATTAGAGAAATCGAAGATTTCTGAAAGGGGTACCCCTTTGGTGAATTGGAGATTTCACTAATTTCTCCGAAATGTATTACCCTCGTGTTCAACTAGTGCGATATTTTTCCCCAAGAGATCTCATGGGTAAATAAATATATTGGAGTGGAAACGGAGACTTAAGTCAACATTTCAAAAAAAATTCCCCTTTTTGAGAGCAATTTTCGCAAGTTTTTTCCTTATGTTCGTTCATCTCTCAGTATCTTGACTGTATCGCCCTCTACACACCTCGCATGTGCACGAAATTTTATACATAGAACCCTAAGACATAGTGCTATGAATTTTGTGCCCATGACTCTCGCATATTCTTTAGTATTCACTATCAAAACATTGCTCGAAACCATATAAGAGAAATCGAAGATTTCTGAAAGGGGTACCCCTTTGGTGAATTGGAGCTTTCAATAATTTCTCCGAAATGTATTACCCTCGTGTTCAACTCGTTCGATATTTCTCCCCAAGAGATCTCATGGGTAAATGAATATATTGGAGTCGAAACGGAGCCTTAAGTCAACATTTCAAAAAAAATTCCCCTTTTTGAGAGCAATTTTCGCAAGTTTTTTCCTTATGTTCGTTCATCTCTCAGTATCTTGACTGTATCTCCCTCTACACACCTCGCATGTGCACGAAATTTTATACATAGAACCCTAAGACATAGGGCTACAAATTTTGTTCCCATGACCCTCGCATATTCTTTAGTATTCACTATCAAAACACTTCTCGAAACCATATTAGAGAAATCGAAGATTTCTGAAAGGGGTACCCCTTTGGTGAATTGGAGATTTCACTAATTTCTCCGAAATGTATTACCCTCGTGTTCAACTAGTGCGATATTTTTCCCCAAGAGATCTCATGGGTAAATAAATATATTGGAGTGGAAACGGAGACTTAAGTCAACATTTCAAAAAAAATTCCCCTTTTTGAGAGCAATTTTCGCAAGTTTTTTCCTTATGTTCGTTCATCTCTCAGTATCTTGAATGTATCGCCCTCTACACACCTCGGATGTGCACGAAATTTAATACATAGAACCCTAAGACATAGGGCTACAAATTTTTTGCCCATGACCCTCGCATATTCTTTAGTATTCACTATCAAAACATTGCTCGAAACTATATTAGAGAAATCGAAGATTTCTGAAAGGGGTACCCCTTTGGTGAATTGGAGATTTCACTAATTTCTCCGAAATGTATTACCCTCGTGTTCAACTAGTGCGATATTTTTCCCCAAGAGATCTCATGGGTAAATAAATATATTGGAGTGAAAACGGAGACTTAAGTCAACATTTCAAAAAAAATTCCCCTTTTTGAGGGCAATTTTCGCAAGTTTTTTCCTTATGTTCGTTCATATCTCAGTATCTTGAACGTATCGCCCTCTACACACCTCGCATGTGCACGAAATTTAATACATAGAACCCTAAGACATAGGGCTACAAATTTTGTGCCCATGACCCTCGCATATTCTTTAGTATTCACTATCAAAACATTGCTCGAAACCATATAAGAGAAATCGAAGATTTCTGAAAGGGGCACCCCTTTGGAGAATTGGAGATTTCACTAATTTCTCCGAAATGTATTACCCTCGTGTTCAACTCGTTCGATATTTTTCCCCAAGAGATCTCATGGGTAAATAAATATATTGGAGTGGAAACGGAGACTTAAGTCAACATTTCAAAAAAAATTCCCCTTTTTGAGAGCAATTTTCGCAAGTTTTTTCCTTATGTTCGTTCATCTCTCAGTATCTTGACTGTATCGCCCTCTACACACCTCGCATGTGCACGAAATTTTATACATAGAACCCTAAGACATAGTGCTATGAATTTTGTGCCCATGACTCTCGCATATTCTTTAGTATTCACTATCAAAACATTGCTCGAAACCATATAAGAGAAATCGAAGATTTCTGAAAGGGGTACCCCTTTGGTGAATTGGAGATTTCAATAATTTCTCCGAAATGTATTACCCTCGTGTTCAACTCGTTCGATATTTCTCCCCAAGAGATCTCATGGGTAAATGAATATATTGGAGTCGAAACGGAGCCTTAAGTCAACATTTCAAAAAAAATTCCCCTTTTTGAGAGCAATTTTCGCAAGTTTTTTCCTTATGTTCGTTCATCTCTCAGTATCTTGACTGTATCGCCCTCTACACACCTCGCATGTGCACGAAATTTTATACATAGAGCCCTAAGACATAGGGCTACAAATTTTGTTCCCATGACCCTCGTATATTCTTTAGTATTCACTATCAAAACACTTCTCGAAACCATATTAGAGAAATCGAAGATTTCTGAAAGGGGTACCCCTTTGGTGAATTGGAGATTTCACTAATTTCTCCGAAATGTATTACCCTCGTGTTCAACTAGTGCGATATTTTTCCCCAAGAGATCTCATGGGTAAATAAATATATTGGAGTGGAAACGGAGACTTAAGTCAACATTTCAAAAAAAATTCCCCTTTTTGAGGGCAATTTTCGAAAGTTTTTTCCTTATGTTCGTTCATATCTCAGTATCTTGAATGTATCGCCCTCTACACACCTCGGATGTGCACGAAATATAATACATAGAACCCTAAGACATAGGGCTACAAATTTTGTGCCCATGACCCTCGCATATTCTTTAGTATTCACTATCAAAACATTGCTCGAAACCATATAAGAGAAATCGAAGATTTCTGAAAGGGGTACCCCTTTGGTGAATTGGAGATTTCACTAATTTCTCCGAAATGTATTACCCTCGTGTTCAACTCGTTCGATATTTTTCCCCAAGAGATCTCATGGGTAAATAAATATATTGGAGTGGAAACGGAGACTTAAGTCAACATTTCAAAAAAAATTCCCCTTTTTGAGAGCAATTTTCGCAAGTATTTTCCTTATGTTCGTTCATCTCTCAGTATCTTGACTGTATCGCCCTCTACACACCTCGCATGTGCACGAAATTTTATACATAGAACCCTAAGACATAGTGCTATGAATTTTGTGCCCATGACTCTCGCATATTCTTTAGTATTCACTATCAAAACATTGCTCGAAACCTTATAAGAGAAATCGAAGATTTCTGAAAGGGGTACCCCTTTGGTGAATTGGAGATTTCAATAATTTCTCCGAAATGTATTACCCTCGTGTTCAACTCGTTCGATATTTCTCCCCAAGAGATCTCATGGGTAAATGAATATATTGGAGTCGAAACGGAGCCTTAAGTCAACATTTCAAAAAAAATTCCCCTTTTTGAGAGCAATTTTCGCAAGTTTTTTCCTTATGTTCGTTCATCTCTCAGTATCTTGAATGTATCGCCCTCTACACACCTCGGATGTGCACGAAATTTAATACATAGAACCCTAAGACATAGGGCTACAAATTTTTTGCCCATGACCCTCGCATATTCTTTAGTATTCACTATCAAAACATTGCTCGAAACTATATTAGAGAAATCGAAGATTTCTGAAAGGGGTACCCCTTTGGTGAATTGGAGATTTCACTAATTTCTCCGAAATGTATTACCCTCGTGTTCAACTAGTGCGATATTTTTCCCCAAGAGATCTCATGGGTAAATAAATATATTGGAGTGGAAACGGAGACTTAAGTCAACATTTCAAAAAAAATTCCCCTTTTTGAGGGCAATTTTCGCAAGTTTTTTCCTTATGTTCGTTCATATCTCAGTATCTTGAACGTATCGCCCTCTACACACCTCGCATGTGCACGAAATTTAATACATAGAACCCTAAGACATAGGGCTACAAATTTTGTGCCCATGACCCTCGCATATTCTTTAGTATTCACTATCAAAACATTGCTCGAAACCATATAAGAGAAATCGAAGATTTCTGAAAGGGGTACCCCTTTGGAGAATTGGAGATTTCACTAATTTCTCCGAAATGTATTACCCTCGTGTTCAACTCGTTCGATATTTTTCCCCAAGAGATCTCATGGGTAAATAAATATATTGGAGTGGAAACGGAGACTTAAGTCAACATTTCAAAAAAAATTCCCCTTTTTGAGAGCAATTTTCGCAAGTTTTTTCCTTATGTTCGTTCATCTCTCAGTATCTTGACTGTATCGCCCTCTACACACCTCGCATGTGCACGAAATTTTATACATAGAACCCTAAGACATAGGGCTACAAATTTTGTGCCCATGACCCTCGCATATTCTTTAGTATTCACTATCAAAACATTGCTCGAAACCATATTAGAAAAATCGAAGATTTCTGAAAGGGGTACCCCTTTGGTGTATTGGAGATTTCAATAATTTCTCCGAAATGTATAACCCTCGTGTTCAACTCGTTCGATATTTTTCCCCAAGAGATCTCATGGGTAAATGAATATATTGGAGTGGAAACGGAGACTTAAGTCAACATTTCAAAAAAAATTCCCCTTTTTGAGAGCAATTTTCCAAAGTATTTTCCTTATGTTCGTTCATCTCTCAGTATCTTGACTGTATCGCCCTCTACACACCTCGCATGTGCACGAAATTTTATACATAGAACCCTAAGACATAGGGCTATGAATTTTTTGCCCATGACTCTCGCATATTCTTTAGTATTCACTATCAAAACATTGCTCGAAACCATATAAGAGAAATCGAAGATTTCTGAAAGGGGTACCCCTTTGGTGAATTGGAGATTTCAATAATTTCTCCGAAATGTATTACCCTCGTGTTCTACTCGTTCGATATTTCTCCCCAAGAGATCTCATGGGTAAATGAATATATTGGAGTCGAAACGGAGCCTTAAGTCAACATTTCAAAAAAAATTCCCCTTTTTGAGAGCAATTTTCGCAAGTTTATTCCTTATGTTCGTTCATCTCTCAGTATCTTGACTGTATCGCCCTCTACACACCTCGCATGTGCACGAAATTTAATACATAGAACCCTAAGACATAGGGCTACAAATTTTGTGCCCATGACCCTCGCATATTCTTTAGTATTCACTATCAAAACATTGCTCGAAACCATATAAGAGAAATCGAAGATTTCTGAAAGGGGTACCCCTTTGGAGAATTGGAGATTTCACTAATTTCTCCGAAATGTATTACCCTCGTGTTCAACTCGTTCGATATTTTTCCCCAAGAGATCTCATGGGTAAATAAATATATTGGAGTGGAAACGGAGACTTAAGTCAACATTTCAAAAAAAATTCCCCTTTTTGAGAGCAATTTTCGCAAGTTTTTTCCTTATGTTCGTTCATCTCTCAGTATCTTGACTGTATCGCCCTCTACACACCTCGCATGTGCACGAAATTTTATACATAGAACCCTAAGACATTGTGCTATGAATTTTGTGCCCATGACTCTCGCATATTCTTTAGTATTCACTATCAAAACATTGCTCGAAACCATATAAGAGAAATCGAAGATTTCTGAAAGGGGTACCCCTTTGGTGAATTGGAGATTTCAATAATTTCTCCGAAATGTATTACCCTCGTGTTCAACTCGTTCGATATTTCTCCCCAAGAGATCTCATGGGTAAATGAATATATTGGAGTCGAAACGGAGCCTTAAGTCAACATTTCAAAAAAAATTCCCCTTTTTGAGAGCAATTTTCGCAAGTTTTTTCCTTATGTTCGTTCATCTCTCAGTATCTTGACTGTATCGCCCTCTACACACCTCGCATGTGCACGAAATTTAATACATAGAACCCTAAGACATAGGGCTACAAATTTTGTGCCCATGACCCTCGCATATTCTTTAGTATTCACTATCAAAACATTGCTCGAAACCATATAAGAGAAATCGAAGATTTCTGAAAGGGGTACCCCTTTGGAGAATTGGAGATTTCACTAATTTCTCCGAAATGTATTACCCTCGTGTTCAACTCGTTCGATATTTTTCCCCAAGAGATCTCATGGGTAAATAAATATATTGGAGTGGAAACGGAGACTTAAGTCAACATTTCAAAAAAAATTCCCCTTTTTGAGAGCAATTTTCGCAAGTTTTTTCCTTATGTTCGTTCATCTCTCAGTATCTTGACTGTATCGCCCTCTACACACCTCGCATGTGCACGAAATTTTATACATAAAACCCTAAGACATTGTGCTATGAATTTTGTGCCCATGACTCTCGAATATTCTTTAGTATTCACTATCAAAACATTGCTCGAAACCATATAAGAGAAATCGAAGATTTCTGAAAGGGGTACCCCTTTGGTGAATTGGAGATTTCAATAATTTCTCCGAAATGTATTACCCTCGTGTTCAACTCGTTCGATATTTCTCCCCAAGAGATCTCATGGGTAAATGAATATATTGGAGTCGAAACGGAGCCTTAAGTCAACATTTCAAAAAAAATTCCCCTTTTTGAGAGCAATTTTCGCAAGTTTTTTCCTTATGTTCGTTCATCTCTCAGTATCTTGACTGTATCGCCCTCTACACACCTCGCATGTGCACGAAATTTTATACATAGAACCCTAAGACATAGGGCTACAAATTTTGTTCCCATGACCCTCGCATATTCTTTAGTATTCACTATCAAAACACTTCTCGAAACCATATTAGAGAAATCGAAGATTTCTGAAAGGGGTACCCCTTTGGTGAATTGGAGATTTCACTAATTTCTCCGAAATGTATTACCCTCGTGTTCAACTAGTGCGATATTTTTCCCCAAGAGATCTCATGGGTAAATAAATATATTGGAGTGGAAACGGAGACTTAAGCCAACATTTCAAAAAAAATTCCCCTTTTTGAGGGCAATTTTCGAAAGTTTTTTCCTTATGTTCGTTCATATCTCAGTATCTTGAATGTATCGCCCTCTACACACCTCGGATGTGCACGAAATTTAATACATAGAACCCTAAGACATAGGGCTACAAATTTTGTGCCCATGACCCTCGCATATTCTTTAGTATTCACTATCAAAACATTGCTCGAAACCATATAAGAGAAATCGAAGATTTCTGAAAGGGGTACCCCTTTGGTGAATTGGAGATTTCACTAATTTCTCCGAAATGTATTACCCTCGTGTTCAACTCGTTCGATATTTTTCCCCAAGAGATCTCATGGGTAAATAAATATATTGGAGTGGAAACGGAGACTTAAGTCAACATTTCAAAAAAAATTCCCCTTTTTGAGAGCAATTTTCGCAAGTATTTTCCTTATGTTCGTTGATCTCTCAGTATCTTGACTGTATCGCCCTCTACACACCTCGCATGTGCACGAAATTTAATACATAGCACCCTAAGACATAGGGCTACAAATTTTGTGCCCATGACCCTCGCATATTCTTTAGTATTCACTATCAAAACATTGCTCGAAACCATATTTGAAAAATCGAAGATTTCTGAAAGGGGTACCCCTTTGGTGTATTGGAGATTTCAATAATTTCTCCGAAATGTATAACCCTCGTGTTCAACTCGTTCGATATTTTTCCCCAAGAGATCTCATGGGTAAATGAATATATTGGAGTGGAAACGGAGACTTAAGTCAACATTTCAAAAAAAATTCCCCTTTTTAGAGCAATTTTCGCAAGTATTTTCCTTATGTTCGTTCATCTCTCAGTATCTTGACTGTATCGCCCTCTACACACCTCGCATGTGCACGAACTTTTATACATAGAACCCTAAGACATAGGGCTATGAATTTTGTGCCCATGACTCTCGCATATTCTTTAGTATTCACTATCAAAACATTGCTCGAAACCATATAAGAGAAATCGAAGATTTCTGAAAGGGGTACCCCTTTGGTGAATTGGAGATTTCAATAATTTCTCCGAAATGTATTACCCTCGTGTTCTACTCGTTTGATATTTCTCCCCAAGAGATCTCATGGGTAAATGAATATATTGGAGTCGAAACGGAGCCTTAAGTCAACATTTCAAAAAAAATTCCCCTTTTTGAGAGCAATTTTCGCAAGTTTTTTCCTTATGTTCGTTCATCTCTCAGTATCTTGACTGTATCGCCCTCTACACACCTCGCATGTGCACGAAATTTTATACATAGAACCCTAAGACATTGGGCTACAAATTTTGCTCCCATGACCCTCGCATATTCTTTAGTATTCACTATCAAAACACTGCTCGAAACCATATTAGAGAAATCGAAGATTTCTGAAAGGGGTACCCCTTTGGTGAATTGGAGATTTCACTAATTTCTCCGAAATGTATTAACCTCGTGTTCAACTAGTGCGATATTTTTCCCCAAGAGATCTCATGGGTAAATAAATATATTGGAGTGGAAACGGAGACTTAAGTCAACATTTCAAAAAAAATTCCCCTTTTTGAGAGCAATTTTCGCAAGTATTTTCCTTATGTTCGTTCATCTCTCAGTATCTTGACTGTATCGCCCTCTACACACCTCGCATGTGCACGAAATTTTATACATAAAACCCTAAGACATTGTGCTATGAATTTTGTGCCCATGACTCTCGCATATTCTTTAGTATTCACTATCAAAACATTGCTCGAAACCATATAAGAGAAATCGAAGATTTCTGAAAGGGGTACCCCTTTGGTGAATTGGAGATTTCAATAATTTCTCCGAAATGTATTACCCTCGTGTTCAACTCGTTCGATATTTCTCCCCAAGAGATCTCATGGGTAAATGAATATATTGGAGTCGAAACGGAGCCTTAAGTCAACATTTCAAAAAAAATTCCCCTTTTTGAGAGCAATTTTCGCAAGTTTTTTCCTTATGTTCGTTCATCTCTCAGTATCTTGACTGTATCGCCCTCTACACACCTCGCATGTGCACGAAATTTTATACATAGAACCCTAAGACATAGGGCTACAAATTTTGTTCCCATGACCCTCGCATATTCTTTAGTATTCACTATCAAAACACTTCTCGAAACCATATTAGAGAAATCGAAGATTTCTGAAAGGGGTACCCCTTTGGTGAATTGGAGATTTCACTAATTTCTCCGAAATGTATTACCCTCGTGTTCAACTAGTGCGATATTTTTCCCCAAGAGATCTCATGGGTAAATAAATATATTGGAGTGGAAACGGAGACTTAAGCCAACATTTCAAAAAAAATTCCCCTTTTTGAGGGCAATTTTCGAAAGTTTTTTCCTTATGTTCGTTCATATCTCAGTATCTTGAATGTATCGCCCTCTACACACCTCGGACGTGCACGAAATTTAATACATAGAACCCTAAGACATAGGGCTACAAATTTTGTGCCCATGACCCTCGCATATTCTTTAGTATTCACTATCAAAACATTGCTCGAAACCATATAAGAGAAATCGAAGATTTCTGAAAGGGGTACCCCTTTGGTGAATTGGAGATTTCACTAATTTCTCCGAAATGTATTACCCTCGTGTTCAACTCGTTCGATATTTTTCCCCAAGAGATCTCATGGGTAAATAAATATATTGGAGTGGAAACGGAGACTTAAGTCAACATTTCAAAAAAAATTCCCCTTTTTGAGAGCAATTTTCGCAAGTATTTTCCTTATGTTCGTTCATCTCTCAGTATCTTGACTGTATCGCCCTCTACACACCTCGCATGTGCACGAAATTTAATACATAGCACCCTAAGACATAGGGCTACAAATTTTGTGCCCATGACCCTCGCATATTCTTTAGTATTCACTATCAAAACATTGCTCGAAACCATATTTGAAAAATCGAAGATTTCTGAAAGGGGTACCCCTTTGGTGTATTGGAGATTTCAATAATTTCTCCGAAATGTATAACCCTCATGTTCAACTCGTTCGATATTTTTCCCCAAGAGATCTCATGGGTAAATGAATATATTGGAGTGGAAACGGAGACTTAAGTCAACATTTCAAAAAAAATTCCCCTTTTTAGAGCAATTTTCGCAAGTATTTTCCTTATGTTCGTTCATCTCTCAGTATCTTGACTGTATCGCCCTCTACACACCTCGCATGTGCACGAAATTTTATACATAGAACCCTAAGACATAGGGCTATGAATTTTGTGCCCATGACTCTCGCATATTCTTTAGTATTCACTATCAAAACATTGCTCGAAACCATATAAGAGAAATCGAAGATTTCTGAAAGGGGTACCCCTTTGGTGAATTGGAGATTTCAATAATTTCTCCGAAATGTATTACCCTCGTGTTCTACTCGTTTGATATTTCTCCCCAAGAGATCTCATGGGTAAATGAATATATTGGAGTCGAAACGGAGCCTTAAGTCAACATTTCAAAAAAAATTCCCCTTTTTGAGAGCAATTTTCGCAAGTTTTTTCCTTATGTTCGTTCATCTCTCAGTATCTTGACTGTATCGCCCTCTACACACCTCGCATGTGCACGAAATTTTATACATAGAACCCTAAGACATAGGGCTACAAATTTTGCTCCCATGACCCTCGCATATTCTTTAGTATTCACTATCAAAACACTGCTCGAAACCATATTAGAGAAATCGAAGATTTCTGAAAGGGGTACCCCTTTGGTGAATTGGAGATTTCACTAATTTCTCCGAAATGTATTAACCTCGTGTTCAACTAGTGCGATATTTTTCCCCAAGAGATCTCATGGGTAAATAAATATATTGGAGTGGAAACGGAGACTTAAGTCAACATTTCAAAAAAAATTCCCCTTTTTGAGAGCAATTTTCGCAAGTATTTTCCTTATGTTCGTTCATCTCTCAGTATCTTGACTGTATCGCCCTCTACACACCTCGCATGTGCACGAAATTTTATACATAGAACCCTAAGACATAGTGCTATGAATTTTGTGCCCATGACTCTCGCATATTCTTTAGTATTCACTATCAAAACATTGCTCGAAACCATATAAGAGAAATCGAAGATTTCTGAAAGGGGTACCCCTTTGGAGAATTGGAGATTTCACTAATTTCTCCGAAATGTAGTACCCTCGTGTTCAACTCGTTCGATATTTTTCCCCAAGAGATCTCATGGGTAAATAAATATATTGGAGTGGAAACGGAGACTTAAGTCAACATTTCAAAAAAAATTCCCCTTTTTGAGAGCAATTTTCGCAAGTTTTTTCCTTATGTTCGTTCATCTCTCAGTATCTTGACTGTATCGCCCTCTACACACCTCGCATGTGCACGAAATTTTATACATAGAACCCTAAGACATAGTGCTATGAATTTTGTGCCCATGACTCTCGCATATTCTTTAGTATTCACTATCAAAACATTGCTCGAAACCATATAAGAGAAATCGAAGATTTCTGAAAGGGGTACCCCTTTGGTGAATTGGAGATTTCACTAATTTCTCCGAAATGTATTACCCTCGTGTTCAACTAGTGCGATATTTTTCCCCAAGAGATCTCATGGGTAAATAAATATATTGGAGTGGAAACGGAGACTTAAGCCAACATTTCAAAAAAAATTCCCCTTTTTGAGGGCAATTTTCGAAAGTTTTTTCCTTATGTTCGTTCATATCTCAGTATCTTGAATGTATCGCCCTCTACACACCTCGGACGTGCACGAAATTTAATACATAGAACCCTAAGACATAGGGCTACAAATTTTGTGCCCATGACCCTCGCATATTCTTTAGTATTCACTATCAAAACATTGCTCGAAACCATATAAGAGAAATCGAAGATTTCTGAAAGGGGTACCCCTTTGGTGAATTGGAGATTTCACTAATTTCTCCGAAATGTATTACCCTCGTGTTCAACTCGTTCGATATTTTTCCCCAAGAGATCTCATGGGTAAATAAATATATTGGAGTGGAAACGGAGACTTAAGTCAACATTTCAAAAAAAATTCCCCTTTTTGAGAGCAATTTTCGCAAGTATTTTCCTTATGTTCGTTCATCTCTCAGTATCTTGACTGTATCGCCCTCTACACACCTCGCATGTGCACGAAATTTTATACATAGAACCCTAAGACATAGTGCTATGAATTTTGTGCCCATGACTCTCGCATATTCTTTAGTATTCACTATCAAAACATTGCTCGAAACCATATAAGAGAAATCGAAGATTTCTGAAAGGGGTACCCCTTTGGTGAATTGGAGATTTCAATAATTTCTCCGAAATGTATTACCCTCGTGTTCAACTCGTTCGATATTTCTCCCCAAGAGATCTCATGGGTAAATGAATATATTGGAGTCGAAACGGAGCCTTAAGTCAACATTTCAAAAAAAATTCCCCTTTTTGAGAGCAATTTTCGCAAGTTTTTTCCTTATGTTCGTTCATATCTCAGTATCTTGAACGTATCGCCCTCTACACACCTCGCATGTGCACGAAATTTAATACATAGAACCCTAAGACATAGGGCTACAAATTTTGTGCCCATGACCCTCGCATATTCTTTAGTATTCACTATCAAAACATTGCTCGAAACCATATAAGAGAAATCGAAGATTTCTGAAAGGGGTACCCCTTTGGAGAATTGGAGATTTCACTAATTTCTCCGAAATGTAGTACCCTCGTGTTCAACTCGTTCGATATTTTTCCCCAAGAGATCTCATGGGTAAATAAATATATTGGAGTGGAAACGGAGACTTAAGTCAACATTTCAAAAAAAATTCCCCTTTTTGAGAGCAATTTTCGCAAGTTTTTTCCTTATGTTCGTTCATCTCTCAGTATCTTGACTGTATCGCCCTCTACACACCTCGCATGTGCACGAAATTTTATACATAGAACCCTAAGACATAGTGCTATGAATTTTGTGCCCATGACTCTCGCATATTCTTTAGTATTCACTATCAAAACATTGCTCGAAACCATATAAGAGAAATCGAAGATTTCTGAAAGGGGTACCCCTTTGGTGAATTGGAGATTTCAATAATTTCTCCGAAATGTATTACCCTCGTGTTCAACTCGTTCGATATTTCTCCCCAAGAGATCTCATGGGTAAATGAATATATTGGAGTCGAAACGGAGCCTTAAGTCAACATTTCAAAAAAAATTCCCCTTTTTGAGAGCAATTTTCGCAAGTTTTTTCCTTATGTTCGTTCATCTCTCAGTATCTTGACTGTATCGCCCTCTACACACCTCGCATGTGCACGAAATTTTATACATAGAGCCCTAAGACATAGGGCTACAAATTTTGTTCCCATGACCCTCGCATATTCTTTAGTATTCACTATCAAAACACTTCTCGAAACCATATTAGAGAAATCGAAGATTTCTGAAAGGGGTACCCCTTTGGTGAATTGGAGATTTCACTAATTTCTCCGAAATGTATTACCCTCGTGTTCAACTAGTGCGATATTTTTCCCCAAGAGATCTCATGGGTAAATAAATATATTGGAGTGGAAACGGAGACTTAAGTCAACATTTCAAAAAAAATTCCCCTTTTTGAGGGCAATTTTCGAAAGTTTTTTCCTTATGTTCGTTCATATCTCAGTATCTTGAATGTATCGCCCTCTACACACCTCGGATGTGCACGAAATATAATACATAGAACCATAAGACATAGGGCTACAAATTTTGTGCCCATGACCCTCGCATATTCTTTAGTATTCACTATCAAAACATTGCTCGAAACCATATAAGAGAAATCGAAGATTTCTGAAAGGGGTACCCCTTTGGTGAATTGGAGATTTCACTAATTTCTCCGAAATGTATTACCCTCGTGTTCAACTCGTTCGATATTTTTCCCCAAGAGATCTCATGGGTAAATAAATATATTGGAGTGGAAACGGAGACTTAAGTCAACATTTCAAAAAAAATTCCCCTTTTTGAGAGCAATTTTCGCAAGTATTTTCCTTATGTTCGTTCATCTCTCAGTATCTTGACTGTATCGCCCTCTACACACCTCGCATGTGCACGAAATTTTATACATAGAACCCTAAGACATAGTGCTATGAATTTTGTGCCCATGACTCTCGCATATTCTTTAGTATTCACTATCAAAACATTGCTCGAAACCATATAAGAGAAATCGAAGATTTCTGAAAGGGGTACCCCTTTGGTGAATTGGAGATTTCAATAATTTCTCCGAAATGTATTACCCTCGTGTTCAACTCGTTCGATATTTCTCCCCAAGAGATCTCATGGGTAAATGAATATATTGGAGTCGAAACGGAGCCTTAAGTCAACATTTCAAAAAAAATTCCCCTTTTTGAGAGCAATTTTCGCAAGTTTTTTCCTTATGTTCGTTCATCTCTCAGTATCTTGAATGTATCGCCCTCTACACACCTCGGATGTGCACGAAATTTAATACATAGAACCCTAAGACATAGGGCTACAAATTTTTTGCCCATGACCCACGCATATTCTTTAGTATTCACTATCAAAACATTGCTCGAAACTATATTAGAGAAATCGAAGATTTCTGAAAGGGGTACCCCTTTGGTGAATTGGAGATTTCACTAATTTCTCCGAAATGTATTACCCTCGTGTTCAACTAGTGCGATATTTTTCCCCAAGAGATCTCATGGGTAAATAAATATATTGGAGTTGAAACGGAGACTTAAGTCAACATTTCAAAAAAAATTCCCCTTTTTGAGGGCAATTTTCGCAAGTTTTTTCCTTATGTTCGTTCATATCTCAGTATCTTGAACGTATCGCCCTCTACACACCTCGCATGTGCACGAAATTTAATACATAGAACCCTAAGACATAGGGCTACAAATTTTGTGCCCATGACCCTCGCATATTCTTTAGTATTCACTATCAAAACATTGCTCGAAACCATATAAGAGAAATCGAAGATTTCTGAAAGGGGTACCCCTTTGGAGAATTGGAGATTTCACTAATTTCTCCGAAATGTATTACCCTCGTGTTCAACTCGTTCGATATTTTTCCCCAAGAGATCTCATGGGTAAATAAATATATTGGAGTGGAAACGGAGACTTAAGTCAACATTTCAAAAAAAATTCCCCTTTTTGAGAGCAATTTTCGCAAGTTTTTTCCTTATGTTCGTTCATCTCTCAGTATCTTGACTGTATCGCCCTCTACACACCTCGCATGTGCACGAAATTTTATACATAGAACCCTAAGACATAGTGCTATGAATTTTGTGCCCATGACTCTCGCATATTCTTTAGTATTCACTATCAAAACATTGCTCGAAACCATATAAGAGAAATCGAAGATTTCTGAAAGGGGTACCCCTTTGGTGAATTGGAGATTTCAATAATTTCTCCGAAATGTATTACCCTCGTGTTCAACTCGTTCGATATTTCTCCCCAAGAGATCTCATGGGTAAATGAATATATTGGAGTCGAAACGGAGCCTTAAGTCAACATTTCAAAAAAAATTCCCCTTTTTGAGAGCAATTTTCGCAAGTTTTTTCCTTATGTTCGTTCATCTCTCAGTATCTTGACTGTATCGCCCTCTACACACCTCGCATGTGCACGAAATTTTATACATAGAGCCCTAAGACATAGGGCTACAAATTTTGTTCCCATGACCCTCGCATATTCTTTAGTATTCACTATCAAAACACTTCTCGAAACCATATTAGAGAAATCGAAGATTTCTGAAAGGGGTACCCCTTTGGTGAATTGGAGATTTCACTAATTTCTCCGAAATGTATTACCCTCGTGTTCAACTAGTGCGATATTTTTCCCCAAGAGATCTCATGGGTAAATAAATATATTGGAGTGGAAACGGAGACTTAAGTCAACATTTCAAAAAAAATTTCCCTTTTTGAGGGCAATTTTCGAAAGTTTTTTCCTTATGTTCGTTCATATCTCAGTATCTTGAATGTATCGCCCTCTACACACCTCGGATGTGCACGAAATATAATACATAGAACCCTAAGACATAGGGCTACAAATTTTGTGCCCATGACCCTCGCATATTCTTTAGTATTCACTATCAAAACATTGCTCGAAACCATATAAGAGAAATCGAAGATTTCTGAAAGGGGTACCCCTTTGGTGAATTGGAGATTTCACTAATTTCTCCGAAATGTATTACCCTCGTGTTCAACTCGTTCGATATTTTTCCCCAAGAGATCTCATGGGTAAATAAATATATTGGAGTGGAAACGGAGACTTAAGTCAACATTTCAAAAAAAATTCCCCTTTTTGAGAGCAATTTTCGCAAGTATTTTCCTTATGTTCGTTCATCTCTCAGTATCTTGACTGTATCGCCCTCTACACACCTCGCATGTGCACGAAATTTAATACAAAGCACCCTAAGACATAGGGCTACAAATTTTGTGCCCATGACCCTCGCATATTCTTTAGTATTCACTATCAAAACATTGCTCGAAACCATATTAGAAAAATCGAAGATTTCTGAAAGGGGTACCCCTTTGGTGTATTGGAGATTTCAATAATTTCTCCGAAATGTATAACCCTCGTGTTCAACTCGTTCGATATTTTTCCCCAAGAGATCTCATGGGTAAATGAATATATTGGAGTGGAAACGGAGAATTAAGTCAACATTTCAAAAAAAATTCCCCTTTTTGAGAGCAATTTTCCAAAGTATTTTCCTTATGTTCGTTCATCTCTCAGTATCTTGACTGTATCGCCCTCTACACACCTCGCATGTGCATGAAATTTTATACATAGAACCCTAAGACATAGGGCTATGAATTTTTTGCCCATGACTCTCGCATATTCTTTAGTATTCACTATCAAAACATTGCTCGAAACCATATAAGAGAAATCGAAGATTTCTGAAAGGGGTACCCCTTTGGTGAATTGGAGATTTCAATAATTTCTCCGAAATGTATTACCCTCGTGTTCTACTCGTTCGATATTTCTCCCCAAGAGATCTCATGGGTAAATGAATATATTGGAGTCGAAACGGAGCCTTAAGTCAACATTTCAAAAAAAATTCCCCTTTTTGAGAGCAATTTTCGCAAGTTTATTCCTTATGTTCGTTCATCTCTCAGTATCTTGACTGTATCGCCCTCTACACACCTCGCATGTGCACGAAATTTAATACATAGAACCCTAAGACATAGGGCTAAAAATTTTGTGCCCATGACCCTCGCATATTCTTTAGTATTCACTATCAAAACATTGCTCGAAACCATATAAGAGAAATCGAAGATTTCTGAAAGGGGTACCCCTTTGGAGAATTGGAGATTTCACTAATTTCTCCGAAATGTATTACCCTCGTGTTCAACTCGTTCGATATTTTTCCCCAAGAGATCTCATGGGTAAATAAATATATTGGAGTGGAAACGGAGACTTAAGTCAACATTTCAAAAAAAATTCCCCTTTTTGAGAGCAATTTTCGCAAGTTTTTTCCTTATGTTCGTTCATCTCTCAGTATCTTGACTGTATCGCCCTCTACACACCTCGCATGTGCACGAAATTTTATACATAGAACCCTAAGACATTGTGCTATGAATTTTGTGCCCATGACTCTCGCATATTCTTTAGTATTCACTATCAAAACATTGCTCGAAACCATATAAGAGAAATCGAAGATTTCTGAAAGGGGTACCCCTTTGGTGAATTGGAGATTTCAATAATTTCTCCGAAATGTATTACCCTCGTGTTCAACTCGTTCGATATTTCTCCCCAAGAGATCTCATGGGTAAATGAATATATTGGAGTCGAAACGGAGCCTTAAGTCAACATTTCAAAAAAAATTCCCCTTTTTGAGAGCAATTTTCGCAAGTTTTTTCCTTATGTTCGTTCATCTCTCAGTATCTTGACTGTATCGCCCTCTACACACCTCGCATGTGCACGAAATTTTATACATAGAACCCTAAGACATAGGGCTACAAATTTTGTTCCCATGACCCTCGCATATTCTTTAGTATTCACTATCAAAACACTTCTCGAAACCATATTAGAGAAATCGAAGATTTCTGAAAGGGGTACCCCTTTGGTGAATTGGAGACTTCACTAATTTCTCCGAAATGTATTACCCTCGTGTTCAACTAGTGCGATATTTTTCCCCAAGAGATCTCATGGGTAAATAAATATATTGGAGTGGAAACGGAGACTTAAGTCAACATTTCAAAAAAAATTCCCCTTTTTGAGGGCAATTTTCGAAAGTTTTTTCCTTATGTTCGTTCATATCTCAGTATCTTGAATGTATCGCCCTCTACACACCTCGGATGTGCACGAAATTTAATACATAGAACCCTAAGACATAGGGCTACAAATTTTGTGCCCATGACCCTCGCATATTCTTTAGTATTCACTATCAAAACATTGCTCGAAACCATATAAGAGAAATCGAAGATTTCTGAAAGGGGTACCCCTTTGGTGAATTGGAGATTTCACTAATTTCTCCGAAATGTATTACCCTCGTGTTCAACTCGTTCGATATTTTTCCCCAAGAGATCTCATGGGTAAATAAATATATTGGAGTGGAAACGGAGACTTAAGTCAACATTTCAAAAAAAATTCCCCTTTTTGAGAGCAATTTTCGCAAGTATTTTCCTTATGTTCGTTCATCTCTCAGTATCTTGACTGTATCGCCCTCTACACACCTCGCATGTGCACGAAATTTAATACATAGCACCCTAAGACATAGGGCTACAAATTTTGTGCCCATGACCCTCGCATATTCTTTAGTATTCACTATCAAAACATTGCTCGAAACCATATTAGAAAAATCGAAGATTTCTGAAAGGGGTACCCCTTTGGTGTATTGGAGATTTCAATAATTTCTCCGAAATGTATAACCCTCGTGTTCAACTCGTTCGATATTTTTCCCCAAGAGATCTCATGGGTAAATGAATATATTGGAGTGGAAACGGAGACTTAAGTCAACATTTCAAAAAAAATTCCCCTTTTTGAGAGCAATTTTCGCAAGTATTTTCCTTATGTTCGTTCATCTCTCAGTATCTTGACTGTATCGCCCTCTACACACCTCGCATGTGCACGAAATTTTATACATAGAACCCTAAGACATAGGGCTATGAATTTTGTGCCCATGACTCTCGCATATTCTTTAGTATTCACTATCAAAACATTGCTCGAAACCATATAAGAGAAATCGAAGATTTCTGAAAGGGGTACCCCTTTGGTGAATTGGAGATTTCAATAATTTCTCCGAAATGTATTACCCTCGTGTTCTACTCGTTTGATATTTTTCCCCAAGAGATCTCATGGGTAAATGAATATATTGGAGTGGAAACGGAGACTTAAGTCAACATTTCAAAAAAAATTCCCCTTTTTGAGAGCAATTTTCGCAAGTATTTTCCTTATGTTCGTTCATCTCTCAGTATCTTGACTGTATCGCCCTCTACACACCTCGCATGTGCACGAAATTTAATACATAGCACCCTAAGACATAGGGCTACAAATTTTGTGCCCATGACCCTCGCATATTCTTTAGTATTCACTATCAAAACATTGCTCGAAACCATATTAGAAAAATCGAAGATTTCTGAAAGGGGTACCCCTTTGGTGTATTGGAGATTTCAATAATTTCTCCGAAATGTATAACCCTCGTGTTCAACTCGTTCGATATTTTTCCCCAAGAGATCTCATGGGTAAATGAATATATTGGAGTGGAAACGGAGACTTAAGTCAACATTTCAAAAAAAATTCCCCTTTTTGAGAGCAATTTTCCAAAGTATTTTCCTTATGTTCGTTCATCTCTCAGTATCTTGACTGTATCGCCCTCTACACACCTCGCATGTGCACGAAATTTTATACATAGAACCCTAAGACATAGGGCTATGAATTTTTTGCCCATGACTCTCGCATATTCTTTAGTATTCACTATCAAAACATTGCTCGAAACCATATAAGAGAAATCGAAGATTTCTGAAAGGGGTACCCCTTTGGTGAATTGGAGATTTCAATAATTTCTCCGAAATGTATTACCCTCGTGTTCTACTCGTTCGATATTTCTCCCCAAGAGATCTCATGTGTAAATGAATATATTGGAGTCGAAACGGAGCCTTAAGTCAACATTTCAAAAAAAATTCCCCTTTTTGAGAGCAATTTTCGCAAGTTTATTCCTTATGTTCGTTCATCTCTCAGTATCTTGACTGTATCGCCCTCTACACACCTCGCATGTGCACGAAATTTAATACATAGAACCCTAAGACATAGGGCTACAAATTTTGTGCCCATGACCCTCGCATATTCTTTAGTATTCACTATCAAAACATTGCTCGAAACCATATAAGAGAAATCGAAGATTTCTGAAAGGGGTACCCCTTTGGAGAATTGGAGATTTCACTAATTTCTCCGAAATGTATTACCCTCGTGTTCAACTCGTTCGATATTTTTCCCCAAGAGATCTCATGGGTAAATAAATATATTGGAGTGGAAACGGAGACTTAAGTCAACATTTCAAAAAAAATTCCCCTTTTTGAGAGCAATTTTCGCAAGTTTTTTCCTTATGTTCGTTCATCTCTCAGTATCTTGACTGTATCGCCCTCTACACACCTCGCATGTGCACGAAATTTTATACATAGAACCCTAAGACATTGTGCTATGAATTTTGTGCCCATGACTCTCGCATATTCTTTAGTATTCACTATCAAAACATTGCTCGAAACCATATAAGAGAAATCGAAGATTTCTGAAAGGGGTACCCCTTTGGTGAATTGGAGATTTCAATAATTTCTCCGAAATGTATTACCCTCGTGTTCAACTCGTTCGATATTTCTCCCCAAGAGATCTCATGGGTAAATGAATATATTGGAGTTGAAACGGAGCCTTAAGTCAACATTTCAAAAAAAATTCCCCTTTCTGAGAGCAATTTTCGCAAGTTTTTTCCTTATGTTCGTTCATCTCTCAGTATCTTGACTGTATCGCCCTCTACACACCTCGCATGTGCACGAAATTTTATACATAGAACCCTAAGACATAGGGCTACAAATTTTGTTCCCATGACCCTCGCATATTCTTTAGTATTCACTATCAAAACACTTCTCGAAACCATATTAGAGAAATCGAAGATTTCTGAAAGGGGTACCCCTTTGGTGAATTGGAGACTTCACTAATTTCTCCGAAATGTATTACCCTCGTGTTCAACTAGTGCGATATTTTTCCCCAAGAGATCTCATGGGTAAATAAATATATTGGAGTGGAAACGGAGACTTAAGTCAACATTTCAAAAAAAATTCCCCTTTTTGAGGGCAATTTTCGAAAGTTTTTTCCTTATGTTCGTTCATCTCTCAGTATCTTGACTGTATCGCCCTCTACACACCTCGCATGTGCACGAAATTTAATACATAGCACCCTAAGACATAGGGCTACAAATTTTGTGCCCATGACCCTCGCATATTCTTTAGTATTCACTATCAAAACATTGCTCGAAACCATATTAGAAAAATCGAAGATTTCTGAAAGGGGTACCCCTTTGGTGTATTGGAGATTTCAATAATTTCTCCGAAATGTATAACCCTCGTGTTCAACTCGTTCGATATTTTTCCCCAAGAGATCTCATGGGTAAATGAATATATTGGAGTGGAAACGGAGACTTAAGTCAACATTTCAAAAAAAATTCCCCTTTTTGAGAGCAATTTTCGCAAGTATTTTCCTTATGTTCGTTCATCTCTCAGTATCTTGACTGTATCGCCCTCTACACACCTCGCATGTGCACGAAATTTTATACATAGAACCCTAAGACATAGGGCTATGAATTTTGTGCCCATGACTCTCGCATATTCTTTAGTATTCACTATCAAAACATTGCTCGAAACCATATAAGAGAAATCGAAGATTTCTGAAAGGGGTACCCCTTTGGTGAATTGGAGATTTCAATAATTTCTCCGAAATGTATTACCCTCGTGTTCTACTCGTTTGATATTTCTCCCCAAGAGATCTCATGGGTAAATGAATATATTGGAGTCGAAACGGAGCCTTAAGTCAACATTTCAAAAAAAATTCCCCTTTTTGAGGGCAATTTTCGAAAGTTTTTTCCTTATGTTCGTTCATATCTCAGTATCTTGAATGTATCGCCCTCTACACACCTCGGATGTGCACGAAATTTAATACATAGAACCCTAAGACATAGGGCTACAAATTTTGTGCCCATGACCCTCGCATATTCTTTAGTATTCACTATCAAAACATTGCTCGAAACCATATAAGAGAAATCGAAGATTTCTGAAAGGGGTACCCCTTTGGTGAATTGGAGATTTCACTAATTTCTCCGAAATGTATTACCCTCGTGTTCAACTCGTTCGATATTTTTCCCCAAGAGATCTCATGGGTAAATAAATATATTGGAGTGGAAACGGAGACTTAAGTCAACATTTCAAAAAAAATTCCCCTTTTTGAGAGCAATTTTCGCAAGTATTTTCCTTATGTTCGTTCATCTCTCAGTATCTTGACTGTATCGCCCTCTACACACCTCGCATGTGCACGAAATTTAATACATAGCACCCTAAGACATAGGGCTACAAATTTTGTGCCCATGACCCTCGCATATTCTTTAGTATTCACTATCAAAACATTGCTCGAAACCATATTAGAAAAATCGAAGATTTCTGAAAGGGGTACCCCTTTGGTGTATTGGAGATTTCAATAATTTCTCCGAAATGTATAACCCTCGTGTTCAACTCGTTCGATATTTTTCCCCAAGAGATCTCATGGGTAAATGAATATATTGGAGTGGAAACGGAGACTTAAGTCAACATTTCAAAAAAAATTCCCCTTTTTGAGAGCAATTTTCGCAAGTATTTTCCTTATGTTCGTTCATCTCTCAGTATCTTGACTGTATCGCCCTCTACACACCTCGCATGTGCACGAAATTTTATACATAGAACCCTAAGACATAGGGCTATGAATTTTGTGCCCATGACTCTCGCATATTCTTTAGTATTCACTATCAAAACATTGCTCGAAACCATATAAGAGAAATCGAAGATTTCTGAAAGGGGTACCCCTTTGGTGAATTGGAGATTTCAATAATTTCTCCGAAATGTATTACCCTCGTGTTCTACTCGTTTGATATTTCTCCCCAAGAGATCTCATGGGTAAATGAATATATTGGAGTCGAAACGGAGCCTTAAGTCAACATTTCAAAAAAAATTCCCCTTTTTGAGAGCAATTTTCGCAAGTTTTTTCCTTATGTTCGTTCATCTCTCAGTATCTTGACTGTATCGCCCTCTACACACCTCGCATGTGCACGAAATTTTATACATAGAACCCTAAGACATAGGGCTACAAATTTTGCTCCCATGACCCTCGCATATTCTTTAGTATTCACTATCAAAACACTGCTCGAAACCATATTAGAGAAATCGAAGATTTCTGAAAGGGGTACCCCTTTGGTGAATTGGAGATTTCAATAATTTCTCCGAAATGTATTACCCTCGTGTTCTACTCGTTTGATATTTCTCCCCAAGAGATCTCATGGGTAAATGAATATATTGGAGTCGAAACGGAGCCTTAAGTCAACATTTCAAAAAAAATTCCCCTTTTTGAGAGCAATTTTCGCAAGTTTTTTCCTTATGTTCGTTCATCTCTCAGTATCTTGACTGTATCGCCCTCTACACACCTCGCATGTGCACGAAATTTTATACATAGAACCCTAAGACATAGGGCTACAAATTTTGCTCCCATGACCCTCGCATATTCTTTAGTATTCACTATCAAAACACTGCTCGAAACCATATTAGAGAAATCGAAGATTTCTGAAAGGGGTACCCCTTTGGTGAATTGGAAATTTCACTAATTTCTCCGAAATGTATTACCCTCGTGTTCAACTAGTGCGATATTTTTCCCCAAGAGATCTCATGGGTAAATAAATATATTGGAGTGGAAACGGAGACTTAAGTCAACATTTCAAAAAAAATTCCCCTTTTTGAGGGCAATTTTCGCAAGTTTTTTCCTTATGTTCGTTCATGTCTCAGTATCTTGAATGTATCGCCCTCTACACACCTCGCATGTGCACGAAATTTTATACATAGAACCCTAAGAAATAGGGCTACAAATTTTGTGCCCATGAACTTCTCATATTCTTTAGTATTCACTATCAAAACACTGCTCGAAACCATATTAGAGAAATCGAAGATTTCTGAAAGGGGTACCCCTTTGGTGAATTGGAGATTTCACTAATTTCTCCGAAATGTATTAACCTCGTGTTCAACTAGTGCGATATTTTTCCCCAAGAGATCTCATGGGTAAATAAATATATTGGAGTGGAAACGGAGACTTAAGTCAACATTTCAAAAAAAATTCCCCTTTTTGAGAGCAATTTTCGTAAGTTTTTTCCTTATGTTCGTTCATCTCTCAGTATCTTGAATGTATCGCCCTCTACACACCTCGGATGTGCACGAAATTTAATACATAGAACCCTAAGACATAGGGCTACAAATTTTTTGCCCATGACCCTCGCATATTCTTTAGTATTCACTATCAAAACATTGCTCGAAACTATATTAGAGAAATCGAAGATTTCTGAAAGGGGTACCCCTTTGGTGAATTGGAGATTTCACTAATTTCTCTGAAATGTATTACCCTCGTGTTCAACTAGTGCGATATTTTTCCCAAGAGATCTCATGGGTAAATAAATATATTGGAGTGGAAACGGAGACTTAAGACAACATTTCAAAAAAAATTCCCCTTTTTGAGGGCAATTTTCGCAAGTTTTTTCCTTATGTTCGTTCATATCTCAGTATCTTGAACGTATCGCCCTCTACACACCTCGCATGTGCACGAAATTTTATACATAGAACCCTAAGACATAGGGCTACAAATTTTGTGCCCATGACCCTCGCATATTCTTTAGTATTCACTATCAAAACATTGCTCGAAACCATATAAGAGAAATCGAAGATTTCTGAAAGGGGTACCCCTTTGGTGAATTGGAGATTTCACTAATTTCTCCGAAATGTATTACCCTCGTGTTCAACTCGTTCGATATTTTTCCCCAAGAGATCTCATGGGTAAATAAATATATTGGAGAGGAAACGGAGACTTAAGTCAACATTTAAAAAAAAATTCCCCATTTTGAGAGCAATTTTCGCAAGTTTTTTCCTTATGTTCGTTCATCTCTCAGTATCTTGACTGTATCGCCCTCTACACACCTCGCATGTGCACGAAATTTTATACATAGAACCCTAAGACATAGTGCTATGAATTTTGTGCCCATGACTCTCGCATATTCTTTAGTATTCACTATCAAAACATTGCTCGAAACCATATAAGAGAAATCGAAGATTACTGAAAGGGGTACCCCTTTGGTGAATTGGAGATTTCAATAATTTCTCCGAAATGTATTACCCTCGTGTTCAACTCGTTCGATATTTTTCCCCAAGAGATCTCATGGGTAAATGAATATATTGGAGTGGAAACGGAGACTTAAGTCAACATTTCAAAAAAAATTCCCCTTTTTGAGAGCAATTTTCGCAAGTATTTTCCTTATGTTCGTTCATCTCTCAGTATCTTGACTGTATCGCCCTCTACACACCTCGCATGTGCACGAAATTTTATACATAGAACCCTAAGACATAGGGCTATGAATTTTGTGCCCATGACTCTCGCATATTCTTTAGTATTCACTATCAAAACATTGCTCGAAACCATATAAGAGAAATCGAAGATTTCTGAAAGGGGTACCCCTTTGGTGAATTGGAGATTTCAATAATTTCTCCGAAATGTATTACCCTCGTGTTCTACTCGTTTGATATTTCTCCCCAAGAGATCTCATGGGTAAATGAATATATTGGAGTCGAAACGGAGCCTTAAGTCAACATTTCAAAAAAAATTCCCCTTTTTGAGAGCAATTTTCGCAAGTTTTTTCCTTATGTTCGTTCATCTCTCAGTATCTTGACTGTATCGCCCTCTACACACCTCGCATGTGCACGAAATTTTATACATAGAACCCTAAGACATAGGGCTACAAATTTTGCTCCCATGACCCTCGCATATTCTTTAGTATTCACTATCAAAACACTGCTCGAAACCATATTAGAGAAATCGAAGATTTCTGAAAGGGGTACCCCTTTGGTGAATTGGAAATTTCACTAATTTCTCCGAAATGTATTACCCTCGTGTTCAACTAGTGCGATATTTTTCCCCAAGAGATCTCATGGGTAAATAAATATATTGGAGTGGAAACGGAGACTTAAGTCAACATTTCAAAAAAAATTCCCCTTTTTGAGGGCAATTTTCGCAAGTTTTTTCCTTATGTTCGTTCATGTCTCAGTATCTTGAATGTATCGCCCTCTACACACCTCGCATGTGCACGAAATTTTATACATAGAACCCTAAGAAATAGGGCTACAAATTTTGTGCCCATGAACTTCTCATATTCTTTAGTATTCACTATCAAAACACTGCTCGAAACCATATTAGAGAAATCGAAGATTTCTGAAAGGGGTACCCCTTTGGTGAATTGGAGATTTCACTAATTTCTCCGAAATGTATTAACCTCGTGTTCAACTAGTGCGATATTTTTCCCCAAGAGATCTCATGGGTAAATAAATATATTGGAGTGGAAACGGAGACTTAAGTCAACATTTCAAAAAAAATTCCCCTTTTTGAGAGCAATTTTCGTAAGTTTTTTCCTTATGTTCGTTCATCTCTCAGTATCTTGAATGTATCGCCCTCTACACACCTCGGATGTGCACGAAATTTAATACATAGAACCCTAAGACATAGGGCTACAAATTTTGTGCCCATGACCCTCGCATATTCTTTAGTATTCACTATCAAAACATTGCTCGAAACCATATAAGAGAAATCGAAGATTTCTGAAAGGGGTACCCCTTTGGAGAATAGGAGATTTCACTAATTTCTCCGAAATGTATTATCCACGTGTTCAACTCGTTCGATATTTTTCCCCAAGAGATCTCATGGGTAAATAAATATATTGGAGAGGAAACGGAGACTTAAGTCAACATTTAAAAAAAAATTCCCCTTTTTGAGAGCAATTTTCGCAAGTTTTTTCCTTATGTTCGTTCATCTCTCAGTATCTTGAATGTATCGCCCTCTACACACCTCGGATGTGCACGAAATTTAATACATAGAACCCTAAGACATAGGGCTACAAATTTTGTGCCCATGACCCTCGCATATTCTTTAGTATTCACTATCAAAACATTGCTCGAAACCATATAAGAGAAATCGAAGATTTCTGAAAGGGGTACCCCTTTGGTGAATTGGAGATTTCACTAATTTCTCCGAAATGTATTACCCTCGTGTTCAACTCGTTCGATATTTTTCCCCAAGAGATCTCATGGGTAAATAAATATATTGGAGTGGAAACGGAGACTTAAGTCAACATTTCAAAAAAAATTCCCCTTTTTGAGAGCAATTTTCGCAAGTATTTTCCTTATGTTCGTTCATCTCTCAGTATCTTGACTGTATCGCGCTCTACACACCTCGCATGTGCACGAAATTTTATACATAGAACCCTAAGACATAGGGCTACAAATTTTGCTCCCATGACCCTCGCATATTCTTTAGTATTCACTATCAAAACACTGCTCGAAACCATATTAGAGAAATCGAAGATTTCTGAAAGGGGTACCCCTTTGGTGAATTGGAGATTTCACTAATTTCTCCGAAATGTATTACCCTCGTGTTCAACTAGTGCGATATTTTTCCCCAAGAGATCTCATGGGTAAATAAATATATTGGAGTGGAAACGGAGACTTAAGTCAACATTTCAAAAATAATTCCCCTTTTTGAGGGCAATTTTCGCAAGTTTTTTCCTTATGTTCGTTCATATCTCAGTATCTTGAATGTATCGCCCTCTACACACCTCGGATGTGCACGAAATTTTATACATAGAACCCTAAGACATAGGTCTACAAATTTTGTGCCCATGACTCTCGCATATTCTTTAGTATTCACTATCAAAACATTGCTCGAATCCATATAAGAGAAATCGAAGATTTCTGAAAGGGGTACCCCTTTGGTGAATTGGAGATTTCAATAATTTCTCCGAAATGTATTACCCTCGTGTTCAACTCGTTCGATATTTTTGCCCAAGAGATCTCATGGGTAAATAAATATATTGGAGTGGAAACGGAGACTTAAGTCAACATTTCAAAAAAAATTCCCCTTTTTGAGAGCAATTTTCGCAAGTATTTTCCTTATGTTCGTTCATCTCTCAGTATCTTGACTGTATCGCGCTCTACACACCTCGCATGTGCACGAAATTTTATACATAGAACCCTAAGACATAGGGCTACAAATTTTGTGCCCATGACCCTCGCATATTCTTTAGTATTCACTATCAAAACATTGCTCGAAACCATATAAGAGAAATCGAAGATTTCTGAAAGGGGTACCCCTTTGGAGAATAGGAGATTTCACTAATTTCTCCGAAATGTATTATCCTCGTGTTCAACTCGTTCGATATTTTTCCCCAAGAGATCTCATGGGTAAATAAATATATTGGAGTGGAAACGGAGACTTAAGTCAACATTTCAAAAAAAATTCCCCTTTTTTAGAGCAATTTTCGCAAGTATTTTCCTTATGTTCGTTCATCTCTCAGTATCTTGACTGTATCGCCCTCTACACACCTCGCATGTGCACGAAATTTTATACATAGAACCCTAAGACATAGGTCTACAAATTTTGTGCCCATGACTCTCGCATATTCTTTAGTATTCACTATCAAAACATTGCTCGAAACCATATAAGAGAAATCGAAGATTTCTGAAAGGGGTACCCCTTTGGTGAATTGGAGATTTCAATAATTTCTCCGAAATGTATTACCCTCGTGTTCAACTCGTTCGATATTTTTGCCCAAGAGATCTCATGGGTAAATAAATATATTGGAGTGGAAACGGAGACTTAAGTCAACATTTCAAAAAAAATTCCCCTTTTTGAGAGCAATTTTCGCAAGTATTTTCCTTATGTTCGTTCATCTCTCAGTATCTTGACTGTATCGCCCTCTACACACCTCGCATGTGCACGAAATTTAATACATAGCACCCTAAGACATAGGGCTACAAATTTTGTGCCCATGACCCTCGCATATTCTTTAGTATTCACTATCAAAACATTGCTCGAAACCATATTAGAAAAATCGAAGATTTCTGAAAGGGGTACCCCTTTGGTGTATTGGAGATTTCAATAATTTCTCCGAAATGTATAACCCTCGTGTTCAACTCGTTCGATATTTTTCCCCAAGAGATCTCATGGGTAAATGAATATATTGGAGTGGAAACGGAGACTTAAGTCAACATTTCAAAAAAAATTCCCCTTTTTGAGAGCAATTTTCGCAAGTATTTTCCTTATGTTCGTTCATCTCTCAGTATCTTGACTGTATCGCCCTCTACACACCTCGCATGTGCACGAAATTTTATACATAGAACCCTAAGACATAGGGCTATGAATTTTGTGCCCATGACTCTCGCATATTCTTTAGTATTCACTATCAAAACATTGCTCGAAACCATATAAGAGAAATCGAAGATTTCTGAAAGGGGTACCCCTTTGGTGAATTGGAGATTTCAATAATTTCTCCGAAATGTATTACCCTCGTGTTCTACTCGTTTGATATTTCTCCCCAAGAGATCTCATGGGTAAATGAATATATTGGAGTCGAAACGGAGCCTTAAGTCAACATTTCAAAAAAAATTCCCCTTTTTGAGAGCAATTTTCGCAAGTTTTTTCCTTATGTTCGTTCATCTCTCAGTATCTTGACTGTATCGCCCTCTACACACCTCGCATGTGCACGAAATTTTATACATAGAACCCTAAGACATAGGGCTACAAATTTTGCTCCCATGACCCTCGCATATTCTTTAGTATTCACTATCAAAACACTGCTCGAAACCATATTAGAGAAATCGAAGATTTCTGAAAGGGGTACCCCTTTGGTGAATTGGAAATTTCACTAATTTCTCCGAAATGTATTACCCTCGTGTTCAACTAGTGCGATATTTTTCCCCAAGAGATCTCATGGGTAAATAAATATATTGGAGTGGAAACGGAGACTTAAGTCAACATTTCAAAAAAAATTCCCCTTTTTGAGGGCAATTTTCGCAAGTTTTTTCCTTATGTTCGTTCATGTCTCAGTATCTTGAATGTATCGCCCTCTACACACCTCGCATGTGCACGAAATTTTATACATAGAACCCTAAGAAATAGGGCTACAAATTTTGTGCCCATGAACTTCTCATATTCTTTAGTATTCACTATCAAAACACTGCTCGAAACCATATTAGAGAAATCGAAGATTTCTGAAAGGGGTACCCCTTTGGTGAATTGGAGATTTCACTAATTTCTCCGAAATGTATTAACCTCGTGTTCAACTAGTGCGATATTTTTCCCCAAGAGATCTCATGGGTAAATAAATATATTGGAGTGGAAACGGAGACTTAAGTCAACATTTCAAAAAAAATTCCCCTTTTTGAGAGCAATTTTCGTAAGTTTTTTCCTTATGTTCGTTCATCTCTCAGTATCTTGAATGTATCGCCCTCTACACACCTCGGATGTGCACGAAATTTAATACATAGAACCCTAAGACATAGGGCTACAAATTTTGTGCCCATGACCCTCGCATATTCTTTAGTATTCACTATCAAAACATTGCTCGAAACCATATAAGAGAAATCGAAGATTTCTGAAAGGGGTACCCCTTTGGAGAATAGGAGATTTCACTAATTTCTCCGAAATGTATTATCCACGTGTTCAACTCGTTCGATATTTTTCCCCAAGAGATCTCATGGGTAAATAAATATATTGGAGAGGAAACGGAGACTTAAGTCAACATTTAAAAAAAAATTCCCCTTTTTGAGAGCAATTTTCGCAAGTTTTTTCCTTATGTTCGTTCATCTCTCAGTATCTTGAATGTATCGCCCTCTACACACCTCGGATGTGCACGAAATTTAATACATAGAACCCTAAGACATAGGGCTACAAATTTTGTGCCCATGACCCTCGCATATTCTTTAGTATTCACTATCAAAACATTGCTCGAAACCATATAAGAGAAATCGAAGATTTCTGAAAGGGGTACCCCTTTGGTGAATTGGAGATTTCACTAATTTCTCCGAAATGTATTACCCTCGTGTTCAACTCGTTCGATATTTTTCCCCAAGAGATCTCATGGGTAAATAAATATATTGGAGTGGAAACGGAGACTTAAGTCAACATTTCAAAAAAAATTCCCCTTTTTGAGAGCAATTTTCGCAAGTATTTTCCTTATGTTCGTTCATCTCTCAGTATCTTGACTGTATCGCGCTCTACACACCTCGCATGTGCACGAAATTTTATACATAGAACCCTAAGACATAGGGCTACAAATTTTGCTCCCATGACCCTCGCATATTCTTTAGTATTCACTATCAAAACACTGCTCGAAACCATATTAGAGAAATCGAAGATTTCTGAAAGGGGTACCCCTTTGGTGAATTGGAGATTTCACTAATTTCTCCGAAATGTATTACCCTCGTGTTCAACTAGTGCGATATTTTTCCCCAAGAGATCTCATGGGTAAATAAATATATTGGAGTGGAAACGGAGACTTAAGTCAACATTTCAAAAATAATTCCCCTTTTTGAGGGCAATTTTCGCAAGTTTTTTCCTTATGTTCGTTCATATCTCAGTATCTTGAATGTATCGCCCTCTACACACCTCGGATGTGCACGAAATTTTATACATAGAACCCTAAGACATAGGTCTACAAATTTTGTGCCCATGACTCTCGCATATTCTTTAGTATTCACTATCAAAACATTGCTCGAATCCATATAAGAGAAATCGAAGATTTCTGAAAGGGGTACCCCTTTGGTGAATTGGAGATTTCAATAATTTCTCCGAAATGTATTACCCTCGTGTTCAACTCGTTCGATATTTTTGCCCAAGAGATCTCATGGGTAAATAAATATATTGGAGTGGAAACGGAGACTTAAGTCAACATTTCAAAAAAAATTCCCCTTTTTGAGAGCAATTTTCGCAAGTATTTTCCTTATGTTCGTTCATCTCTCAGTATCTTGACTGTATCGCGCTCTACACACCTCGCATGTGCACGAAATTTTATACATAGAACCCTAAGACATAGGGCTACAAATTTTGTGCCCATGACCCTCGCATATTCTTTAGTATTCACTATCAAAACATTGCTCGAAACCATATAAGAGAAATCGAAGATTTCTGAAAGGGGTACCCCTTTGGAGAATAGGAGATTTCACTAATTTCTCCGAAATGTATTATCCTCGTGTTCAACTCGTTCGATATTTTTCCCCAAGAGATCTCATGGGTAAATAAATATATTGGAGTGGAAACGGAGACTTAAGTCAACATTTCAAAAAAAATTCCCCTTTTTTAGAGCAATTTTCGCAAGTATTTTCCTTATGTTCGTTCATCTCTCAGTATCTTGACTGTATCGCCCTCTACACACCTCGCATGTGCACGAAATTTTATACATAGAACCCTAAGACATAGGTCTACAAATTTTGTGCCCATGACTCTCGCATATTCTTTAGTATTCACTATCAAAACATTGCTCGAAACCATATAAGAGAAATCGAAGATTTCTGAAAGGGGTACCCCTTTGGTGAATTGGAGATTTCAATAATTTCTCCGAAATGTATTACCCTCGTGTTCAACTCGTTCGATATTTTTGCCCAAGAGATCTCATGGGTAAATAAATATATTGGAGTGGAAACGGAGACTTAAGTCAACATTTCAAAAAAAATTCCCCTTTTTGAGAGCAATTTTCGCAAGTATTTTCCTTATGTTCGTTCATCTCTCAGTATCTTGACTGTATCGCCCTCTACACACCTCGCATGTGCACGAAATTTAATACATAGCACCCTAAGACATAGGGCTACAAATTTTGTGCCCATGACCCTCGCATATTCTTTAGTATTCACTATCAAAACATTGCTCGAAACCATATTAGAAAAATCGAAGATTTCTGAAAGGGGTACCCCTTTGGTGTATTGGAGATTTCAATAATTTCTCCGAAATGTATAACCCTCGTGTTCAACTCGTTCGATATTTTTCCCCAAGAGATCTCATGGGTAAATGAATATATTGGAGTGGAAACGGAGACTTAAGTCAACATTTCAAAAAAAATTCCCCTTTTTGAGAGCAATTTTCGCAAGTATTTTCCTTATGTTCGTTCATCTCTCAGTATCTTGACTGTATCGCCCTCTACACACCTCGCATGTGCACGAAATTTTATACATAGAACCCTAAGACATAGGGCTATGAATTTTGTGCCCATGACTCTCGCATATTCTTTAGTATTCACTATCAAAACATTGCTCGAAACCATATAAGAGAAATCGAAGATTTCTGAAAGGGGTACCCCTTTGGTGAATTGGAGATTTCAATAATTTCTCCGAAATGTATTACCCTCGTGTTCTACTCGTTTGATATTTCTCCCCAAGAGATCTCATGGGTAAATGAATATATTGGAGTCGAAACGGAGCCTTAAGTCAACATTTCAAAAAAAATTCCCCTTTTTGAGAGCAATTTTCGCAAGTTTTTTCCTTATGTTCGTTCATCTCTCAGTATCTTGACTGTATCGCCCTCTACACACCTCGCATGTGCACGAAATTTTATACATAGAACCCTAAGACATAGGGCTACAAATTTTGCTCCCATGACCCTCGCATATTCTTTAGTATTCACTATCAAAACACTGCTCGAAACCATATTAGAGAAATCGAAGATTTCTGAAAGGGGTACCCCTTTGGTGAATTGGAAATTTCACTAATTTCTCCGAAATGTATTACCCTCGTGTTCAACTAGTGCGATATTTTTCCCCAAGAGATCTCATGGGTAAATAAATATATTGGAGTGGAAACGGAGACTTAAGTCAACATTTCAAAAAAAATTCCCCTTTTTGAGGGCAATTTTCGCAAGTTTTTTCCTTATGTTCGTTCATGTCTCAGTATCTTGAATGTATCGCCCTCTACACACCTCGCATGTGCACGAAATTTTATACATAGAACCCTAAGAAATAGGGCTACAAATTTTGTGCCCATGAACTTCTCATATTCTTTAGTATTCACTATCAAAACACTGCTCGAAACCATATTAGAGAAATCGAAGATTTCTGAAAGGGGTACCCCTTTGGTGAATTGGAGATTTCACTAATTTCTCCGAAATGTATTAACCTCGTGTTCAACTAGTGCGATATTTTTCCCCAAGAGATCTCATGGGTAAATAAATATATTGGAGTGGAAACGGAGACTTAAGTCAACATTTCAAAAAAAATTCCCCTTTTTGAGAGCAATTTTCGTAAGTTTTTTCCTTATGTTCGTTCATCTCTCAGTATCTTGAATGTATCGCCCTCTACACACCTCGGATGTGCACGAAATTTAATACATAGAACCCTAAGACATAGGGCTACAAATTTTTTGCCCATGACCCTCGCATATTCTTTAGTATTCACTATCAAAACATTGCTCGAAACTATAATAGAGAAATCGAAGATTTCTGAAAGGGGTACCCCTTTGGTGAATTGGAGATTTCACTAATTTCTCTGAAATGTATTACCCTCGTGTTCAACTAGTGCGATATTTTTCCCAAGAGATCTCATGGGTAAATAAATATATTGGAGTGGAAACGGAGACTTAAGACAACATTTCAAAAAAAATTCCCCTTTTTGAGGGCAATTTTCGCAAGTTTTTTCCTTATGTTCGTTCATATCTCAGTATCTTGAACGTATCGCCCTCTACACACCTCGCATGTGCACGAAATTTTATACATAGAACCCTAAGACATAGGGCTACAAATTTTGTGCCCATGACCCTCGCATATTCTTTAGTATTCACTATCAAAACATTGCTCGAAACCATATAAGAGAAATCGAAGATTTCTGAAAGGGGTACCCCTTTGGTGAATTGGAGATTTCACTAATTTCTCCGAAATGTATTACCCTCGTGTTCAACTCGTTCGATATTTTTCCCCAAGAGATCTCATGGGTAAATAAATATATTGGAGAGGAAACGGAGACTTAAGTCAACATTTAAAAAAAAATTCCCCATTTTGAGAGCAATTTTCGCAAGTTTTTTCCTTATGTTCGTTCATCTCTCAGTATCTTGACTGTATCGCCCTCTACACACCTCGCATGTGCACGAAATTTTATACATAGAACCCTAAGACATAGTGCTATGAATTTTGTGCCCATGACTCTCGCATATTCTTTAGTATTCACTATCAAAACATTGCTCGAAACCATATAAGAGAAATCGAAGATTTCTGAAAGGGGTACCCCTTTGGTGAATTGGAGATTTCAATAATTTCTCCGAAATGTATTACCCTCGTGTTCTACTCGTTTGATATTTCTCCCCAAGAGATCTCATGGGTAAATGAATATATTGGAGTCGAAACGGAGCCTTAAGTCAACATTTCAAAAAAAATTCCCCTTTTTGAGAGAAATTTTCGCAAGTTTTTTCCTTATGTTCGTTCATCTCTCAGTATCTTGACTGTATCGCCCTCTACACACCTCGCATGTGCACGAAATTTTATACATAGAACCCTAAGACATAGGGCTACAAATTTTGCTCCCATGACCCTCGCATATTCTTTAGTATTCACTATCAAAACAATGCTCGAAACCATATTAGAGAAATCGAAGATTTCTGAAAGGGGTACCCCTTTGGTGAATTGGAAATTTCACTAATTTCTCCGAAATGTATTACCCTCGTGTTCAACTAGTGCGATATTTTTCCCCAAGAGATCTCATGGGTAAATAAATATATTGGAGTGGAAACGGAGACTTAAGTCAACATTTCAAAAAAAATTCCCCTTTTTGAGGGCAATTTTCGCAAGTTTTTTCCTTATGTTCGTTCATGTCTCAGTATCTTGAATGTATCGCCCTCTACACACCTCGCATGTGCACGAAATTTTATACATAGAACCCTAAGAAATAGGGCTACAAATTTTGTGCCCATGAACTTCTCATATTCTTTAGTATTCACTATCAAAACACTGCTCGAAACCATATTAGAGAAATCGAAGATTTCTGAAAGGGGTACCCCTTTGGTGAATTGGAGATTTCACTAATTTCTCCGAAATGTATTAACCTCGTGTTCAACTAGTGCGATATTTTTCCCCAAGAGATCTCATGGGTAAATAAATATATTGGAGTGGAAACGGAGACTTAAGTCAACATTTCAAAAAAAATTCCCCTTTTTGAGAGCAATTTTCGTAAGTTTTTTCCTTATGTTCGTTCATCTCTCAGTATCTTGAATGTATCGCCCTCTACACACCTCGGATGTGCACGAAATTTAATACATAGAACCCTAAGACATAGGGCTACAAATTTTGTGCCCATGACCCTCGCATATTCTTTAGTATTCACTATCAAAACATTGCTCGAAACCATATAAGAGAAATCGAAGATTTCTGAAAGGGGTACCCCTTTGGAGAATAGGAGATTTCACTAATTTCTCCGAAATGTATTATCCACGTGTTCAACTCGTTCGATATTTTTCCCCAAGAGATCTCATGGGTAAATAAATATATTGGAGAGGAAACGGAGACTTAAGTCAACATTTAAAAAAAAATTCCCCTTTTTGAGAGCAATTTTCGCAAGTTTTTTCCTTATGTTCGTTCATCTCTCAGTATCTTGAATGTATCGCCCTCTACACACCTCGGATGTGCACGAAATTTAATACATAGAACCCTAAGACATAGGGCTACAAATTTTGTGCCCATGACCCTCGCATATTCTTTAGTATTCACTATCAAAACATTGCTCGAAACCATATAAGAGAAATCGAAGATTTCTGAAAGGGGTACCCCTTTGGTGAATTGGAGATTTCACTAATTTCTCCGAAATGTATTACCCTCGTGTTCAACTCGTTCGATATTTTTCCCCAAGAGATCTCATGGGTAAATAAATATATTGGAGTGGAAACGGAGACTTAAGTCAACATTTCAAAAAAAATTCCCCTTTTTGAGAGCAATTTTCGCAAGTATTTTCCTTATGTTCGTTCATCTCTCAGTATCTTGACTGTATCGCGCTCTACACACCTCGCATGTGCACGAAATTTTATACATAGAACCCTAAGACATAGGGCTACAAATTTTGCTCCCATGACCCTCGCATATTCTTTAGTATTCACTATCAAAACACTGCTCGAAACCATATTAGAGAAATCGAAGATTTCTGAAAGGGGTACCCCTTTGGTGAATTGGAGATTTCACTAATTTCTCCGAAATGTATTACCCTCGTGTTCAACTAGTGCGATATTTTTCCCCAAGAGATCTCATGGGTAAATAAATATATTGGAGTGGAAACGGAGACTTAAGTCAACATTTCAAAAATAATTCCCCTTTTTGAGGGCAATTTTCGCAAGTTTTTTCCTTATGTTCGTTCATATCTCAGTATCTTGAATGTATCGCCCTCTACACACCTCGGATGTGCACGAAATTTTATACATAGAACCCTAAGACATAGGTCTACAAATTTTGTGCCCATGACTCTCGCATATTCTTTAGTATTCACTATCAAAACATTGCTCGAATCCATATAAGAGAAATCGAAGATTTCTGAAAGGGGTACCCCTTTGGTGAATTGGAGATTTCAATAATTTCTCCGAAATGTATTACCCTCGTGTTCAACTCGTTCGATATTTTTGCCCAAGAGATCTCATGGGTAAATAAATATATTGGAGTGGAAACGGAGACTTAAGTCAACATTTCAAAAAAAATTCCCCTTTTTGAGAGCAATTTTCGCAAGTATTTTCCTTATGTTCGTTCATCTCTCAGTATCTTGACTGTATCGCGCTCTACACACCTCGCATGTGCACGAAATTTTATACATAGAACCCTAAGACATAGGGCTACAAATTTTGTGCCCATGACCCTCGCATATTCTTTAGTATTCACTATCAAAACATTGCTCGAAACCATATAAGAGAAATCGAAGATTTCTGAAAGGGGTACCCCTTTGGAGAATAGGAGATTTCACTAATTTCTCCGAAATGTATTATCCTCGTGTTCAACTCGTTCGATATTTTTCCCCAAGAGATCTCATGGGTAAATAAATATATTGGAGTGGAAACGGAGACTTAAGTCAACATTTCAAAAAAAATTCCCCTTTTTTAGAGCAATTTTCGCAAGTATTTTCCTTATGTTCGTTCATCTCTCAGTATCTTGACTGTATCGCCCTCTACACACCTCGCATGTGCACGAAATTTTATACATAGAACCCTAAGACATAGGTCTACAAATTTTGTGCCCATGACTCTCGCATATTCTTTAGTATTCACTATCAAAACATTGCTCGAAACCATATAAGAGAAATCGAAGATTTCTGAAAGGGGTACCCCTTTGGTGAATTGGAGATTTCAATAATTTCTCCGAAATGTATTACCCTCGTGTTCAACTCGTTCGATATTTTTGCCCAAGAGATCTCATGGGTAAATAAATATATTGGAGTGGAAACGGAGACTTAAGTCAACATTTCAAAAAAAATTCCCCTTTTTGAGAGCAATTTTCGCAAGTATTTTCCTTATGTTCGTTCATCTCTCAGTATCTTGACTGTATCGCGCTCTACACACCTCGCATGTGCACGAAATTTTATACATAGAACCCTAAGACATAGGGCTACAAATTTTGCTCCCATGACCCTCGCATATTCTTTAGTATTCACTATCAAAACACTGCTCGAAACCATATTAGAGAAATCGAAGATTTCTGAAAGGGGTACCCCTTTGGTGAATTGGAGATTTCAATAATTTCTCCGAAATGTATTATCCTCGTGTTCAACTCGTTCGATATTTTTCCCCAAGAGATCTCATGGGTAAATAAATGTATTGGAGTGGAAACGGAGACTTAAGTCAACATTTCAAAAAAAATTCCCCTTTTTTAGAGCAATTTTCGCAAGTATTTTCCTTATGTTCGTTCATCTCTCAGTATCTTGACTGTATCGCCCTCTACACACCTCGCATGTGCACGAAATTTTATACATAGAACCCTAAGACATAGGTCTACAAATTTTGTGCCCATGACTCTCGCATATTCTTTAGTATTCACTATCAAAACATTGCTCGAAACCATATAAGAGAAATCGAAGATTTCTGAAAGGGGTACCCCTTTGGTGAATTGGAGATTTCAATAATTTCTCCGAAATGTATTACCCTCGTGTTCAACTCGTTCGATATTTTTGCCCAAGAGATCTCATGGGTAAATAAATATATTGGAGTGGAAACGGAGACTTAAGTCAACATTTCAAAAAAAATTCCCCCTTTTGAGGGCAATTTTCGCAAGTTTTTTCCTTATGTTCGTTCATGTCTTAGTATTTTGAGTGTATCGCCCTCTACACACCTCGCATGTGCACGAAATTTTATACATAGAACCCTAAGACATAGGGCTACAAATTTTGTGCCCATGACCCTCGCATATTCTTTAGTATTCACTATCAAAACATTGCTCGAAACCATATAAGAGAAATCGAAGATTTCTGAAAGGGGTACCCCTTTGGTGAATTGGAGATTTCACTAATTTCTCCGAAATGTATTACCCTCGTGTTCAACTCGTTCGATATTTTTCCCCAAGAGATCTCATGGGTAAATAAATATATTGGAGAGGAAACGGAGACTTAAGTCAACATTTAAAAAAAAATTCCCCTTTTTGAGAGCAATTTTCGCAAGTTTTTTCCTTATGTTCGTTCATCTCTCAGTATCTTGACTGTATCGCCCTCTACACACCTCGCATGTGCACGAAATTTTATACATAGAACCCTAAGACATAGGGATACAAATTTTGCTCCCATGACCCTCGCATATTCTTTAGTATTCACTATCAAAACACTGCTCAAAACCATATTAGAGAAATCGAAGATTTCTGAAAGGGGTACCGCTTTGGTGAATTGGAGATTTCACTAATTTCTCCGAAATGTATTACCCTCGTGTTCAACTAGTGCGATATTTTTCCCCAAGAGATCTCATGGGTAAATAAATATATTGGAGTGGAAACGGAGACTTAAGTCAACATTTCAAAAATAATTCCCCTTTTTGAGGGCAATTTTCGCAAGTTTTTTCCTTATGTTCGTTCATATCTCAGTATCTTGAATGTATCGCCCTCTACACACCTCGGATGTGCACGAAATTTAATACATAGAACCCTAAGACATAGGGCTACAAATTTTGTACCCATGACCCTCGCATATTCTTTAGTATTCACTATCAAAACATTGCTCGAAACCATATAAGAGAAATCGAAGATTTCTGAAAGGGGTACCCCTTTGGAGAATAGGAGATTTCACTAATTTCTCCGAAATGTATTATCCTCGTGTTCAACTCGTTCGATATTTTTCCCCAAGAGATCTCATGGGTAAATAAATATATTGGAGTGGAAACGGAGACTTAAGTCAACATTTCAAAAAAAATTCCCCTTTTTTAGAGCAATTTTCGCAAGTATTTTCCTTATGTTCGTTCATCTCTCAGTATCTTGACTGTATCGCCCTCTACACACCTCGCATGTGCACGAAATTTTATACATAGAACCCTAAGACATAGGTCTACAAATTTTGTGCCCATGACTCTCGCATATTCTTTAGTATTCACTATCAAAACATTGCTCGAAACCATATAAGAGAAATCGAAGATTTCTGAAAGGGGTACCCCTTTGGTGAATTGGAGATTTCAATAATTTCTCCGAAATGTATTACCCTCGTGTTCAACTCGTTCGATATTTTTGCCCAAGAGATCTCATGGGTAAATAAATATATTGGAGTGGAAACGGAGACTTAAGTCAACATTTCAAAAAAAATTCCCCTTTTTGAGAGCAATTTTCGCAAGTTTTTTCCTTATGTTCGTTCATCTCTCAGTATCTTGACTGTATCGCCCTCTACACACCTCGCATGTGCACGAAATTTTATACATAGAACCCTAAGACATAGGGCTACAAATTTTGTTCCCATGACCCTCGCATATTCTTTAGTATTCACTATCAAAACACTGCTCGAAACCATATTAGAGAAATCGAAGATTTCTGAAAGGGGTACCCCTTTGGTGAATTGGAGATTTCACTAATTTCTCCGAAATGTATTACCCTCGTGTTCAACTAGTGCGATATTTTTCCCCAAGAGATCTCATGGGTATATAAATATATTGGAGTGGAAACGGAGACTTAAGTCAACATTTCAAAAAAAATTCCCCTTTTTGAGGGCAATTTTCGCAAGTTTTTTCCTTATGTTCGTTCATGTCTCAGTATTTTGAGTGTATCGCCCTCTACACACCTCGCATGTGCACGAAATTTTATACATAGAACCCTAAGACATAGGGCTACAAATTTTGTGCCCATGAACTTCTCATATTCTTTAGTATTCACTATCAAAACACTGCTCGAAACCATATTAGAGAAATCGCAGATTTCTGAAAGGGGTACCCCTTTGGTGAATTGGAGATTTCACTAATTTCTCCGAAATGTATTAACCTCGTGTTCAACTAGTGCGATATTTTTCCCCAAGAGATCTCATGGGTAAATAAATATATTGGAGTGGAAACGGAGACTTAAGTCAACATTTCAAAAAAAATTCCCCTTTTTTAGAGCAATTTTCGCAAGTATTTTCCTTATGTTCGTTCATCTCTCAGTATCTTGACTGTATCGCCCTCTACACACCTCGCATGTGCACGAAATTTTATACATAGAACCCTAAGACATAGGTCTACAAATTTTGTGCCCATGACTCTCGCATATTCTTTAGTATTCACTATCAAAACATTGCTCGAAACCATATAAGAGAAATCGAAGATTTCTGAAAGGGGTACCCCTTTGGTGAATTGGAGATTTCAATAATTTCTCCGAAATGTATTACCCTCGTGTTCAACTCGTTCGATATTTTTGCCCAAGAGATCTCATGGGTAAATAAATATATTGGAGTGGAAACGGAGACTTAAGTCAACATTTCAAAAAAAATTCCCCTTTTTGAGAGCAATTTTCGCAAGTTTTTTCCTTATGTTCGTTCATCTCTCAGTATCTTGACTGTATCGCCCTCTACACACCTCGCATGTGCACGAAATTTTATACATAGAACCCTAAGACATAGGGCTACAAATTTTGTTCCCATGACCCTCGCATATTCTTTAGTATTCACTATCAAAACACTGCTCGAAACCATATTAGAGAAATCGAAGATTTCTGAAAGGGGTACCCCTTTGGTGAATTGGAGATTTCACTAATTTCTCCGAAATGTATTACCCTCGTGTTCAACTAGTGCGATATTTTTCCCCAAGAGATCTCATGGGTATATAAATATATTGGAGTGGAAACGGAGACTTAAGTCAACATTTCAAAAAAAATTCCCCTTTTTGAGGGCAATTTTCGCAAGTTTTTTCCTTATGTTCGTTCATGTCTCAGTATTTTGAGTGTATCGCCCTCTACACACCTCGCATGTGCACGAAATTTTATACATAGAACCCTAAGACATAGGGCTACAAATTTTGTGCCCATGAACTTCTCATATTCTTTAGTATTCACTATCAAAACACTGCTCGAAACCATATTAGAGAAATCGCAGATTTCTGAAAGGGGTACCCCTTTGGTGAATTGGAGATTTCACTAATTTCTCCGAAATGTATTAACCTCGTGTTCAACTAGTGCGATATTTTTCCCCAAGAGATCTCATGGGTAAATAAATATATTGGAGTGGAAACGGAGACTTAAGTCAACATTTCAAAAAAAATTCCCCTTTTTGAGAGCAATTTTCGCAAGTTTTTTCCTTATGTTCGTTCATCTCTCAGTATCTTGAATGTATCGCCCTCTACACACCTCGGATGTGCACGAAATTTAATACATAGAACCCTAAGACATAGGGCTACAAATTTTTTGCCCATGACCCTCGCATATTCTTTAGTATTCACTATCAAAACATTGCTCGAAACTATATTAGAGAAATCGAAGATTTCTGATAGGGGTACCCCTTTGGTGAATTGGAGATTTCACTAATTTCTCCGAAATGTATTACCCTCGTGTTCAACTAGTGCGATATTTTTCCCAAGAGATCTCATGGGTAAATAAATATATTGGAGTGGAAACGGAGACTTAAGACAACATTTCAAAAAAAATTCCCCTTTTTGAGGGCAATTTTCGCAAGTTTTTTCCTTATGTTCGTTCATATCTCAGTATCTTGAACGTATTGCCCTCTACACACCTCGCATGTGCACGAAATTTAATACATAGAACCCTAAGACATAGGGCTACAAATTTTGTGCCCATGACCCTCGCATATTCTTTAGTATTCACTATCAAAACATTGCTCGAAACCATATAAGAGAAATCGAAGATTTCTGAAAGGGGTACCCCTTTGGAGAATTGGAGATTTCACTAATTTCTCCGAAATGTATTACCCTCGTGTTCAACTCGTTCGATATTTTTCCCCAAGAGATCTCATGGGTAAATAAATATATTGGAGTGGAAACGGAGACTTAAGTCAACATTTCAAAAAAAATTCCCCTTTTTGAGAGCAATTTTCGCAAGTTTTTTCCTTATGTTCGTTCATCTCTCAGTATCTTGACTGTATCGCCCTCTACACACCTCGCATGTGCACGAAATTTTATACATAGAACCCTAAGACATAGGGCTACAAATTTTGTTCCCATGACCCTCGCATATTCTTTAGTATTCACTATCAAAACACTGCTCGAAACCATATTAGAGAAATCGAAGATTTCTGAAAGGGGTACCCCTTTGGAGAATTGGAGATTTCACTAATTTCTCCGAAATGTATTACCCTCGTGTTCAACTCGTTCGATATTTTTCCCCAAGAGATCTCATGGGTAAATAAATATATTGGAGTGGAAACGGAGACTTAAGTCAACATTTCAAAAAAAATTCCCCTTTTTGAGGGCAATTTTCGCAAGTTTTTTCCTTATGTTCGTTCATGTCTCAGTATTTTGAGTGTATCGCCCTCTACACACCTCGCATGTGCACGAAATTTTATACATAGAACCCTAAGACATAGGGCTACAAATTTTGTGCCCATGAACTTCTCATATTCTTTAGTATTCACTATCAAAACACTGCTCGAAACCATATTAGAGAAATCGCAGATTTCTGAAAGGGGTACCCCTTTGGTGAATTGGAGATTTCACTAATTTCTCCGAAATGTATTAACCTCGTGTTCAACTAGTGCGATATTTTTCCCCAAGAGATCTCATGGGTAAATAAATATATTGGAGTGGAAACGGAGACTTAAGTCAACATTTCAAAAAAAATTCCCCTTTTTGAGAGCAATTTTCGCAAGTTTTTTCCTTATGTTCGTTCCTCTCTCAGTATCTTGAATGTATCGCCCTCTACACACCTCGGATGTGCACGAAATTTAATACATAGAACCCTAAGACATAGGGCTACAAATTTTTTGCCCATGACCCTCGCATATTCTTTAGTATTCACTATCAAAACATTGCTCGAAACTATATTAGAGAAATCGAAGATTTCTGATAGGGGTACCCCTTTGGTGAATTGGAGATTTCACTAATTTCTCCGAAATGTATTACCCTCGTGTTCAACTAGTGCGATATTTTTCCCAAGAGATCTCATGGGTAAATAAATATATTGGAGTGGAAACGGAGACTTAAGACAACATTTCAAAAAAAATTCCCCTTTTTGAGGGCAATTTTCGCAAGTTTTTTCCTTATGTTCGTTCATATCTCAGTATCTTGAACGTATTGCCCTCTACACACCTCGCATGTGCACGAAATTTAATACATAGAACCCTAAGACATAGGGCTACAAATTTTGTGCCCATGACCCTCGCATATTCTTTAGTATTCACTATCAAAACATTGCTCGAAACCATATAAGAGAAATCGAAGATTTCTGAAAGGGGTACCCCTTTGGAGAATTGGAGATTTCACTAATTTCTCCGAAATGTATTACCCTCGTGTTCAACTCGTTCGATATTTTTCCCCAAGAGATCTCATGGGTAAATAAATATATTGGAGTGGAAACGGAGACTTAAGTCAACATTTCAAAAAAAATTCCCCTTTTTGAGAGCAATTTTCGCAAGTTTTTTCCTTATGTTCGTTCATCTCTCAGTATCTTGACTGTATCACCCTCTACACACCTCGCATGTGCACGAAATTTTATACATAGAACCCTAAGACATAGGGCTATGAATTTTGTGCCCATGACTCTCGCATATTCTTTAGTATTCACTATCAAAACATTGCTCGAAACCATATAAGAGAAATCGAAGATTTCTGAAAGGGGTACCCCTTTGGTGAATTGGAGATTTCAATAATTTCTCCGAAATGTATTACCCTCGTGTTCAACTCGTTCGATATTTCTCCCCAAGAGATCTCATGGGTAAATGAATATATTGGAGTCGAAACGGAGCCTTAAGTCAAAATTTCAAAAAAAATTCCCCTTTTTGAGAGCAATTTTCGCAAGTTTTTTCCTTATGTTCGTTCATCTCTCAGTATCTTGACTGTATCGCCCTCTACACACCTCGCATGTGCACGAAATTTTATACATAGAACCCTAAGACATAGGGCTACAAATTTTGCTCCCATGACCCTCGCATATTCTTTAGTATTCACTATCAAAACACTGCTCGAAACCATATTAGAGAAATCGAAGATTTCTGAAAGGGGTACCCCTTTGGTGAATTGGAGATTTCACTAATTTCTCCGAAATGTATTACCCTCGTGTTCAACTAGTGCGATATTTTTCACCAAGACATCTCATGGGTAAATAAATATATTGGAGTGGAAACGGAGACTTAAGTCAACATTTCAAAAAAAATTCCCCTTTTTGAGGGCAATTTTCGCAAGTTTTTTCCTTATGTTCGTTCATATCTCAGTATCTTGAATGTATCGCCCTCTACACACCTCGGATGTGCACGAAATTTAATACATAGAACCCTAAGACATAGGGCTACAAATTTTGTGCCCATGACCCTCGCATATTCTTTAGTATTCACTATCAAAACATTGCTCGAAACCATATAAGAGAAATCGAAGATTTCTGAAAGGGGTACCCCTTTGGAGAATAGGAGATTTCACTAATTTCTCCGAAATGTATTACCCTCGTGTTCAACTCGTTCGATATTTTTCCCCAAGAGATCTCATGGGTAAATAAATATATTGGAGTGGAAACGGAGACTTAAGTCAACATTTCAAAAAAAATTCCCCTTTTTTAGAGCAATTTTCGCAAGTATTTTCCTTATGTTCGTTCATCTCTCAGTATCTTGACTGTATCGCCCTCTACACACCTCGCATGTGCACGAAATTTTATACATAGAACCCTAAGACATAGGGCTACAAATTTTTTGCCCATGACCCTCGCATATTCTTTAGTATTCACTATCAAAACATTGCTCGAAACTATATTAGAGAAATCGAAGATTTCTGATAGGGGTACCCCTTTGGTGAATTGGAGATTTCACTAATTTCTCCGAAATGTATTACCCTCGTGTTCAACTAGTGCGATATTTTTCCCAAGAGATCTCATGGGTAAATAAATATATTGGAGTGGAAACGGAGACTTAAGACAACATTTCAAAAAAAATTCCCCTTTTTGAGGGCAATTTTCGCAAGTTTTTTCCTTATGTTCGTTCATATCTCAGTATCTTGAACGTATTGCCCTCTACACACCTCGCATGTGCACGAAATTTAATACATAGAACCCTAAGACATAGGGCTACAAATTTTGTGCCCATGACCCTCGCATATTCTTTAGTATTCACTATCAAAACATTGCTCGAAACCATATAAGAGAAATCGAAGATTTCTGAAAGGGGTACCCCTTTGGAGAATTGGAGATTTCACTAATTTCTCCGAAATGTATTACCCTCGTGTTCAACTCGTTCGATATTTTTCCCCAAGAGATCTCATGGGTAAATAAATATATTGGAGTGGAAACGGAGACTTAAGTCAACATTTCAAAAAAAATTCCCCTTTTTGAGAGCAATTTTCGCAAGTTTTTTCCTTATGTTCGTTCATCTCTCAGTATCTTGACTGTATCACCCTCTACACACCTCGCATGTGCACGAAATTTTATACATAGAACCCTAAGACATAGGGCTATGAATTTTGTGCCCATGACTCTCGCATATTCTTTAGTATTCACTATCAAAACATTGCTCGAAACCATATAAGAGAAATCGAAGATTTCTGAAAGGGGTACCCCTTTGGTGAATTGGAGATTTCAATAATTTCTCCGAAATGTATTACCCTCGTGTTCAACTCGTTCGATATTTCTCCCCAAGAGATCTCATGGGTAAATGAATATATTGGAGTCGAAACGGAGCCTTAAGTCAAAATTTCAAAAAAAATTCCCCTTTTTGAGAGCAATTTTCGCAAGTTTTTTCCTTATGTTCGTTCATCTCTCAGTATCTTGACTGTATCGCCCTCTACACACCTCGCATGTGCACGAAATTTTATACATAGAACCCTAAGACATAGGGCTACAAATTTTGCTCCCATGACCCTCGCATATTCTTTAGTATTCACTATCAAAACACTGCTCGAAACCATATTAGAGAAATCGAAGATTTCTGAAAGGGGTACCCCTTTGGTGAATTGGAGATTTCACTAATTTCTCCGAAATGTATTACCCTCGTGTTCAACTAGTGCGATATTTTTCACCAAGACATCTCATGGGTAAATAAATATATTGGAGTGGAAACGGAGACTTAAGTCAACATTTCAAAAAAAATTCCCCTTTTTGAGGGCAATTTTCGCAAGTTTTTTCCTTATGTTCGTTCATATCTCAGTATCTTGAATGTATCGCCCTCTACACACCTCGGATGTGCACGAAATTTAATACATAGAACCCTAAGACATAGGGCTACAAATTTTGTGCCCATGACCCTCGCATATTCTTTAGTATTCACTATCAAAACATTGCTCGAAACCATATAAGAGAAATCGAAGATTTCTGAAAGGGGTACCCCTTTGGAGAATAGGAGATTTCACTAATTTCTCCGAAATGTATTACCCTCGTGTTCAACTCGTTCGATATTTTTCCCCAAGAGATCTCATGGGTAAATAAATATATTGGAGTGGAAACGGAGACTTAAGTCAACATTTCAAAAAAAATTCCCCTTTTTTAGAGCAATTTTCGCAAGTATTTTCCTTATGTTCGTTCATCTCTCAGTATCTTGACTGTATCGCCCTCTACACACCTCGCATGTGCACGAAATTTTATACATAGAACCCTAAGACATAGGTCTACAAATTTTGTGCCCATGACTCTCGCATATTCTTTAGTATTCACTATCAAAACATTGCTCGAAACCATATAAGAGAAATCGAAGATTTCTGAAAGGGGTACCCCTTTGGTGAATTGGAGATTTCAATAATTTCTCCGAAATGTATTACCCTCGTGTTCAACTCGTTCGATATTTTTCCCCAAGAGATCTCATGGGTAAATAAATATATTGGAGTCGAAACGGAGACTTAAGTCAACATTTCAAAAAAAATTCCCCTTTTTGAGAGCAATTTTCGCAAGTTTTTTCCTTATGTTCGTTCATCTCTCAGTATCTTGACTGTATCGCCCTCTACACACCTCGCATGTGCACGAAATTTTATACATAGAACCCTAAGACATAGGGCTACAAATTTTGCTCCCATGACCCTCGCATATTCTTTAGTATTCACTATCAAAACACTGCTCGAAACCATATTAGAGAAATCGAAGATTTCTGAAAGGGGTACCCCTTTGGTGAATTGGAGATTTCACTAATTTCTCCGAAATGTATTACCCTCGTGTTCAACTAGTGCGATATTTTTCACCAAGACATCTCATGGGTAAATAAATATATTGGAGTGGAAACGGAGACTTAAGTCAACATTTCAAAAAAAATTCCCCTTTTTGAGGGCAATTTTCGCAAGTTTTTTCTTTATGTTCGTTCATATCTCAGTATCTTGAATGTATCGCCCTCTACACACCTCGGATGTGCACGAAATTTAATACATAGAACCCTAAGACATAGGGCTACAAATTTTGTGCCCATGACCCTCGCATATTCTTTAGTATTCACTATCAAAACATTGCTCGAAACCATATAAGAGAAATCGAAGATTTCTGAAAGGGGTACCCCTTTGGAGAATAGGAGATTTCACTAATTTCTCCGAAATGTATTATCCTCGTGTTCAACTCGTTCGATATTTTTCCCCAAGAGATCTCATGGGTAAATAAATATATTGGAGTGGAAACGGAGACTTAAGTCAACATTTCAAAAAAAATTCCCCTTTTTTAGAGCAATTTTCGCAAGTATTTTCCTTATGTTCGTTCATCTCTCAGTATCTTGACTGTATCGCCCTCTACACACCTCGCATGTGCACGAAATTTTATACATAGAACCCTAAGACATAGGTCTACAAATTTTGTGCCCATGACTCTCGCATATTCTTTAGTATTCACTATCAAAACATTGCTCGAAACCATATAAGAGAAATCGAAGATTTCTGAAAGGGGTACCCCTTTGGTGAATTGGAGATTTCAATAATTTCTCCGAAATGTATTACCCTCGTGTTCAACTCGTTCGATATTTTTCCCCAAGAGATCTCATGGGTAAATAAATATATTGGAGTGGAAACGGAGACTTAAGTCAACATTTCAAAAAAAATTCCCCTTTTTGAGAGCAATTTTCGCAAGTTTTTTCCTTATGTTCGTTCATCTCTCAGTATCTTGACTGTATCGCCCTCTACACACCTCGCATGTGCACGAAATTTTATACATAGAACCCTAAGACATAGGGCTACAAATTTTGCTCCCATGACCCTCGCATATTCTTTAGTATTCACTATCAAAACACTGCTCGAAACCATATTAGAGAAATCGAAGATTTCTGAAAGGGGTACCCCTTTGGTGAATTGGAGATTTCACTAATTTCTCCGAAATGTATTACCCTCGTGTTCAACTAGTGCGATATTTTTCACCAAGACATCTCATGGGTAAATAAATATATTGGAGTGGAAACGGAGACTTAAGTCAACATTTCAAAAAAAATTCCCCTTTTTGAGGGCAATTTTTGCAAGTTTTTTCCTTATGTTCGTTCATATCTCAGTATCTTGAATGTATCGCCCTCTACACACCTCGGATGTGCACGAAATTTTATACATAGAACCCTAAGACATAGGGCTACAAATTTTGTGCCCATGACCCTCGCATATTCTTTAGTATTCACTATCAAAACATTGCTCGAAACCATATAAGAGAAATCGAAGATTTCTGAAAGGGGTACCCCTTTGGAGAATAGGAGATTTCACTAATTTCTCCGAAATGTATTATCCTCGTGTTCAACTCGTTCGATATTTTTCCCCAAGAGATCTCATGGGTAAATAAATATATTGGAGTGGAAACGGAGACTTAAGTCAACATTTCAAAAAAAATTCCCCTTTTTTAGAGCAATTTTCGCAAGTATTTTCCTTATGTTCGTTCATCTCTCAGTATCTTGACTGTATCGCCCTCTACACACCTCGCATGTGCACGAAATTTTATACATAGAACCCTAAGACATAGGTCTACAAATTTTGTGCCCATGACTCTCGCATATTCTTTAGTATTCACTATCAAAACATTGCTCGAAACCATATAAGAGAAATCGAAGATTTCTGAAAGGGGTACCCCTTTGGTGAATTGGAGATTTCAATAATTTCTCCGAAATGTATTACCCTCGTGTTCAACTCGTTCGATATTTTTCCCCAAGAGATCTCATGGGTAAATAAATATATTGGAGTGGAAACGGAGACTTAAGTCAACATTTCAAAAAAAATTCCCCTTTTTGAGAGCAATTTTCGCAAGTTTTTTCCTTATGTTCGTTCATCTCTCAGTATCTTGACTGTATCGCCCTCTACACACCTCGCATGTGCACGAAATTTTATACATAGAACCCTAAGACATAGGGCTACAAATTTTGTTCCCATGACCCTCGCATATTCTTCAGTATTCACTATCAAAACATTGCTCGAAACCATATTAGAAAAATCGAAGATTTCTGAAAGGGGTACCCCTTTGGTGAATTGGAGATTTAAATAATTTCTCCGAAATGTATAACCCTCGTGTTCAACTCGTTCGATATTTTTCCCCAAGAGATCTCATGGGTAAATGAATATATTGGAGTGGAAACGGAGACTTAAGTCAACATTTCAAAAAAAATTCCCCCTTTTGAGGGCAATTTTCGCAAGTTTTTTCCTTATGTTCGTTCATGTCTTAGTATTTTGAGTGTATCGCCCTCTACACACCTCGCATGTGCACGAAATTTTATACATAGAACCCTAAGACATAGGGCTACAAATTTTGTGCCCATGACCCTCGCATATTCTTTAGTATTCACTATCAAAACATTGCTCGAAACCATATAAGAGAAATCGAAGATTTCTGAAAGGGGTACCCCTTTGGTGAATTGGAGATTTCACTAATTTCTCCGAAATGTATTACCCTCGTGTTCAACTCGTTCGATATTTTTCCCCAAGAGATCTCATGGGTAAATAAATATATTGGAGTGGAAACGGAGACTTAAGTCAACATTTCAAAAAAAATTCCCCTTTTTTAGAGCAATTTTCGCAAGTATTTTCCTTATGTTCGTTCATCTCTCAGTATCTTGACTGTATCGCCCTCTACACACCTCGCATGTGCACGAAATTTTATACATAGAACCCTAAGACATAGGTCTACAAATTTTGTGCCCATGACTCTCGCATATTCTTTAGTATTCACTATCAAAACATTGCTCGAAACCATATAAGAGAAATCGAAGATTTCTGAAAGGGGTACCCCTTTGGTGAATTGGAGATTTCAATAATTTCTCCGAAATGTATTACCCTCGTGTTCAACTCGTTCGATATTTCTCCCCAAGAGATCTCATGGGTAAATAAATATATTGGAGTGGAAACGGAGACTTAAGTCAACATTTCAAAAAAAATTCCCCTTTTTGAGAGCAATTTTCGCAAGTTTTTTCCTTATGTTCGTTCATCTCTCAGTATCTTGACTGTATCGCCCTCTACACACCTCGCATGTGCACGAAATTTTATACATAGAACCCTAAGACATAGGTCTACAAATTTTGTGCCCATGACTCTCGCATATTCTTTAGTATTCACTATCAAAACATTGCTCGAAACCATATAAGAGAAATCGAAGATTTCTGAAAGGGGTACCCCTTTGGTGAATTGGAGATTTCAATAATTTCTCCGAAATGTATTACCCTCGTGTTCAACTCGTTCGATATTTTTCCCCAAGAGATCTCATGGGTAAATAAATATATTGGAGTGGAAACGGAGACTTAAGTCAACATTTCAAAAAAAATTCCCCTTTTTGAGAGCAATTTTCGCAAGTATTTTCCTTATGTTCGTTCATCTCTCAGTATCTTGACTGTATCGCCCTCTACACACCTCGCATGTGCACGAAATTTTATACATAGAACCCTAAGACATAGGTCTACAAATTTTGTGCCCATGACTCTCGCATATTCTTTAGTATTCACTATCAAAACATTGCTCGAAACCATATAAGAGAAATCGAAGATTTCTGAAAGGGGTACCCCTTTGGTGAATTGGAGATTTCAATAATTTCTCCGAAATGTATTACCCTCGTGTTCAACTCGTTCGATATTTTTCCCCAAGAGATCTCATGGGTAAATAAATATATTGGAGTGGAAACGGAGACTTAAGTCAACATTTCAAAAAAAATTCCCCTTTTTGAGAGCAATTTTCGCAAGTTTTTTCCTTATGTTCGTTCATCTCTCAGTATCTTGACTGTATCGCCCTCTACACACCTCGCATGTGCACGAAATTTTATACATAGAACCCTAAGACATAGGGCTACAAATTTTGTTCCCATGACCCTCGCATATTCTTCAGTATTCACTATCAAAACATTGCTCGAAACCATATTAGAAAAATCGAAGATTTCTGAAAGGGGTACCCCTTTGGTGAATTGGAGATTTAAATAATTTCTCCGAAATGTATAACCCTCGTGTTCAACTCGTTCGATATTTTTCCCCAAGAGATCTCATGGGTAAATGAATATATTGGAGTGGAAACGGAGACTTAAGTCAACATTTCAAAAAAAATTCCCCCTTTTGAGGGCAATTTTCGCAAGTTTTTTCCTTATGTTCGTTCATGTCTTAGTATTTTGAGTGTATCGCCCTCTACACACCTCGCATGTGCACGAAATTTTATACATAGAACCCTAAGACATAGGGCTACAAATTTTGTGCCCATGACCCTCGCATATTCTTTAGTATTCACTATCAAAACATTGCTCGAAACCATATAAGAGAAATCGAAGATTTCTGAAAGGGGTACCCCTTTGGTGAATTGGAGATTTCACTAATTTCTCCGAAATGTATTACCCTCGTGTTCAACTCGTTCGATATTTTTCCCCAAGAGATCTCATGGGTAAATAAATATATTGGAGTGGAAACGGAGACTTAAGTCAACATTTCAAAAAAAATTCCCCTTTTTTAGAGCAATTTTCGCAAGTATTTTCCTTATGTTCGTTCATCTCTCAGTATCTTGACTGTATCGCCCTCTACACACCTCGCATGTGCACGAAATTTTATACATAGAACCCTAAGACATAGGTCTACAAATTTTGTGCCCATGACTCTCGCATATTCTTTAGTATTCACTATCAAAACATTGCTCGAAACCATATAAGAGAAATCGAAGATTTCTGAAAGGGGTACCCCTTTGGTGAATTGGAGATTTCAATAATTTCTCCGAAATGTATTACCCTCGTGTTCAACTCGTTCGATATTTCTCCCCAAGAGATCTCATGGGTAAATAAATATATTGGAGTGGAAACGGAGACTTAAGTCAACATTTCAAAAAAAATTCCCCTTTTTGAGAGCAATTTTCGCAAGTTTTTTCCTTATGTTCGTTCATCTCTCAGTATCTTGACTGTATCGCCCTCTACACACCTCGCATGTGCACGAAATTTTATACATAGAACCCTAAGACATAGGTCTACAAATTTTGTGCCCATGACTCTCGCATATTCTTTAGTATTCACTATCAAAACATTGCTCGAAACCATATAAGAGAAATCGAAGATTTCTGAAAGGGGTACCCCTTTGGTGAATTGGAGATTTCAATAATTTCTCCGAAATGTATTACCCTCGTGTTCAACTCGTTCGATATTTTTCCCCAAGAGATCTCATGGGTAAATAAATATATTGGAGTGGAAACGGAGACTTAAGTCAACATTTCAAAAAAAATTCCCCTTTTTGAGAGCAATTTTCGCAAGTATTTTCCTTATGTTCGTTCATCTCTCAGTATCTTGACTGTATCGCCCTCTACACACCTCGCATGTGCACGAAATTTTATACATAGAACCCTAAGACATAGGTCTACAAATTTTGTGCCCATGACTCTCGCATATTCTTTAGTATTCACTATCAAAACATTGCTCGAAACCATATAAGAGAAATCGAAGATTTCTGAAAGGGGTACCCCTTTGGTGAATTGGAGATTTCAATAATTTCTCCGAAATGTATTACCCTCGTGTTCAACTCGTTCGATATTTTTCCCCAAGAGATCTCATGGGTAAATAAATATATTGGAGTGGAAACGGAGACTTAAGTCAACATTTCAAAAAAAATTCCCCTTTTTGAGAGCAATTTTCGCAAGTTTTTTCCTTATGTTCGTTCATCTCTCAGTATCTTGACTGTATCGCCCTCTACACACCTCGCATGTGCACGAAATTTTATACATAGAACCCTAAGACATAGGGCTACAAATTTTGTTCCCATGACCCTCGCATATTCTTCAGTATTCACTATCAAAACATTGCTCGAAACCATATTAGAAAAATCGAAGATTTCTGAAAGGGGTACCCCTTTGGTGAATTGGAGATTTAAATAATTTCTCCGAAATGTATAACCCTCGTGTTCAACTCGTTCGATATTTTTCCCCAAGAGATCTCATGGGTAAATGAATATATTGGAGTGGAAACGGAGACTTAAGTCAACATTTCAAAAAAAATTCCCCCTTTTGAGGGCAATTTTCGCAAGTTTTTTCCTTATGTTCGTTCATGTCTTAGTATTTTGAGTGTATCGCCCTCTACACACCTCGCATGTGCACGAAATTTTATACATAGAACCCTAAGACATAGGGCTACAAATTTTGTGCCCATGACCCTCGCATATTCTTTAGTATTCACTATCAAAACATTGCTCGAAACCATATAAGAGAAATCGAAGATTTCTGAAAGGGGTACCCCTTTGGTGAATTGGAGATTTCACTAATTTCTCCGAAATGTATTACCCTCGTGTTCAACTCGTTCGATATTTTTCCCCAAGAGATCTCATGGGTAAATAAATATATTGGAGTGGAAACGGAGACTTAAGTCAACATTTCAAAAAAAATTCCCCTTTTTGAGAGCAATTTTCGCAAGTTTTTTCCTTATGTTCGTTCATCTCTCAGTATCTTGACTGTATCGCCCTCTACACACCTCGCATGTGCACGAAATTTTATACATAGAACCCTAAGACATAGGGCTACAAATTTTGTTCCCATGACCCTCGCATATTCTTCAGTATTCACTATCAAAACATTGCTCGAAACCATATTAGAAAAATCGAAGATTTCTGAAAGGGGTACCCCTTTGGTGAATTGGAGATTTAAATAATTTCTCCGAAATGTATAACCCTCGTGTTCAACTCGTTCGATATTTTTCCCCAAGAGATCTCATGGGTAAATGAATATATTGGAGTGGAAACGGAGACTTAAGTCAACATTTCAAAAAAAATTCCCCCTTTTGAGGGCAATTTTCGCAAGTTTTTTCCTTATGTTCGTTCATGTCTTAGTATTTTGAGTGTATCGCCCTCTACACACCTCGCATGTGCACGAAATTTTATACATAGAACCCTAAGACATAGGGCTACAAATTTTGTGCCCATGACCCTCGCATATTCTTTAGTATTCACTATCAAAACATTGCTCGAAACCATATAAGAGAAATCGAAGATTTCTGAAAGGGGTACCCCTTTGGTGAATTGGAGATTTCACTAATTTCTCCGAAATGTATTACCCTCGTGTTCAACTCGTTCGATATTTTTCCCCAAGAGATCTCATGGGTAAATAAATATATTGGAGTGGAAACGGAGACTTAAGTCAACATTTCAAAAAAAATTCCCCTTTTTTAGAGCAATTTTCGCAAGTATTTTCCTTATGTTCGTTCATCTCTCAGTATCTTGACTGTATCGCCCTCTACACACCTCGCATGTGCACGAAATTTTATACATAGAACCCTAAGACATAGGTCTACAAATTTTGTGCCCATGACTCTCGCATATTCTTTAGTATTCACTATCAAAACATTGCTCGAAACCATATAAGAGAAATCGAAGATTTCTGAAAGGGGTACCCCTTTGGTGAATTGGAGATTTCAATAATTTCTCCGAAATGTATTACCCTCGTGTTCAACTCGTTCGATATTTCTCCCCAAGAGATCTCATGGGTAAATAAATATATTGGAGTGGAAACGGAGACTTAAGTCAACATTTCAAAAAAAATTCCCCTTTTTGAGAGCAATTTTCGCAAGTTTTTTCCTTATGTTCGTTCATCTCTCAGTATCTTGACTGTATCGCCCTCTACACACCTCGCATGTGCACGAAATTTTATACATAGAACCCTAAGACATAGGTCTACAAATTTTGTGCCCATGACTCTCGCATATTCTTTAGTATTCACTATCAAAACATTGCTCGAAACCATATAAGAGAAATCGAAGATTTCTGAAAGGGGTACCCCTTTGGTGAATTGGAGATTTCAATAATTTCTCCGAAATGTATTACCCTCGTGTTCAACTCGTTCGATATTTTTCCCCAAGAGATCTCATGGGTAAATAAATATATTGGAGTGGAAACGGAGACTTAAGTCAACATTTCAAAAAAAATTCCCCTTTTTGAGAGCAATTTTCGCAAGTATTTTCCTTATGTTCGTTCATCTCTCAGTATCTTGACTGTATCGCCCTCTACACACCTCGCATGTGCACGAAATTTTATACATAGAACCCTAAGACATAGGTCTACAAATTTTGTGCCCATGACTCTCGCATATTCTTTAGTATTCACTATCAAAACATTGCTCGAAACCATATAAGAGAAATCGAAGATTTCTGAAAGGGGTACCCCTTTGGTGAATTGGAGATTTCAATAATTTCTCCGAAATGTATTACCCTCGTGTTCAACTCGTTCGATATTTTTCCCCAAGAGATCTCATGGGTAAATAAATATATTGGAGTGGAAACGGAGACTTAAGTCAACATTTCAAAAAAAATTCCCCTTTTTGAGAGCAATTTTCGCAAGTTTTTTCCTTATGTTCGTTCATCTCTCAGTATCTTGACTGTATCGCCCTCTACACACCTCGCATGTGCACGAAATTTTATACATAGAACCCTAAGACATAGGGCTACAAATTTTGTTCCCATGACCCTCGCATATTCTTCAGTATTCACTATCAAAACATTGCTCGAAACCATATTAGAAAAATCGAAGATTTCTGAAAGGGGTACCCCTTTGGTGAATTGGAGATTTAAATAATTTCTCCGAAATGTATAACCCTCGTGTTCAACTCGTTCGATATTTTTCCCCAAGAGATCTCATGGGTAAATGAATATATTGGAGTGGAAACGGAGACTTAAGTCAACATTTCAAAAAAAATTCCCCCTTTTGAGGGCAATTTTCGCAAGTTTTTTCCTTATGTTCGTTCATGTCTTAGTATTTTGAGTGTATCGCCCTCTACACACCTCGCATGTGCACGAAATTTTATACATAGAACCCTAAGACATAGGGCTACAAATTTTGTGCCCATGACCCTCGCATATTCTTTAGTATTCACTATCAAAACATTGCTCGAAACCATATAAGAGAAATCGAAGATTTCTGAAAGGGGTACCCCTTTGGTGAATTGGAGATTTCACTAATTTCTCCGAAATGTATTACCCTCGTGTTCAACTCGTTCGATATTTTTCCCCAAGAGATCTCATGGGTAAATAAATATATTGGAGTGGAAACGGAGACTTAAGTCAACATTTCAAAAAAAATTCCCCTTTTTTAGAGCAATTTTCGCAAGTATTTTCCTTATGTTCGTTCATCTCTCAGTATCTTGACTGTATCGCCCTCTACACACCTCGCATGTGCACGAAATTTTATACATAGAACCCTAAGACATAGGTCTACAAATTTTGTGCCCATGACTCTCGCATATTCTTTAGTATTCACTATCAAAACATTGCTCGAAACCATATAAGAGAAATCGAAGATTTCTGAAAGGGGTACCCCTTTGGTGAATTGGAGATTTCAATAATTTCTCCGAAATGTATTACCCTCGTGTTCAACTCGTTCGATATTTCTCCCCAAGAGATCTCATGGGTAAATAAATATATTGGAGTGGAAACGGAGACTTAAGTCAACATTTCAAAAAAAATTCCCCTTTTTGAGAGCAATTTTCGCAAGTTTTTTCCTTATGTTCGTTCATCTCTCAGTATCTTGACTGTATCGCCCTCTACACACCTCGCATGTGCACGAAATTTTATACATAGAACCCTAAGACATAGGTCTACAAATTTTGTGCCCATGACTCTCGCATATTCTTTAGTATTCACTATCAAAACATTGCTCGAAACCATATAAGAGAAATCGAAGATTTCTGAAAGGGGTACCCCTTTGGTGAATTGGAGATTTCAATAATTTCTCCGAAATGTATTACCCTCGTGTTCAACTCGTTCGATATTTTTCCCCAAGAGATCTCATGGGTAAATAAATATATTGGAGTGGAAACGGAGACTTAAGTCAACATTTCAAAAAAAATTCCCCTTTTTGAGAGCAATTTTCGCAAGTTTTTTCCTTATGTTCGTTCATCTCTCAGTATCTTGACTGTATCGCCCTCTACACACCTCGCATGTGCACGAAATTTTATACATAGAACCCTAAGACATAGGGCTACAAATTTTGCTCCCATGACCCTCGCATATTCTTTAGTATTCACTATCAAAACACTGCTCGAAACCATATTAGAGAAATCGAAGATTTCTGAAAGGGGTACCCCTTTGGTGAATTGGAGATTTCACTAATTTCTCCGAAATGTATTACCCTCGTGTTCAACTAGTGCGATATTTTTCACCAAGACATCTCATGGGTAAATAAATATATTGGAGTGGAAACGGAGACTTAAGTCAACATTTCAAAAAAAATTCCCCTTTTTGAGGGCAATTTTCGCAAGTTTTTTCCTTATGTTCGTTCATATCTCAGTATCTTGAATGTATCGCCCTCTACACACCTCGGATGTGCACGAAATTTTATACATAGAACCCTAAGACATAGGGCTACAAATTTTGTGCCCATGACCCTCGCATATTCTTTAGTATTCACTATCAAAACATTGCTCGAAACCATATAAGAGAAATCGAAGATTTCTGAAAGGGGTACCCCTTTGGAGAATAGGAGATTTCACTAATTTCTCCGAAATGTATTATCCTCGTGTTCAACTCGTTCGATATTTTTCCCCAAGAGATCTCATGGGTAAATAAATATATTGGAGTGGAAACGGAGACTTAAGTCAACATTTCAAAAAAAATTCCCCTTTTTTAGAGCAATTTTCGCAAGTATTTTCCTTATGTTCGTTCATCTCTCAGTATCTTGACTGTATCGCCCTCTACACACCTCGCATGTGCACGAAATTTTATACATAGAACCCTAAGACATAGGTCTACAAATTTTGTGCCCATGACTCTCGCATATTCTTTAGTATTCACTATCAAAACATTGCTCGAAACCATATAAGAGAAATCGAAGATTTCTGAAAGGGGTACCCCTTTGGTGAATTGGAGATTTCAATAATTTCTCCGAAATGTATTACCCTCGTGTTCAACTCGTTCGATATTTTTCCCCAAGAGATCTCATGGGTAAATAAATATATTGGAGTGGAAACGGAGACTTAAGTCAACATTTCAAAAAAAATTCCCCTTTTTGAGAGCAATTTTCGCAAGTTTTTTCCTTATGTTCGTTCATCTCTCAGTATCTTGACTGTATCGCCCTCTACACACCTCGCATGTGCACGAAATTTTATACATAGAACCCTAAGACATAGGGCTACAAATTTTGTTCCCATGACCCTCGCATATTCTTCAGTATTCACTATCAAAACATTGCTCGAAACCATATTAGAAAAATCGAAGATTTCTGAAAGGGGTACCCCTTTGGTGAATTGGAGATTTAAATAATTTCTCCGAAATGTATAACCCTCGTGTTCAACTCGTTCGATATTTTTCCCCAAGAGATCTCATGGGTAAATGAATATATTGGAGTGGAAACGGAGACTTAAGTCAACATTTCAAAAAAAATTCCCCCTTTTGAGGGCAATTTTCGCAAGTTTTTTCCTTATGTTCGTTCATGTCTTAGTATTTTGAGTGTATCGCCCTCTACACACCTCGCATGTGCACGAAATTTTATACATAGAACCCTAAGACATAGGGCTACAAATTTTGTGCCCATGACCCTCGCATATTCTTTAGTATTCACTATCAAAACATTGCTCGAAACCATATAAGAGAAATCGAAGATTTCTGAAAGGGGTACCCCTTTGGTGAATTGGAGATTTCACTAATTTCTCCGAAATGTATTACCCTCGTGTTCAACTCGTTCGATATTTTTCCCCAAGAGATCTCATGGGTAAATAAATATATTGGAGTGGAAACGGAGACTTAAGTCAACATTTCAAAAAAAATTCCCCTTTTTTAGAGCAATTTTCGCAAGTATTTTCCTTATGTTCGTTCATCTCTCAGTATCTTGACTGTATCGCCCTCTACACACCTCGCATGTGCACGAAATTTTATACATAGAACCCTAAGACATAGGTCTACAAATTTTGTGCCCATGACTCTCGCATATTCTTTAGTATTCACTATCAAAACATTGCTCGAAACCATATAAGAGAAATCGAAGATTTCTGAAAGGGGTACCCCTTTGGTGAATTGGAGATTTCAATAATTTCTCCGAAATGTATTACCCTCGTGTTCAACTCGTTCGATATTTCTCCCCAAGAGATCTCATGGGTAAATAAATATATTGGAGTGGAAACGGAGACTTAAGTCAACATTTCAAAAAAAATTCCCCTTTTTGAGAGCAATTTTCGCAAGTTTTTTCCTTATGTTCGTTCATCTCTCAGTATCTTGACTGTATCGCCCTCTACACACCTCGCATGTGCACGAAATTTTATACATAGAACCCTAAGACATAGGTCTACAAATTTTGTGCCCATGACTCTCGCATATTCTTTAGTATTCACTATCAAAACATTGCTCGAAACCATATAAGAGAAATCGAAGATTTCTGAAAGGGGTACCCCTTTGGTGAATTGGAGATTTCAATAATTTCTCCGAAATGTATTACCCTCGTGTTCAACTCGTTCGATATTTTTCCCCAAGAGATCTCATGGGTAAATAAATATATTGGAGTGGAAACGGAGACTTAAGTCAACATTTCAAAAAAAATTCCCCTTTTTGAGAGCAATTTTCGCAAGTTTTTTCCTTATGTTCGTTCATCTCTCAGTATCTTGACTGTATCGCCCTCTACACACCTCGCATGTGCACGAAATTTTATACATAGAACCCTAAGACATAGGGCTACAAATTTTGCTCCCATGACCCTCGCATATTCTTTAGTATTCACTATCAAAACACTGCTCGAAACCATATTAGAGAAATCGAAGATTTCTGAAAGGGGTACCCCTTTGGTGAATTGGAGATTTCACTAATTTCTCCGAAATGTATTACCCTCGTGTTCAACTAGTGCGATATTTTTCACCAAGACATCTCATGGGTAAATAAATATATTGGAGTGGAAACGGAGACTTAAGTCAACATTTCAAAAAAAATTCCCCTTTTTGAGGGCAATTTTCGCAAGTTTTTTCCTTATGTTCGTTCATATCTCAGTATCTTGAATGTATCGCCCTCTACACACCTCGGATGTGCACGAAATTTTATACATAGAACCCTAAGACATAGGGCTACAAATTTTGTGCCCATGACCCTCGCATATTCTTTAGTATTCACTATCAAAACATTGCTCGAAACCATATAAGAGAAATCGAAGATTTCTGAAAGGGGTACCCCTTTGGAGAATAGGAGATTTCACTAATTTCTCCGAAATGTATTATCCTCGTGTTCAACTCGTTCGATATTTTTCCCCAAGAGATCTCATGGGTAAATAAATATATTGGAGTGGAAACGGAGACTTAAGTCAACATTTCAAAAAAAATTCCCCTTTTTTAGAGCAATTTTCGCAAGTATTTTCCTTATGTTCGTTCATCTCTCAGTATCTTGACTGTATCGCCCTCTACACACCTCGCATGTGCACGAAATTTTATACATAGAACCCTAAGACATAGGTCTACAAATTTTGTGCCCATGACTCTCGCATATTCTTTAGTATTCACTATCAAAACATTGCTCGAAACCATATAAGAGAAATCGAAGATTTCTGAAAGGGGTACCCCTTTGGTGAATTGGAGATTTCAATAATTTCTCCGAAATGTATTACCCTCGTGTTCAACTCGTTCGATATTTTTCCCCAAGAGATCTCATGGGTAAATAAATATATTGGAGTGGAAACGGAGACTTAAGTCAACATTTCAAAAAAAATTCCCCTTTTTGAGAGCAATTTTCGCAAGTTTTTTCCTTATGTTCGTTCATCTCTCAGTATCTTGACTGTATCGCCCTCTACACACCTCGCATGTGCACGAAATTTTATACATAGAACCCTAAGACATAGGGCTACAAATTTTGTTCCCATGACCCTCGCATATTCTTCAGTATTCACTATCAAAACATTGCTCGAAACCATATTAGAAAAATCGAAGATTTCTGAAAGGGGTACCCCTTTGGTGAATTGGAGATTTAAATAATTTCTCCGAAATGTATAACCCTCGTGTTCAACTCGTTCGATATTTTTCCCCAAGAGATCTCATGGGTAAATGAATATATTGGAGTGGAAACGGAGACTTAAGTCAACATTTCAAAAAAAATTCCCCCTTTTGAGGGCAATTTTCGCAAGTTTTTTCCTTATGTTCGTTCATGTCTTAGTATTTTGAGTGTATCGCCCTCTACACACCTCGCATGTGCACGAAATTTTATACATAGAACCCTAAGACATAGGGCTACAAATTTTGTGCCCATGACCCTCGCATATTCTTTAGTATTCACTATCAAAACATTGCTCGAAACCATATAAGAGAAATCGAAGATTTCTGAAAGGGGTACCCCTTTGGTGAATTGGAGATTTCACTAATTTCTCCGAAATGTATTACCCTCGTGTTCAACTCGTTCGATATTTTTCCCCAAGAGATCTCATGGGTAAATAAATATATTGGAGTGGAAACGGAGACTTAAGTCAACATTTCAAAAAAAATTCCCCTTTTTTAGAGCAATTTTCGCAAGTATTTTCCTTATGTTCGTTCATCTCTCAGTATCTTGACTGTATCGCCCTCTACACACCTCGCATGTGCACGAAATTTTATACATAGAACCCTAAGACATAGGTCTACAAATTTTGTGCCCATGACTCTCGCATATTCTTTAGTATTCACTATCAAAACATTGCTCGAAACCATATAAGAGAAATCGAAGATTTCTGAAAGGGGTACCCCTTTGGTGAATTGGAGATTTCAATAATTTCTCCGAAATGTATTACCCTCGTGTTCAACTCGTTCGATATTTCTCCCCAAGAGATCTCATGGGTAAATAAATATATTGGAGTGGAAACGGAGACTTAAGTCAACATTTCAAAAAAAATTCCCCTTTTTGAGAGCAATTTTCGCAAGTTTTTTCCTTATGTTCGTTCATCTCTCAGTATCTTGACTGTATCGCCCTCTACACACCTCGCATGTGCACGAAATTTTATACATAGAACCCTAAGACATAGGTCTACAAATTTTGTGCCCATGACTCTCGCATATTCTTTAGTATTCACTATCAAAACATTGCTCGAAACCATATAAGAGAAATCGAAGATTTCTGAAAGGGGTACCCCTTTGGTGAATTGGAGATTTCAATAATTTCTCCGAAATGTATTACCCTCGTGTTCAACTCGTTCGATATTTTTCCCCAAGAGATCTCATGGGTAAATAAATATATTGGAGTGGAAACGGAGACTTAAGTCAACATTTCAAAAAAAATTCCCCTTTTTGAGAGCAATTTTCGCAAGTTTTTTCCTTATGTTCGTTCATCTCTCAGTATCTTGACTGTATCGCCCTCTACACACCTCGCATGTGCACGAAATTTTATACATAGAACCCTAAGACATAGGGCTACAAATTTTGCTCCCATGACCCTCGCATATTCTTTAGTATTCACTATCAAAACACTGCTCGAAACCATATTAGAGAAATCGAAGATTTCTGAAAGGGGTACCCCTTTGGTGAATTGGAGATTTCACTAATTTCTCCGAAATGTATTACCCTCGTGTTCAACTAGTGCGATATTTTTCACCAAGACATCTCATGGGTAAATAAATATATTGGAGTGGAAACGGAGACTTAAGTCAACATTTCAAAAAAAATTCCCCTTTTTGAGGGCAATTTTCGCAAGTTTTTTCCTTATGTTCGTTCATATCTCAGTATCTTGAATGTATCGCCCTCTACACACCTCGGATGTGCACGAAATTTTATACATAGAACCCTAAGACATAGGGCTACAAATTTTGTGCCCATGACCCTCGCATATTCTTTAGTATTCACTATCAAAACATTGCTCGAAACCATATAAGAGAAATCGAAGATTTCTGAAAGGGGTACCCCTTTGGAGAATAGGAGATTTCACTAATTTCTCCGAAATGTATTATCCTCGTGTTCAACTCGTTCGATATTTTTCCCCAAGAGATCTCATGGGTAAATAAATATATTGGAGTGGAAACGGAGACTTAAGTCAACATTTCAAAAAAAATTCCCCTTTTTTAGAGCAATTTTCGCAAGTATTTTCCTTATGTTCGTTCATCTCTCAGTATCTTGACTGTATCGCCCTCTACACACCTCGCATGTGCACGAAATTTTATACATAGAACCCTAAGACATAGGTCTACAAATTTTGTGCCCATGACTCTCGCATATTCTTTAGTATTCACTATCAAAACATTGCTCGAAACCATATAAGAGAAATCGAAGATTTCTGAAAGGGGTACCCCTTTGGTGAATTGGAGATTTCAATAATTTCTCCGAAATGTATTACCCTCGTGTTCAACTCGTTCGATATTTTTCCCCAAGAGATCTCATGGGTAAATAAATATATTGGAGTGGAAACGGAGACTTAAGTCAACATTTCAAAAAAAATTCCCCTTTTTGAGAGCAATTTTCGCAAGTTTTTTCCTTATGTTCGTTCATCTCTCAGTATCTTGACTGTATCGCCCTCTACACACCTCGCATGTGCACGAAATTTTATACATAGAACCCTAAGACATAGGGCTACAAATTTTGTTCCCATGACCCTCGCATATTCTTCAGTATTCACTATCAAAACATTGCTCGAAACCATATTAGAAAAATCGAAGATTTCTGAAAGGGGTACCCCTTTGGTGAATTGGAGATTTAAATAATTTCTCCGAAATGTATAACCCTCGTGTTCAACTCGTTCGATATTTTTCCCCAAGAGATCTCATGGGTAAATGAATATATTGGAGTGGAAACGGAGACTTAAGTCAACATTTCAAAAAAAATTCCCCCTTTTGAGGGCAATTTTCGCAAGTTTTTTCCTTATGTTCGTTCATGTCTTAGTATTTTGAGTGTATCGCCCTCTACACACCTCGCATGTGCACGAAATTTTATACATAGAACCCTAAGACATAGGGCTACAAATTTTGTGCCCATGACCCTCGCATATTCTTTAGTATTCACTATCAAAACATTGCTCGAAACCATATAAGAGAAATCGAAGATTTCTGAAAGGGGTACCCCTTTGGTGAATTGGAGATTTCACTAATTTCTCCGAAATGTATTACCCTCGTGTTCAACTCGTTCGATATTTTTCCCCAAGAGATCTCATGGGTAAATAAATATATTGGAGTGGAAACGGAGACTTAAGTCAACATTTCAAAAAAAATTCCCCTTTTTTAGAGCAATTTTCGCAAGTATTTTCCTTATGTTCGTTCATCTCTCAGTATCTTGACTGTATCGCCCTCTACACACCTCGCATGTGCACGAAATTTTATACATAGAACCCTAAGACATAGGTCTACAAATTTTGTGCCCATGACTCTCGCATATTCTTTAGTATTCACTATCAAAACATTGCTCGAAACCATATAAGAGAAATCGAAGATTTCTGAAAGGGGTACCCCTTTGGTGAATTGGAGATTTCAATAATTTCTCCGAAATGTATTACCCTCGTGTTCAACTCGTTCGATATTTCTCCCCAAGAGATCTCATGGGTAAATAAATATATTGGAGTGGAAACGGAGACTTAAGTCAACATTTCAAAAAAAATTCCCCTTTTTGAGAGCAATTTTCGCAAGTTTTTTCCTTATGTTCGTTCATCTCTCAGTATCTTGACTGTATCGCCCTCTACACACCTCGCATGTGCACGAAATTTTATACATAGAACCCTAAGACATAGGGCTACAAATTTTGTTCCCATGACCCTCGCATATTCTTCAGTATTCACTATCAAAACATTGCTCGAAACCATATTAGAAAAATCGAAGATTTCTGAAAGGGGTACCCCTTTGGTGAATTGGAGATTTAAATAATTTCTCCGAAATGTATAACCCTCGTGTTCAACTCGTTCGATATTTTTCCCCAAGAGATCTCATGGGTAAATGAATATATTGGAGTGGAAACGGAGACTTAAGTCAACATTTCAAAAAAAATTCCCCCTTTTGAGGGCAATTTTCGCAAGTTTTTTCCTTATGTTCGTTCATGTCTTAGTATTTTGAGTGTATCGCCCTCTACACACCTCGCATGTGCACGAAATTTTATACATAGAACCCTAAGACATAGGGCTACAAATTTTGTGCCCATGACCCTCGCATATTCTTTAGTATTCACTATCAAAACATTGCTCGAAACCATATAAGAGAAATCGAAGATTTCTGAAAGGGGTACCCCTTTGGTGAATTGGAGATTTCACTAATTTCTCCGAAATGTATTACCCTCGTGTTCAACTCGTTCGATATTTTTCCCCAAGAGATCTCATGGGTAAATAAATATATTGGAGAGGAAACGGAGACTTAAGTCAACATTTAAAAAAAAATTCCCCTTTTTGAGAGCAATTTTCGCAAGTTTTTTCCTTATGTTCGTTCATCTCTCAGTATCTTGACTGTATCGCCCTCTACACACCTCGCATGTGCACGAAATTTTATACATAGAACCCTAAGACATAGGGCTACAAATTTTGTTCCCATGACCCTCGCATATTCTTTAGTATTCACTATCAAAACATTGCTCGAAACCATATAAGAGAAATCGAAGATTTCTGAAAGGGGTACCCCTTTGGTGAATTGGAGATTTCAATAATTTCTCCGAAATGTATTACCCTCGTGTTCTACTCGTTCGATATTTCTCCCCAAGAGATCTCATGGGTAAATAAATATATTGGAGTGGAAACGGAGACTTAAGTCAACATTTCAAAAAAAATTCCCCTTTTTTAGAGCAATTTTCGCAAGTATTTTCCTTATGTTCGTTCATCTCTCAGTATCTTGACTGTATCGCCCTCTACACACCTCGCATGTGCACGAAATTTTATACATAGAACCCTAAGACATAGGTCTACAAATTTTGTGCCCATGACTCTCGCATATTCTTTAGTATTCACTATCAAAACATTGCTCGAAACCATATAAGAGAAATCGAAGATTTCTGAAAGGGGTACCCCTTTGGTGAATTGGAGATTTCAATAATTTCTCCGAAATGTATTACCCTCGTGTTCAACTCGTTCGATATTTCTCCCCAAGAGATCTCATGGGTAAATAAATATATTGGAGTGGAAACGGAGACTTAAGTCAACATTTCAAAAAAAATTCCCCTTTTTGAGAGCAATTTTCGCAAGTTTTTTCCTTATGTTCGTTCATCTCTCAGTATCTTGACTGTATCGCCCTCTACACACCTCGCATGTGCACGAAATTTTATACATAGAACCCTAAGACATAGGGCTACAAATTTTGTTCCCATGACCCTCGCATATTCTTCAGTATTCACTATCAAAACATTGCTCGAAACCATATTAGAAAAATCGAAGATTTCTGAAAGGGGTACCCCTTTGGTGAATTGGAGATTTAAATAATTTCTCCGAAATGTATAACCCTCGTGTTCAACTCGTTCGATATTTTTCCCCAAGAGATCTCATGGGTAAATGAATATATTGGAGTGGAAACGGAGACTTAAGTCAACATTTCAAAAAAAATTCCCCCTTTTGAGGGCAATTTTCGCAAGTTTTTTCCTTATGTTCGTTCATGTCTTAGTATTTTGAGTGTATCGCCCTCTACACACCTCGCATGTGCACGAAATTTTATACATAGAACCCTAAGACATAGGGCTACAAATTTTGTGCCCATGACCCTCGCATATTCTTTAGTATTCACTATCAAAACATTGCTCGAAACCATATAAGAGAAATCGAAGATTTCTGAAAGGGGTACCCCTTTGGTGAATTGGAGATTTCACTAATTTCTCCGAAATGTATTACCCTCGTGTTCAACTCGTTCGATATTTTTCCCCAAGAGATCTCATGGGTAAATAAATATATTGGAGAGGAAACGGAGACTTAAGTCAACATTTAAAAAAAAATTCCCCTTTTTGAGAGCAATTTTCGCAAGTTTTTTCCTTATGTTCGTTCATCTCTCAGTATCTTGACTGTATCGCCCTCTACACACCTCGCATGTGCACGAAATTTTATACATAGAACCCTAAGACATAGGGCTACAAATTTTGTTCCCATGACCCTCGCATATTCTTTAGTATTCACTATCAAAACATTGCTCGAAACCATATAAGAGAAATCGAAGATTTCTGAAAGGGGTACCCCTTTGGTGAATTGGAGATTTCAATAATTTCTCCGAAATGTATTACCCTCGTGTTCTACTCGTTCGATATTTCTCCCCAAGAGATCTCATGGGTAAATAAATATATTGGAGTGGAAACGGAGACTTAAGTCAACATTTCAAAAAAAATTCCCCTTTTTGAGGGCAATTTTCGCAAGTTTTTTCCTTATGTTCGTTCATCTCTCAGTATCTTGACTGTATCGCCCTCTACACACCTCGCATGTGCACGAAATTTTATACATAGAACCCTAAGACATAGGGCTACAAATTTTGTTCCCATGACCCTCGCATATTCTTCAGTATTCACTATCAAAACATTGCTCGAAACCATATTAGAAAAATCGAAGATTTCTGAAAGGGGTACCCCTTTGGTGAATTGGAGATTTAAATAATTTCTCCGAAATGTATAACCCTCGTGTTCAACTCGTTCGATATTTTTCCCCAAGAGATCTCATGGGTAAATGAATATATTGGAGTGGAAACGGAGACTTAAGTCAACATTTCAAAAAAAATTCCCCCTTTTGAGGGCAATTTTCGCAAGTTTTTTCCTTATGTTCGTTCATGTCTTAGTATTTTGAGTGTATCGCCCTCTACACACCTCGCATGTGCACGAAATTTTATACATAGAACCCTAAGACATAGGGCTACAAATTTTGTGCCCATGACCCTCGCATATTCTTTAGTATTCACTATCAAAACATTGCTCGAAACCATATAAGAGAAATCGAAGATTTCTGAAAGGGGTACCCCTTTGGTGAATTGGAGATTTCACTAATTTCTCCGAAATGTATTACCCTCGTGTTCAACTCGTTCGATATTTTTCCCCAAGAGATCTCATGGGTAAATAAATATATTGGAGAGGAAACGGAGACTTAAGTCAACATTTAAAAAAAAATTCCCCTTTTTGAGAGCAATTTTCGCAAGTTTTTTCCTTATGTTCGTTCATCTCTCAGTATCTTGACTGTATCGCCCTCTACACACCTCGCATGTGCACGAAATTTTATACATAGAACCCTAAGACATAGGGCTACAAATTTTGTTCCCATGACCCTCGCATATTCTTTAGTATTCACTATCAAAACATTGCTCGAAACCATATAAGAGAAATCGAAGATTTCTGAAAGGGGTACCCCTTTGGTGAATTGGAGATTTCAATAATTTCTCCGAAATGTATTACCCTCGTGTTCTACTCGTTCGATATTTCTCCCCAAGAGATCTCATGGGTAAATAAATATATTGGAGTGGAAACGGAGACTTAAGTCAACATTTCAAAAAAAATTCCCCTTTTTGAGGGCAATTTTCGCAAGTTTTTTCCTTATGTTCGTTCATCTCTCAGTATCTTGACTGTATCGCCCTCTACACACCTCGCATGTGCACGAAATTTTATACATAGAACCCTAAGACATAGGTCTACAAATTTTGTGCCCATGACTCTCGCATATTCCTTAGTATTCACTATCAAAACATTGCTCGAAACCATATAAGAGAAATCGAAGATTTCTGAAAGGGGTACCCCTTTGGTGAATTGGAGATTTCAATAATTTCTCCGAAATGTATTACCCTCTTGTTCAACTCGTTCGATATTTTTGCCCAAGAGATCTCATGGGTAAATAAATATATTGGAGTGGAAACGGAGACTTAAGTCAACATTTAAAAAAAAATTCCCCTTTTTGAGAGCAATTTTCGCAAGTTTTTTCCTTATGTTCGTTCATCTCTCAGTATCTTGACTGTATCGCCCTCTACACACCTCGCATGTGCACGAAATTTTATACATAGAACCCTAAGACATAGGGCTACAAATTTTGCTCCCATGACCCTCGCATATTCTTTAGTATTCACTATCAAAACACTGCTCGAAACCATATTAGAGAAATCGAAGATTTCTGAAAGGGGTACCCCTTTGGTGAATTGGAGATTTCACTAATTTCTCCGAAATGTATTACCCTCGTGTTCAACTAGTGCGATATTTTTCCCCAAGAGATCTCATGGGTAAATAAATATATTGGAGTGGAAACGGAGACTTAAGTCAACATTTCAAAAAAAATTCCCCTTTTTGAGGGCAATTTTCGCAAGTTTTTTCCTTATGTTCGTTCATATCTCAGTATCTTGAATGTATCGCCCTCTACACACCTCGTATGTGCACGAAATTTAATACATAGAACCCTAAGACATAGGGCTACAAATTTTGTGCCCATGACCCTCGCATATTCTTTAGTATTCACTATCAAAACATTGCTCGAAACCATATAAGAGAAATCGAAGATTTCTGAAAGGGGTACCCCTTTGGTGAATTGGAGATTTCAATAATTTCTCCGAAATGTATTACCCTCGTGTTCAACTCGTTCGATATTTTTGCCCAAGAGATCTCATGGGTAAATAAATATATTGGAGTGGAAACGGAGACTTAAGTCAACATTTCAAAAAAAATTCCCCTTTTTGAGAGCAATTTTCGCAAGTTTTTTCCTTATGTTCGTTCATCTCTCAGTATCTTGACTGTATCGCCCTCTACACACCTCGCATGTGCACGAAATTTTATACATAGAACCCTAAGACATAGGGCTACAAATTTTGTGCCCATGACTCTCGCATATTCCTTAGTATTCACTATCAAAACATTGCTCGAAACCATATTAGACAAATCGAAGATTTCTGAAAGGGGTACCCCTTTGGTGAATTGGAGATTTCAATAATTTCTCCGAAATGTATTACCCTCTTGTTCAACTCGTTCGATATTTTTGCCCAAGAGATCTCATGGGTAAATAAATATATTGGAGTGGAAACGGAGACTTAAGTCAACATTTAAAAAAAAATTCCCCTTTTTGAGAGCAATTTTCGCAAGTTTTTTCCTTATGTTCGTTCATCTCTCAGTATCTTGACTGTATCGCCCTCTACACACCTCGCATGTGCACGAAATTTTATACATAGAACCCTAAGACATAGGGCTACAAATTTTGCTCCCATGACCCTCGCATATTCTTTAGTATTCACTATCAAAACACTGCTCGAAACCATATTAGAGAAATCGAAGATTTCTGAAAGGGGTACCCCTTTGGTGAATTGGAGATTTCACTAATTTCTCCGAAATGTATTACCCTCGTGTTCAACTAGTGCGATATTTTTCCCCAAGAGATCTCATGGGTAAATAAATATATTGGAGTGGAAACGGAGACTTAAGTCAACATTTCAAAAAAAATTCCCCTTTTTGAGGGCAATTTTCGCAAGTTTTTTCCTTATGTTCGTTCATATCTCAGTATCTTGAATGTATCGCCCTCTACACACCTCGTATGTGCACGAAATTTAATACATAGAACCCTAAGACATAGGGCTACAAATTTTGTGCCCATGACCCTCGCATATTCTTTAGTATTCACTATCAAAACATTGCTCGAAACCATATAAGAGAAATCGAAGATTTCTGAAAGGGGTACCCCTTTGGTGAATTGGAGATTTCAATAATTTCTCCGAAATGTATTACCCTCGTGTTCAACTCGTTCGATATTTTTGCCCAAGAGATCTCATGGGTAAATAAATATATTGGAGTGGAAACGGAGACTTAAGTCAACATTTCAAAAAAAATTCCCCTTTTTGAGAGCAATTTTCGCAAGTTTTTTCCTTATGTTCGTTCATCTCTCAGTATCTTGACTGTATCGCCCTCTACACACCTCGCATGTGCACGAAATTTTATACATAGAACCCTAAGACATAGGGCTACAAATTTTGTTCCCATGACCCTCGCATATTCTTTAGTATTCACTATCAAAACATTGCTCGAAACCATATTAGACAAATCGAAGATTTCTGAAAGGGGTACCCCTTTGGTGAATTGGAGATTTCACTAATTTCTCCGAAATGTATTACCCTCGTGTTCAACTCGTTCGATATTTTTCCCCAAGAGATCTCATGGGTAAATAAATATATTGGAGAGGAAACGGAGACTTAAGTCAACATTTAAAAAAAAATTCCCCTTTTTGAGAGCAATTTTCGCAAGTTTTTTCCTTATGTTCGTTCATCTCTCAGTATCTTGACTGTATCGCCCTCTACACACCTCGCATGTGCACGAAATTTTATACATAGAACCCTAAGACATAGGGCTACAAATTTTGCTCCCATGACCCTCGCATATTCTTTAGTATTCACTATCAAAACACTGCTCGAAACCATATTAGAGAAATCGAAGATTTCTGAAAGGGGTACCCCTTTGGTGAATTGGAGATTTCACTAATTTCTCCGAAATGTATTACCCTCGTGTTCAACTAGTGCGATATTTTTCCCCAAGAGATCTCATGGGTAAATAAATATATTGGAGTGGAAACGGAGACTTAAGTCAACATTTCAAAAAAAATTCCCCTTTTTGAGGGCAATTTTCGCAAGTTTTTTCCTTATGTTCGTTCATATCTCAGTATCTTGAATGTATCGCCCTCTACACACCTCGTATGTGCACGAAATTTAATACATAGAACCCTAAGACATAGGGCTACAAATTTTGTGCCCATGACCCTCGCATATTCTTTAGTATTCACTATCAAAACATTGCTCGAAACCATATAAGAGAAATCGAAGATTTCTGAAAGGGGTACCCCTTTGGAGAATAGGAGATTTCACTAATTTCTCCGAAATGTATTATCCTCGTGTTCAACTCGTTCGATATTTTTGCCCAAGAGATCTCATGGGTAAATAAATATATTGGAGTGGAAACGGAGACTTAAGTCAACATTTCAAAAAAAATTCCCCTTTTTTAGAGCAATTTTCGCAAGTATTTTCCTTATGTTCGTTCATCTCTCAGTATCTTGACTGTATCGCCCTCTACACACCTCGCATGTGCACGAAATTTTATACATAGAACCCTAAGACATAGGGCTACAAATTTTGTTCCCATGACCCTCGCATATTCTTTAGTATTCACTATCAAAACATTGCTCGAAACCATATTAGACAAATCGAAGATTTCTGAAAGGGGTACCCCTTTGGTGAATTGGAGATTTCACTAATTTCTCCGAAATGTATTACCCTCGTGTTCAACTCGTTCGATATTTTTCCCCAAGAGATCTCCTGGGTAAATAAATATATTGGAGAGGAAACGGAGACTTAAGTCAACATTTAAAAAAAAATTCCCCTTTTTGAGAGCAATTTTCGCAAGTTTTTTCCTTATGTTCGTTCATCTCTCAGTATCTTGACTGTATCGCCCTCTACACACCTCGCATGTGCACGAAATTTTATACATAGAACCCTAAGACATAGGGCTACAAATTTTTCTCCCATGACCCTCGCATATTCTTTAGTATTCACTATCAAAACACTGCTCGAAACCATATTAGAGAAATCGAAGATTTCTGAAAGGGGTACCCCTTTGGTGAATTGGAGATTTCACTAATTTCTCCGAAATGTATTACCCTCGTGTTCAACTAGTGCGATATTTTTCCCCAAGAGATCTCATGGGTAAATAAATATATTGGAGTGGAAACGGAGACTTAAGTCAACATTTCAAAAAAAATTCCCCTTTTTGAGGGCAATTTTCGCAAGTTTTTTCCTTATGTTCGTTCATATCTCAGTATCTTGAATGTATCGCCCTCTTCACACCTCGTATGTGCACGAAATTTAATACATAGAACCCTAAGACATAGGGCTACAAATTTTGTGCCCATGACCCTCGCATATTCTTTAGTATTCACTATTAAAACATTGCTCGAAACCATATAAGAGAAATCGAAGATTTCTGAAAGGGGTACCCCTTTGGTGAATTGGAGATTTCAATAATTTCTCCGAAATGTATTACCCTCGTGTTCAACTCGTTCGATATTTTTGCCCAAGAGATCTCATGGGTAAATAAATATATTGGAGTGGAAACGGAGACTTAAGTCAACATTTCAAAAAAAATTCCCCTTTTTGAGAGCAATTTTCGCAAGTTTTTTCCTTATGTTCGTTCATCTCTCAGTATCTTGACTGTATCGCCCTCTACACACCTCGCATGTGCACGAAATTTTATACATAGAACCCTAAGACATAGGGCTACAAATTTTGTTCCCATGACCCTCGCATATTCTTTAGTATTCACTATAAAAACATTGCTCGAAACCATATTAGACAAATCGAAGATTTCTGAAAGGGGTACCCCTTTGGTGAATTGGAGATTTCACTAATTTCTCCGAAATGTATTACCCTCGTGTTCAACTCGTTCGATATTTTTCCCCAAGAGATCTCATGGGTAAATAAATATATTGGAGAGGAAACGGAGACTTAAGTCAACATTTAAAAAAAAATTCCCCTTTTTGAGAGCAATTTTCGCAAGTTTTTTCCTTATGTTCGTTCATCTCTCAGTATCTTGACTGTATCGCCCTCTACACACCTCGCATGTGCACGAAATTTTATACATAGAACCCTAAGACATAGGGCTACAAATTTTTCTCCCATGACCCTCGCATATTCTTTAGTATTCACTATCAAAACACTGCTCGAAACCATATTAGAGAAATCGAAGATTTCTGAAAGGGGTACCCCTTTGGTGAATTGGAGATTTCACTAATTTCTCCGAAATGTATTACCCTCGTGTTCAACTAGTGCGATATTTTTCCCCAAGAGATCTCATGGGTAAATAAATATATTGGAGTGGAAACGGAGACTTAAGTCAACATTTCAAAAAAAATTCCCCTTTTTGAGGGCAATTTTCGCAAGTTTTTTCCTTATGTTCGTTCATATCTCAGTATCTTGAATGTATCGCCCTCTTCACACCTCGTATGTGCACGAAATTTAATACATAGAACCCTAAGACATAGGGCTACAAATTTTGTGCCCATGACCCTCACATATTCTTTAGTATTCACTATCAAAACATTGCTCGAAACCATATAAGAGAAATCGAAGATTTCTGAAAGGGGTACCCCTTTGGTGAATTGGAGATTTCAATAATTTCTCCGAAATGTATTACCCTCGTGTTCAACTCGTTCGATATTTTTGCCCAAGAGATCTCATGGGTAAATAAATATATTGGAGTGGAAACGGAGACTTAAGTCAACATTTCAAAAAAAATTCCCCTTTTTGAGAGCAATTTTCGCAAGTTTTTTCCTTATGTTCGTTCATCTCTCAGTATCTTGACTGTATCGCCCTCTACACACCTCGCATGTGCACGAAATTTTATACATAGAACCCTAAGACATAGGGCTACAAATTTTGTTCCCATGACCCTCGCATATTCTTTAGTATTCACTATCAAAACATTGCTCGAAACCATATTAGACAAATCGAAGATTTCTGAAAGGGGTACCCCTTTGGTGAATTGGAGATTTCACTAATTTCTCCGAAATGTATTACCCTCGTGTTCAACTCGTTCGATATTTTTCCCCAAGAGATCTCATGGGTAAATAAATATATTGGAGAGGAAACGGAGACTTAAGTCAACATTTCAAAAAAAATTCCCCTTTTTGAGAGCAATTTTCGCAAGTTTTTTCCTTATGTTCGTTCATCTCTCAGTATCTTGACTGTATCGCCCTCTACACACCTCGCATGTGCACGAAATTTTATACATAGAACCCTAAGACATAGGGCTACAAATTTTTCTCCCATGACCCTCGCATATTCTTTAGTATTCACTATCAAAACACTGCTCGAAACCATATTAGAGAAATCGAAGATTTCTGAAAGGGGTACCCCTTTGGTGAATTGGAGATTTCACTAATTTCTCCGAAATGTATTACCCTCGTGTTCAACTAGTGCGATATTTTTCCCCAAGAGATCTCATGGGTAAATAAATATATTGGAGTGGAAACGGAGACTTAAGTCAACATTTCAAAAAAAATTCCCCTTTTTGAGGGCAATTTTCGCAAGTTTTTTCCTTATGTTCGTTCATATCTCAGTATCTTGAATGTATCGCCCTCTTCACACCTCGTATGTGCACGAAATTTAATACATAGAACCCTAAGACATAGGGCTACAAATTTTGTGCCCATGACCCTCGCATATTCTTTAGTATTCACTATCAAAACATTGCTCGAAACCATATAAGAGAAATCGAAGATTTCTGAAAGGGGTACCCCTTTGGTGAATTGGAGATTTCAATAATTTCTCCGAAATGTATTACCCTCGTGTTCAACTCGTTCGATATTTTTGCCCAAGAGATCTCATGGGTAAATAAATATATTGGAGTGGAAACGGAGACTTAAGTCAACATTTCAAAAAAAATTCCCCTTTTTGAGAGCAATTTTCGCAAGTTTTTTCCTTATGTTCGTTCATCTCTCAGTATCTTGACTGTATCGCCCTCTACACACCTCGCATGTGCACGAAATTTTATACATAGAACCCTAAGACATAGGGCTACAAATTTTGTTCCCATGACCCTCGCATATTCTTTAGTATTCACTATCAAAACATTGCTCGAAACCATATTAGACAAATCGAAGATTTCTGAAAGGGGTACCCCTTTGGTGAATTGGAGATTTCACTAATTTCTCCGAAATGTATTACCCTCGTGTTCAACTCGTTCGATATTTTTCCCCAAGAGATCTCATGGGTAAATAAATATATTGGAGAGGAAACGGAGACTTAAGTCAACATTTCAAAAAAAATTCCCCTTTTTGAGAGCAATTTTCGCAAGTTTTTTCCTTATGTTCGTTCATCTCTCAGTATCTTGACTGTATCGCCCTCTACACACCTCGCATGTGCACGAAATTTTATACATAGAACCCTAAGACATAGGGCTACAAATTTTGCTCCCATGACCCTCGCATATTCTTTAGTATTCACTATCAAAACACTGCTCGAAACCATATTAGAGAAATCGAAGATTTCTGAAAGGGGTACCCCTTTGGTGAATTGGAGATTTCACTAATTTCTCCGAAATGTATTACCCTCGTGTTCAACTAGTGCGATATTTTTCCCCAAGAGATCTCATGGGTAAATAAATATATTGGAGTGGAAACGGAGACTTAAGTCAACATTTCAAAAAAAATTCCCCTTTTTGAGGGCAATTTTCGCAAGTTTTTTCCTTATGTTCGTTCATATCTCAGTATCTTGAATGTATCGCCCTCTACACACCTCGTATGTGCACGAAATTTAATACATAGAACCCTAAGACATAGGGCTACAAATTTTGTGCCCATGACCCTCGCATATTCTTTAGTATTCACTATCAAAACATTGCTCGAAACCATATAAGAGAAATCGAAGATTTCTGAAAGGGGTACCCCTTTGGAGAATAGGAGATTTCACTAATTTCTCCGAAATGTATTATCCTCGTGTTCAACTCGTTCGATATTTTTCCCCAAGAGATCTCATGGGTAAATAAATATATTGGAGTGGAAACGGAGACTTAAGTCAACATTTCAAAAAAAATTCCCCTTTTTTAGAGCAATTTTCGCAAGTATTTTCCTTATGTTCGTTCATCTCTCAGTATCTTGACTGTATCGCCCTCTACACACCTCGCATGTGCACGAAATTTTATACATAGAACCCTAAGACATAGGGCTACAAATTTTGTTCCCATGACCCTCGCATATTCTTTAGTATTCACTATCAAAACATAGCTCGAAACCATATTAGACAAATCGAAGATTTCTGAAAGGGGTACCCCTTTGGTGAATTGGAGATTTCACTAATTTCTCCGAAATGTATTACCCTCGTGTTCAACTCGTTCGATATTTTTCCCCAAGAGATCTCATGGGTAAATAAATATATTGGAGAGGAAACGGAGACTTAAGTCAACATTTAAAAAAAAATTCCCCTTTTTGAGAGCAATTTTCGCAAGTTTTTTCCTTATGTTCGTTCATCTCTCAGTATCTTGACTGTATCGCCCTCTACACACCTCGCATGTGCACGAAATTTTATACATAGAACCCTAAGACATAGGGCTACAAATTTTGCTCCCATGACCCTCGCATATTCTTTAGTATTCACTATCAAAACACTGCTCGAAACCATATTAGACAAATCGAAGATTTCTGAAAGGGGTACCCCTTTGGTGAATTGGAGATTTCACTAATTTCTCCGAAATGTATTACCCTCGTGTTCAACTAGTGCGATATTTTTCCCCAAGAGATCTCATGGGTAAATAAATATATTGGAGTGGAAACGGAGACTTAAGTCAACATTTCAAAAAAAATTCCCCTTTTTGAGGGCAATTTTCGCAAGTTTTTTCCTTATGTTCGTTCATATCTCAGTATCTTGAATGTATCGCCCTCTACACACCTCGTATGTGCACGAAATTTAATACATAGAACCCTAAGACATAGGGCTACAAATTTTGTGCCCATGACCCTCGCATATTCTTTAGTATTCACTATCAAAACATTGCTCGAAACCATATAAGAGAAATCGAAGATTTCTGAAAGGGGTACCCCTTTGGTGAATTGGAGATTTCAATAATTTCTCCGAAATGTTTTACCCTCGTGTTCAACTAGTGCGATATTTTTCCCCAAGAGATCTCATGGGTAAATAAATATATTGGAGTGGAAACGGAGACTTAAGTCAACATTTCAAAAAAAATTCCCCTTTTTGAGAGCAATTTTCGCAAGTTTTTTCCTTATGTTCGTTCATCTCTCAGTATCTTGACTGTATCGCCCTCTACACACCTCGCATGTGCACGAAATTTTATACATAGAACCCTAAGACATAGGGCTACAAATTTTGTTCCCATGACCCTCGCATATTCTTTAGTATTCACTATCAAAACATTGCTCGAAACCATATAAGAGAAATCGAAGATTTCTGAAAGGGGTACCCCTTTGGTGAATTGGAGATTTCAATAATTTCTCCGAAATGTATTACCCTCTTGTTCAACTCGTTCGATATTTTTGCCCAAGAGATCTCATGGGTAAATAAATATATTGGAGTGGAAACGGAGACTTAAGTCAACATTTCAAAAAAAATTCCCCTTTTTGAGAGCAATTTTCGCAAGTTTTTTCCTTATGTTCGTTCATCTCTCAGTATCTTGACTGTATCGCCCTCTACACACCTCGCATGTGCACGAAATTTTATACATAGAACCCTAAGACATAGGGCTACAAATTTTGTTCCCATGACCCTCGCATATTCTTTAGTATTCACTATCAAAACATTGCTCGAAACCATATTAGACAAATCGAAGATTTCTGAAAGGGGTACCCCTTTGGTGAATTGGAGATTTCACTAATTTCTCCGAAATGTATTACCCTCGTGTTCAACTCGTTCGATATTTTTCCCCAAGAGATCTCATGGGTATATAAATATATTGGAGAGGAAACGGAGACTTAAGTCAACATTTAAAAAAAAATTCCTTTTTTTGAGAGCAATTTTCGCAAGTTTTTTCCTTATGTTCGTTCATCTCTCAGTATCTTGACTGTATCGCCCTCTACACACCTCGCATGTGCACGAAATTTTATACATAGAACCCTAAGACATAGGGCTACAAATTTTGCTCCCATGACCCTCGCATATTCTTTAGTATTCACTATCAAAACACTGCTCGAAACCATATTAGAGAAATCGAAGATTTCTGAAAGGGGTACCCCTTTGGTGAATTGGAGATTTCACTAATTTCTCCGAAATGTATTACCCTCGTGTTCAACTAGTGCGATATTTTTCCCCAAGAGATCTCATGGGTAAATAAATATATTGGAGTGGAAACGGAGACTTAAGTCAACATTTCAAAAAAAATTCCCCTTTTTGAGGGCAATTTTCGCAAGTTTTTTCCTTATGTTCGTTCATATCTCAGTATCTTGAATGTATCGCCCTCTACACACCTCGTATGTGCACGAAATTTAATACATAGAACCCTAAGACATAGGGCTACAAATTTTGTGCCCATGACCCTCGCATATTCTTTAGTATTCACTATCAAAACATTGCTCGAAACCATATAAGAGAAATCGAAGATTTCTGAAAGGGGTACCCCTTTGGAGAATAGGAGATTTCACTAATTTCTCCGAAATGTATTATCCTCGTGTTCAACTCGTTCGATATTTTTCCCCAAGAGATCTCATGGGTAAATAAATATATTGGAGTGGAAACGGAGACTTAAGTCAACATTTCAAAAAAAATTCCCCTTTTTTAGAGCAATTTTCGCAAGTATTTTCCTTATGTTCGTTCATCTCTCAGTATCTTGACTGTATCGCCCTCTACACACCTCGCATGTGCACGAAATTTTATACATAGAACCCTAAGACATAGGTCTACAAATTTTGTGCCCATGACTCTCGCATATTCTTTAGTATTCACTATCAAAACATTGCTCGAAACCATATAAGAGAAATCGAAGATTTCTGAAAGGGGTACCCCTTTGGTGAATTGGAGATTTCAATAATTTCTCCGAAATGTATTACCCTCGTGTTCAACTCGTTCGATATTTTTGCCCAAGAGATCTCATGGGTAAATAAATATATTGGAGTGGAAACGGAGACTTAAGTCAACATTTAAAAAAAAATTCCCCTTTTTGAGAGCAATTTTCGCAAGTTTTTTCCTTATGTTCGTTCATCTCTCAGTATCTTGACTGTATCGCCCTCTACACACCTCGCATGTGCACGAAATTTTATACATAGAACCCTAAGACATAGGGCTACAAATTTTGTTCCCATGACCCTCGCATATTCTTTAGTATTCACTATCAAAACATTGCTCGAAACCATATAAGAGAAATCGAAGATTTCTGAAAGGGGTACCCCTTTGGTGAATTGGAGATTTCAATAATTTCTCCGAAATGTATTACCCTCTTGTTCAACTCGTTCGATATTTTTCCCCAAGAGATCTCATGGGTAAATAAATATATTGGAGTGGAAACGGAGACTTAAGTCAACATTTCAAAAAAAATTCCCCTTTTTGAGAGCAATTTTCGCAAGTTTTTTCCTTATGTTCGTTCATCTCTCAGTATCTTGAATGTATCGCCCTCTACACACCTCGCATGTGCACGAAATTTTATACATAGAACCCTAAGACATAGGGCTACAAATTTTGTTCCCATGACCCTCGCATATTCTTTAGTATTCACTATCAAAACATTGCTCGAAACCATATTAGACAAATCGAAGATTTCTGAAAGGGGTACCCCTTTGGTGAATTGGAGATTTCACTAATTTCTCCGAAATGTATTACCCTCGTGTTCAACTCGTTCGATATTTTTCCCCAAGAGATCTCATGGGTATATAAATATATTGGAGAGGAAACGGAGACTTAAGTCAACATTTAAAAAAAAATTCCTTTTTTTGAGAGCAATTTTCGCAAGTTTTTTCCTTATGTTCGTTCATCTCTCAGTATCTTGACTGTATCGCCCTCTACACACCTCGCATGTGCACGAAATTTTATACATAGAACCCTAAGACATAGGGCTACAAATTTTGCTCCCATGACCCTCGCATATTCTTTAGTATTCACTATCAAAACACTGCTCGAAACCATATTAGAGAAATCGAAGATTTCTGAAAGGGGTACCCCTTTGGTGAATTGGAGATTTCACTAATTTCTCCGAAATGTATTACCCTCGTGTTCAACTAGTGCGATATTTTTCCCCAAGAGATCTCATGGGTAAATAAATATATTGGAGTGGAAACGGAGACTTAAGTCAACATTTCAAAAAAAATTCCCCTTTTTGAGGGCAATTTTCGCAAGTTTTTTCCTTATGTTCGTTCATATCTCAGTATCTTGAATGTATCGCCCTCTACACACCTCGTATGTGCACGAAATTTAATACATAGAACCCTAAGACATAGGGCTACAAATTTTGTGCCCATGACCCTCGCATATTCTTTAGTATTCACTATCAAAACATTGCTCGAAACCATATAAGAGAAATCGAAGATTTCTGAAAGGGGTACCCCTTTGGAGAATAGGAGATTTCACTAATTTCTCCGAAATGTATTATCCTCGTGTTCAACTCGTTCGATATTTTTCCCCAAGAGATCTCATGGGTAAATAAATATATTGGAGTGGAAACGGAGACTTAAGTCAACATTTCAAAAAAAATTCCCCTTTTTTAGAGCAATTTTCGCAAGTATTTTCCTTATGTTCGTTCATCTCTCAGTATCTTGACTGTATCGCCCTCTACACACCTCGCATGTGCACGAAATTTTATACATAGAACCCTAAGACATAGGTCTACAAATTTTGTGCCCATGACTCTCGCATATTCTTTAGTATTCACTATCAAAACATTGCTCGAAACCATATAAGAGAAATCGAAGATTTCTGAAAGGGGTACCCCTTTGGTGAATTGGAGATTTCAATAATTTCTCCGAAATGTATTACCCTCGTGTTCAACTCGTTCGATATTTTTGCCCAAGAGATCTCATGGGTAAATAAATATATTGGAGTGGAAACGGAGACTTAAGTCAACATTTAAAAAAAAATTCCCCTTTTTGAGAGCAATTTTCGCAAGTTTTTTCCTTATGTTCGTTCATCTCTCAGTATCTTGACTGTATCGCCCTCTACACACCTCGCATGTGCACGAAATTTTATACATAGAACCCTAAGACATAGGGCTACAAATTTTGTTCCCATGACCCTCGCATATTCTTTAGTATTCACTATCAAAACATTGCTCGAAACCATATAAGAGAAATCGAAGATTTCTGAAAGGGGTACCCCTTTGGTGAATTGGAGATTTCAATAATTTCTCCGAAATGTATTACCCTCTTGTTCAACTCGTTCGATATTTTTGCCCAAGAGATCTCATGGGTAAATAAATATATTGGAGTGGAAACGGAGACTTAAGTCAACATTTCAAAAAAAATTCCCCTTTTTGAGAGCAATTTTCGCAAGTTTTTTCCTTATGTTCGTTCATCTCTCAGTATCTTGACTGTATCGCCCTCTACACACCTCGCATGTGCACGAAATTTTATACATAGAACCCTAAGACATAGGGCTACAAATTTTGTTCCCATGACCCTCGCATATTCTTTAGTATTCACTATCAAAACATTGCTCGAAACCATATTAGACAAATCGAAGATTTCTGAAAGGGGTACCCCTTTGGTGAATTGGAGATTTCACTAATTTCTCCGAAATGTATTACCCTCGTGTTCAACTCGTTCGATATTTTTCCCCAAGAGATCTCATGGGTATATAAATATATTGGAGAGGAAACGGAGACTTAAGTCAACATTTAAAAAAAAATTCCTTTTTTTGAGAGCAATTTTCGCAAGTTTTTTCCTTATGTTCGTTCATCTCTCAGTATCTTGACTGTATCGCCCTCTACACACCTCGCATGTGCACGAAATTTTATACATAGAACCCTAAGACATAGGGCTACAAATTTTGCTCCCATGACCCTCGCATATTCTTTAGTATTCACTATCAAAACACTGCTCGAAACCATATTAGAGAAATCGAAGATTTCTGAAAGGGGTACCCCTTTGGTGAATTGGAGATTTCACTAATTTCTCCGAAATGTATTACCCTCGTGTTCAACTAGTGCGATATTTTTCCCCAAGAGATCTCATGGGTAAATAAATATATTGGAGTGGAAACGGAGACTTAAGTCAACATTTCAAAAAAAATTCCCCTTTTTGAGGGCAATTTTCGCAAGTTTTTTCCTTATGTTCGTTCATATCTCAGTATCTTGAATGTATCGCCCTCTACACACCTCGTATGTGCACGAAATTTAATACATAGAACCCTAAGACATAGGGCTACAAATTTTGTGCCCATGACCCTCGCATATTCTTTAGTATTCACTATCAAAACATTGCTCGAAACCATATAAGAGAAATCGAAGATTTCTGAAAGGGGTACCCCTTTGGTGAATTGGAGATTTCAATAATTTCTCCGAAATGTTTTACCCTCGTGTTCAACTAGTGCGATATTTTTCCCCAAGAGATCTCATGGGTAAATAAATATATTGGAGTGGAAACGGAGACTTAAGTCAACATTTCAAAAAAAATTCCCCTTTTTGAGAGCAATTTTCGCAAGTTTTTTCCTTATGTTCGTTCATCTCTCAGTATCTTGACTGTATCGCCCTCTACACACCTCGCATGTGCACGAAATTTTATACATAGAACCCTAAGACATAGGGCTACAAATTTTGTTCCCATGACCCTCGCATATTCTTTAGTATTCACTATCAAAACATTGCTCGAAACCATATAAGAGAAATCGAAGATTTCTGAAAGGGGTACCCCTTTGGTGAATTGGAGATTTCAATAATTTCTCCGAAATGTATTACCCTCTTGTTCAACTCGTTCGATATTTTTGCCCAAGAGATCTCATGGGTAAATAAATATATTGGAGTGGAAACGGAGACTTAAGTCAACATTTCAAAAAAAATTCCCCTTTTTGAGAGCAATTTTCGCAAGTTTTTTCCTTATGTTCGTTCATCTCTCAGTATCTTGACTGTATCGCCCTCTACACACCTCGCATGTGCACGAAATTTTATACATAGAACCCTAAGACATAGGGCTACAAATTTTGTTCCCATGACCCTCGCATATTCTTTAGTATTCACTATCAAAACATTGCTCGAAACCATATTAGACAAATCGAAGATTTCTGAAAGGGGTACCCCTTTGGTGAATTGGAGATTTCACTAATTTCTCCGAAATGTATTACCCTCGTGTTCAACTCGTTCGATATTTTTCCCCAAGAGATCTCATGGGTATATAAATATATTGGAGAGGAAACGGAGACTTAAGTCAACATTTAAAAAAAAATTCCTTTTTTTGAGAGCAATTTTCGCAAGTTTTTTCCTTATGTTCGTTCATCTCTCAGTATCTTGACTGTATCGCCCTCTACACACCTCGCATGTGCACGAAATTTTATACATAGAACCCTAAGACATAGGGCTACAAATTTTGCTCCCATGACCCTCGCATATTCTTTAGTATTCACTATCAAAACACTGCTCGAAACCATATTAGAGAAATCGAAGATTTCTGAAAGGGGTACCCCTTTGGTGAATTGGAGATTTCACTAATTTCTCCGAAATGTATTACCCTCGTGTTCAACTAGTGCGATATTTTTCCCCAAGAGATCTCATGGGTAAATAAATATATTGGAGTGGAAACGGAGACTTAAGTCAACATTTCAAAAAAAATTCCCCTTTTTGAGGGCAATTTTCGCAAGTTTTTTCCTTATGTTCGTTCATATCTCAGTATCTTGAATGTATCGCCCTCTACACACCTCGTATGTGCACGAAATTTAATACATAGAACCCTAAGACATAGGGCTACAAATTTTGTGCCCATGACCCTCGCATATTCTTTAGTATTCACTATCAAAACATTGCTCGAAACCATATAAGAGAAATCGAAGATTTCTGAAAGGGGTACCCCTTTGGAGAATAGGAGATTTCACTAATTTCTCCGAAATGTATTATCCTCGTGTTCAACTCGTTCGATATTTTTCCCCAAGAGATCTCATGGGTAAATAAATATATTGGAGTGGAAACGGAGACTTAAGTCAACATTTCAAAAAAAATTCCCCTTTTTTAGAGCAATTTTCGCAAGTATTTTCCTTATGTTCGTTCATCTCTCAGTATCTTGACTGTATCGCCCTCTACACACCTCGCATGTGCACGAAATTTTATACATAGAACCCTAAGACATAGGTCTACAAATTTTGTGCCCATGACTCTCGCATATTCTTTAGTATTCACTATCAAAACATTGCTCGAAACCATATAAGAGAAATCGAAGATTTCTGAAAGGGGTACCCCTTTGGTGAATTGGAGATTTCAATAATTTCTCCGAAATGTATTACCCTCGTGTTCAACTCGTTCGATATTTTTGCCCAAGAGATCTCATGGGTAAATAAATATATTGGAGTGGAAACGGAGACTTAAGTCAACATTTAAAAAAAAATTCCCCTTTTTGAGAGCAATTTTCGCAAGTTTTTTCCTTATGTTCGTTCATCTCTCAGTATCTTGACTGTATCGCCCTCTACACACCTCGCATGTGCACGAAATTTTATACATAGAACCCTAAGACATAGGGCTACAAATTTTGTTCCCATGACCCTCGCATATTCTTTAGTATTCACTATCAAAACATTGCTCGAAACCATATAAGAGAAATCGAAGATTTCTGAAAGGGGTACCCCTTTGGTGAATTGGAGATTTCAATAATTTCTCCGAAATGTATTACCCTCTTGTTCAACTCGTTCGATATTTTTGCCCAAGAGATCTCATGGGTAAATAAATATATTGGAGTGGAAACGGAGACTTAAGTCAACATTTCAAAAAAAATTCCCCTTTTTGAGAGCAATTTTCGCATGTTTTTTCCTTATGTTCGTTCATCTCTCAGTATCTTGACTGTATCGCCCTCTACACACCTCGCATGTGCACGAAATTTTATACATAGAACCCTAAGACATAGGGCTACAAATTTTGTTCCCATGACCCTCGCATATTCTTTAGTATTCACTATCAAAACATTGCTCGAAACCATATTAGACAAATCGAAGATTTCTGAAAGGGGTACCCCTTTGGTGAATTGGAGATTTCACTAATTTCTCCGAAATGTATTACCCTCGTGTTCAACTCGTTCGATATTTTTCCCCAAGAGATCTCATGGGTATATAAATATATTGGAGAGGAAACGGAGACTTAAGTCAACATTTAAAAAAAAATTCCTTTTTTTGAGAGCAATTTTCGCAAGTTTTTTCCTTATGTTCGTTCATCTCTCAGTATCTTGACTGTATCGCCCTCTACACACCTCGCATGTGCACGAAATTTTATACATAGAACCCTAAGACATAGGGCTACAAATTTTGCTCCCATGACCCTCGCATATTCTTTAGTATTCACTATCAAAACACTGCTCGAAACCATATTAGAGAAATCGAAGATTTCTGAAAGGGGTACCCCTTTGGTGAATTGGAGATTTCACTAATTTCTCCGAAATGTATTACCCTCGTGTTCAACTAGTGCGATATTTTTCCCCAAGAGATCTCATGGGTAAATAAATATATTGGAGTGGAAACGGAGACTTAAGTCAACATTTCAAAAAAAATTCCCCTTTTTGAGGGCAATTTTCGCAAGTTTTTTCCTTATGTTCGTTCATATCTCAGTATCTTGAATGTATCGCCCTCTACACACCTCGTATGTGCACGAAATTTAATACATAGAACCCTAAGACATAGGGCTACAAATTTTGTGCCCATGACCCTCGCATATTCTTTAGTATTCACTATCAAAACATTGCTCGAAACCATATAAGAGAAATCGAAGATTTCTGAAAGGGGTACCCCTTTGGTGAATTGGAGATTTCAATAATTTCTCCGAAATGTTTTACCCTCGTGTTCAACTAGTGCGATATTTTTCCCCAAGAGATCTCATGGGTAAATAAATATATTGGAGTGGAAACGGAGACTTAAGTCAACATTTCAAAAAAAATTCCCCTTTTTGAGAGCAATTTTCGCAAGTTTTTTCCTTATGTTCGTTCATCTCTCAGTATCTTGACTGTATCGCCCTCTACACACCTCGCATGTGCACGAAATTTTATACATAGAACCCTAAGACATAGGGCTACAAATTTTGTTCCCATGACCCTCGCATATTCTTTAGTATTCACTATCAAAACATTGCTCGAAACCATATAAGAGAAATCGAAGATTTCTGAAAGGGGTACCCCTTTGGTGAATTGGAGATTTCAATAATTTCTCCGAAATGTATTACCCTCTTGTTCAACTCGTTCGATATTTTTGCCCAAGAGATCTCATGGGTAAATAAATATATTGGAGTGGAAACGGAGACTTAAGTCAACATTTCAAAAAAAATTCCCCTTTTTGAGAGCAATTTTCGCAAGTTTTTTCCTTATGTTCGTTCATCTCTCAGTATCTTGACTGTATCGCCCTCTACACACCTCGCATGTGCACGAAATTTTATACATAGAACCCTAAGACATAGGGCTACAAATTTTGTTCCCATGACCCTCGCATATTCTTTAGTATTCACTATCAAAACATTGCTCGAAACCATATTAGACAAATCGAAGATTTCTGAAAGGGGTACCCCTTTGGTGAATTGGAGATTTCACTAATTTCTCCGAAATGTATTACCCTCGTGTTCAACTCGTTCGATATTTTTCCCCAAGAGATCTCATGGGTATATAAATATATTGGAGAGGAAACGGAGACTTAAGTCAACATTTAAAAAAAAATTCCTTTTTTTGAGAGCAATTTTCGCAAGTTTTTTCCTTATGTTCGTTCATCTCTCAGTATCTTGACTGTATCGCCCTCTACACACCTCGCATGTGCACGAAATTTTATACATAGAACCCTAAGACATAGGGCTACAAATTTTGCTCCCATGACCCTCGCATATTCTTTAGTATTCACTATCAAAACACTGCTCGAAACCATATTAGAGAAATCGAAGATTTCTGAAAGGGGTACCCCTTTGGTGAATTGGAGATTTCACTAATTTCTCCGAAATGTATTACCCTCGTGTTCAACTAGTGCGATATTTTTCCCCAAGAGATCTCATGGGTAAATAAATATATTGGAGTGGAAACGGAGACTTAAGTCAACATTTCAAAAAAAATTCCCCTTTTTGAGGGCAATTTTCGCAAGTTTTTTCCTTATGTTCGTTCATATCTCAGTATCTTGAATGTATCGCCCTCTACACACCTCGTATGTGCACGAAATTTAATACATAGAACCCTAAGACATAGGGCTACAAATTTTGTGCCCATGACCCTCGCATATTCTTTAGTATTCACTATCAAAACATTGCTCGAAACCATATAAGAGAAATCGAAGATTTCTGAAAGGGGTACCCCTTTGGAGAATAGGAGATTTCACTAATTTCTCCGAAATGTATTATCCTCGTGTTCAACTCGTTCGATATTTTTCCCCAAGAGATCTCATGGGTAAATAAATATATTGGAGTGGAAACGGAGACTTAAGTCAACATTTCAAAAAAAATTCCCCTTTTTTAGAGCAATTTTCGCAAGTATTTTCCTTATGTTCGTTCATCTCTCAGTATCTTGACTGTATCGCCCTCTACACACCTCGCATGTGCACGAAATTTTATACATAGAACCCTAAGACATAGGTCTACAAATTTTGTGCCCATGACTCTCGCATATTCTTTAGTATTCACTATCAAAACATTGCTCGAAACCATATAAGAGAAATCGAAGATTTCTGAAAGGGGTACCCCTTTGGTGAATTGGAGATTTCAATAATTTCTCCGAAATGTATTACCCTCGTGTTCAACTCGTTCGATATTTTTGCCCAAGAGATCTCATGGGTAAATAAATATATTGGAGTGGAAACGGAGACTTAAGTCAACATTTAAAAAAAAATTCCCCTTTTTGAGAGCAATTTTCGCAAGTTTTTTCCTTATGTTCGTTCATCTCTCAGTATCTTGACTGTATCGCCCTCTACACACCTCGTATGTGAACGAAATTTTATACATAGAACCCTAAGACATAGGGCTACAAATTTTGTTCCCATGACCCTCGCATATTCTTTAGTATTCACTATCAAAACATTGCTCGAAACCATATTAGACAAATCGAAGATTTCTGAAAGGGGTACCCCTTTGGTGAATTGGAGATTTCACTAATTTCTCCGAAATGTATTACCCTCGTGTTCAACTCGTTCGATATTTTTCCCCAAGAGATCTCATGGGTAAATAAATATATTGGAGAGGAAACGGAGACTTAAGTCAACATTTAAAAAAAAATTCCCCTTTTTGAGAGCAATTTTCGCAAGTTTTTTCCTTATGTTCGTTCATCTCTCAGTATCTTGACTGTATCGCCCTCTACACACCTCGCATGTGCACGAAATTTTATACATAGAACCCTAAGACATAGGGCTACAAATTTTACTCCCATGACCCTCGCATATTCTTTAGTATTCACTATCAAAACACTGCTCGAAACCATATTAGAGAAATCGAAGATTTCTGAAAGGGGTACCCCTTTGGTGAATTGGAGATTTCACTAATTTCTCCGAAATGTATTACCCTCGTGTTCAACTAGTGCGATATTTTTCCCCAAGAGATCTCATGGGTAAATAAATATATTGGAGTGGAAACAGAGACTTAAGTCAACATTTCAAAAAAAATTCCCCTTTTTTAGAGCAATTTTCGCAAGTATTTTCCTTATGTTCGTTCATCTCTCAGTATCTTGACTGTATCGCCCTCTACACACCTCGCATGTGCACGAAATTTTATACATAGAACCCTAAGACATAGGTCTACAAATTTTGTGCCCATGACTCTCGCATATTCTTTAGTATTCACTATCAAAACATTGCTCGAAACCATATAAGAGAAATCGAAGATTTCTGAAAGGGGTACCCCTTTGGTGAATTGGAGATTTCAATAATTTCTCCGAAATGTATTACCCTCGTGTTCAACTCGTTCGATATTTTTGCCCAAGAGATCTCATGGGTAAATAAATATATTGGAGTGGAAACGGAGACTTAAGTCAACATTTAAAAAAAAATTCCCCTTTTTGAGAGCAATTTTCGCAAGTTTTTTCCTTATGTTCGTTCATCTCTCAGTATCTTGACTGTATCGCCCTCTACACACCTCGTATGTGAACGAAATTTTATACATAGAACCCTAAGACATAGGGCTACAAATTTTGTTCCCATGACCCTCGCATATTCTTTAGTATTCACTATCAAAACATTGCTCGAAACCATATTAGACAAATCGAAGATTTCTGAAAGGGGTACCCCTTTGGTGAATTGGAGATTTCACTAATTTCTCCGAAATGTATTACCCTCGTGTTCAACTCGTTCGATATTTTTCCCCAAGAGATCTCATGGGTAAATAAATATATTGGAGAGGAAACGGAGACTTAAGTCAACATTTAAAAAAAAATTCCCCTTTTTGAGAGCAATTTTCGCAAGTTTTTTCCTTATGTTCGTTCATCTCTCAGTATCTTGACTGTATCGCCCTCTACACACCTCGCATGTGCACGAAATTTTATACATAGAACCCTAAGACATAGGGCTACAAATTTTACTCCCATGACCCTCGCATATTCTTTAGTATTCACTATCAAAACACTGCTCGAAACCATATTAGAGAAATCGAAGATTTCTGAAAGGGGTACCCCTTTGGTGAATTGGAGATTTCACTAATTTCTCCGAAATGTATTACCCTCGTGTTCAACTAGTGCGATATTTTTCCCCAAGAGATCTCATGGGTAAATAAATATATTGGAGTGGAAACAGAGACTTAAGTCAACATTTCAAAAAAAATTCCCCTTTTTTAGAGCAATTTTCGCAAGTATTTTCCTTATGTTCGTTCATCTCTCAGTATCTTGACTGTATCGCCCTCTACACACCTCGCATGTGCACGAAATTTTATACATAGAACCCTAAGACATAGGTCTACAAATTTTGTGCCCATGACTCTCGCATATTCTTTAGTATTCACTATCAAAACATTGCTCGAAACCATATAAGAGAAATCGAAGATTTCTGAAAGGGGTACCCCTTTGGTGAATTGGAGATTTCAATAATTTCTCCGAAATGTATTACCCTCGTGTTCAACTCGTTCGATATTTTTGCCCAAGAGATCCCATGGGTAAATAAATATATTGGAGTGGAAACGGAGACTTAAGTCAACATTTCAAAAAAAATTCCCCTTTTTTAGAGCAATTTTCGCAAGTATTTTCCTTATGTTCGTTCATCTCTCAGTATCTTGACTGTATCGCCCTCTACACACCTCGCATGTGCACGAAATTTTATACATAGAACCCTAAGACATAGGTCTACAAATTTTGT